>NC_133320.1:7902551-8007179 GCF_012295235.1 Primulina huaijiensis
CGTGCTTGACTTGGGGCAATTTTGGGATGGGTGACCTCCTGGGAAGTTTCCCAGGGTGCGTGTGAGTGAGGACATAAGCACGCTGGAAAGACTCGTCTTGGTACAGTGAGAACAGTCGTTGAATCTGGGACGTTACATGTTTATTTATATATATATATATATAATTGTGTGTGTTTTCAAATAAAATAATTTCTAAACTTTTTATGATAATATAGTTAAAAGATATGGTTTGTATGGTTGTTAACATGTATGATTGAAAATAATTCTTTTTGTAAAAGTATAATATATACTCACACATCTTTTGTGAGTAAGTGGTGAGAAATGAGAAAAAAATTAATAAAGTTTTATTGATTATTAAAAAATGGTTAATTACAAGAATATAACTCCCCTATAAAAAAAATATTAATTATAAAAAAAAAAGATAAATAACGGACTGCAAAGTTCTTTGTTCATTGTAATTGTTTTTTTTCTAGATTTGCTTGATGTACCNACTGCAAAGTTCTTTGTTCATTGTAATTGTTTTTTTTCTAGATTTTCTTGATGTACCATAAATGTGTTCTAAAAAAATCCATCAATCAATATGTTCTAAAAAAAACAAAAAGATTTGTTTGTGTTGGATATATTTCAAAGGTAGTCGAATGTATCCGTTATATAATTGTTTATATATATAGACATTTATGGTAGAATGTTTGGATAAAAAAAAATTATGTCATTGTAAAACTTTGCAGTCACGTTAATAAAAAAAGAAAAAAAAAATAAAAGGAGATTTTATTCTTTGAAAATTTTCCTATTTTGTTTTCAATATTAGTTTATTTAATTGTCTGCTTTAATAATTAGCCTTTTTCAATGAGAGATAATGTTCATTCCAACTCCATGAGTGTAAATCAGCTATCCATTAAATATTTTGACTTGAAAGAATATGGAGTTGAGGCTTTTACAAAAAAAAATTCTCGATATTATATATGTTATGGTGGGTGGTGTGAATTATCTTTTTGACTATATTATCATAAAAAAAATTTAGATCTTAAAAAATATATATATTGTTACTTTATATATTATGTGAAAATAGTCATAAAAGCACATCTAATTATATATTATTATATTAAATGAATATATATATAAATCGGTATATGAGTTTGTTTTTAAAATGAATGTGTTTGTATATTTGAATATATAAAAGGAATAAAGAATCTAGGTTGTGATTTTCCGATAAATTTTATTACTAAGGGACTACTAGTAATTAAGATAGTGTGGGGGTGTGATGAAACTTAAAATTAATAATTTATTATATGTTAAAACCTATATTTTAAAATTTAAGTTTCATTAAAATTATAAAATTATGTTATTTTAGTATTGTGTGTTTTTATTAAATGTCTTACTAAATATGTTTTATTTTCAGGTTTTTTACGTGTTAGTAAAATAATGATAACTCAAGCTAGAAAACTCAAATGGAGGTGATTCAAATATGTTTGGAATTCTTGAAAAATTATCTACAACTTTGCAGAAGACATGATTGCCTAAACAATTGGTTAAGATGATCAAATTTATAAAATATCAAAAAGAAGACAAATTTACTTTCACCATGACCAGCATATAGTAAAAAAATCATAACTATTTGAATATGTAACCAAATGAGGTGAACCAAGTGGCCAAATTTATCTACAGACAATTCCCCACATGTTTGCTGTTTTGAGTAGAGTCAAATTTGGTGATTAAAGTCGTGGAACAAAGCATTGAAAGAAGGGACATGGAATTGAAGTTGGAGGAGACAAAGACTACTTTTACAACTACATTGCATTAATAAAATTTTTGACCCTTTCTCTCATTTGGCCTATAAATAGAGGCTTTGTGCTAGCTTGAGAATCATTCTATCTCATTGTAAAATATAGTGTGAGTGTGCATAAAAGTTCTAAGTTCCAATATATTTTTCATTTTCCAAATTATGAGTGATGTTTTTAGTGTTGATCAAAAGTAAGTTCATGGAAAGCTAAATCTATTATGTCAAGGTGAAGAAGATGAATTCTTGGTGAAGTAAGATTGTTTATATTTTGTATATTCTTTCTTTATTTCTTTTCATTTTGCTAATTTCTTTTTATTGTAGGTATAAAAATGAATTATTTGTTGTTATCAATTTACAACAAATGCTTGATACAATTGAAGTGATTATCTTGATTTGTTGTTTAATTTTGATACAATAAATATTTCATCAATTATTATTGTTATNATATATTTCATTTAGGCAATAGCGTGGCTCTGCCGGTTGTTCTAAATGAAATATAATGATTTAATTTAACATTTATTTTATGCAGTTATATATTTATATAGTTATATATATAATCATAGGTACCATATATAAAATATCGGTGAATTCGGTATTTTCTATAGTGGGAACTATATTATATTAGGTGTGTGTTTAAATATTTAATTTTTTTGGAACCATTATTTATGGTGGTTTCCTTTGTTTTACTTTTAGTTAAACAATATTGCATAAACCAAGAATAAATCCTCGAGCCTTGAAAAAATTTATAATTTGTAAACTTCGTTCTTGCATTTGGTAATCTATAAATTAATAAATTTAAACTTAAAATAACCTCTCTGTGGATCGATCTCGTGCTTACGAAATATATTACTTGCAGACAACCTACACTTGGGTGAATTATAATTTAAGTAGTAGCAACAGCCTTCAGAACCAGGTATGGGCACTACGAGTTCTTAGTAATGCCGTTTAGACTGACGAATGCTCCAGCGATTTTTATGGACCTCATGAATCGAGTATTTCAGCACTACCTAGATCAGTTCGTCATAGTGTTCATTGACAACATTCTCATTTACTCGAAGATCAATGAGGAGCACAGTCAGTACTTGGGTACAGTTTTGCAAGTCTTGCAGAGTCACAAGTTGTTTGCAAAATTCAGTAAGTGTGAATTCTGGTTGGAGAAGGTAGCGTTTTTGGGTCGTATAATATCTAGTAGTGGTATTGAGGTGGATCCAGCTAAGGTAGCAGCAATTAAGGAATGGGTTGAACCGAAGAGCGTTTCAGAGATCCGAAGTTTCCTAGGCCTAGCAGGCTACTACATGAAATTTATTCAGGGATTTTCTTCGATAGCAGTGCCACTCACCTCATTGACCAATAAGAATGTCAAATTTATGTGGAGTGATGAATGTCAGAAGAGCTTTGATACTTTGAAGCAAGCTCTTATTTCAGCGCCAGTGTTAACAATGCCAGCAGGGCAAGGCAATTTTGTGCTTTACACCGATGCATCTAAGAGTCTCAAGTATTTGTAAGGCGAGAAATGCCAGATATTCACTAATCACAAGAGTCTCAAGTATTTCTTCACGCAGAAAGAATCGAATATGAGACAAAGGCGGTGGTTGGAGTTAGTGAAAGACTACGATTGTGAAATTAGCTACCATCCAGGGAAAGCTAATGTTGTGGCAGATGCCTTGAGCCGAAAGGTTGCAGTCGTAGCACAGCTGTCAGTACAGAGATCTCTTCAGTCAGAGAGTCAGAGATTTGGGTTAGAGGTTTATCCTAAGGGCAGAGCTCCTAAGCTGTCTAATCTAACAGTCCAGTCTTCTTTGCTAGACCGAATCCGTAAGGGTCAGCCTTCGAATGAGCAGTTACAAAAATGGAGACTGAAGGACGAGGCCAAGGGCAGTGTACTATACACAGTGTCTGACGGTACTGTGAGATACAGAGGGAGAATGTGGTTGCCTAGTGTTGATTCGATCAGAGAGGATATTCTGACAGAAGCACATGCATCTCCTTATTCCGTCCACCCAGGAGGTATTAAGATGTACAAGGATTTGCAGATTCTGTATTGGTGGCCAGGTATGAAGCGAGACATCCGCCGATTTGTATCTGAATGTCTCACTTGTCAGCAGGTGAAGGCAGAGCATCAGAGGCCAGCAGGGAAGCTTAAGCCACTCTCTATCCTCGAGTGGAAGTGGGAGAATATCATCATGGACTTCGTTGTTGGTTCGCCGAGGTCAGTTAGAGGATCCAATGCTATTTGGGTTATAGTGGATCGACTTACTAAGTCGGCACACTTCTTGCCAGTGAAGACGACTTTCTCCATGACACAGTATGCGGAGCTCTATATCAGGGAGATAGTTTGATTGCACGGGATCCCAGTTTCTATTGTGTTCAACAGGGACCCGAGGTTTACATTGTCCTTTCGGAAGAGTTTTCATGCAGCCATGGGGACGAAATTGCTATTTAGTACAGATTTTCACCCGCAGACGGATAGCCAATCTGAGCGTGTGATTCAGATTTTGAAGGATTTATTGCGAGCTTGTATGATCGATTTCCATGGGACTTGGGAATCGAAGCCACCTCTAGTGTAGTTTACCTACAACAACAGCATTCAATCGTCTATAGGTATAGCTCCTTACGAGGCACTGTATGGAAGAAAGTGCAGACGCCAATTCATTAGGATGAAGACGGTGAGCGATCAGAACTTGGTCCAGAGATTGTTCAGCAGACTGCAGATATGGTAGTCAAGATCAGAGATATGATGAAGACCGCCCAGAGTCGTCAAAAGAGTTATGCTGACAAGAAGAGGAGAGATCTAGAGTTTGCCATATGTGATCACGTTTTCGTAAAGATAGCACCTATGAAGGGTGTGATGAGATTTGGAAAGAGAGGCAAGCTTAGTCCGAGATTCATTGGACCATTCGAGATTCTTGACAGGGTTGGGACATTAGCTTATCGTGTAGCCCTACCGTCGAATTTGGTCGGTGTACATAATGTGTTCCACGTCTCGATACTGAGGAAGTACCTAGCTAATCCTTCGTATGTTTTGAGCTATGAGCCGTTGCAGCTTGCTCCAGATCTGTCGTATGAGGAAAGACCTGTCCAAATCCTAGATAGACAGGAGCGGAAACTTCAGAACAAAGTGACCAAGTTGGTCAAAGTCCGATGGCTGAATCAATCAGTGGAGGAGGCCACTTAGGAGACAGAAGCAGATATGAGAAGTCGCTATCCGGAACTCTTTGGTAAGATTTAATTTCGAGGACGAAATTTATTTAAGTGGGGGAGGAACTTTAGAGCCCAAAATCAGTATACGTAAAACCCATGCATTTATTTAATTGTTAAAATTATTTAATTAAGTTTGAAATGATTTTTGAGATGCATGATTTATGAATTACATTATTTACTTATTTATGTTTATGTGATGTACGTTAAAATGTTCTCTTGAGTTTTATGTTTCAGGCGATTATTCGATGCAGGATCGAAGAATACAGACCGACGACGATTCTGACAATTTTAAAATGTGGTATTTTATTTTAAGTTAGAAAGGGGCATTTTAAATGAATTATTTAGTTTTTAGCCTTTTAAATCCAAATTTATGTATTTGGTGATTTAGGAATTTAAAACCTTTAAAATTTATCAATGTTGTGTTTTAAATTTTAATTTGGGATTTGTTAGTAAGTAAAGGTGGGTTAGCATTTTATTAGCATGTTAATTATTTAATTAAGCATTTTCTTTTCCTAAATCTAACCACAAACTCATGCACACACCCACATTTACACACACATTAGATACACACACAAATCTTGGCCTTCTATTTCATTTCATTTTTGAAGAGAAAATTAGGGTTCTTAGAACAAGAGTGCAGCCGCCCTCCCTCTTCGGTTTTTCAGCATATTTTCGTTGAGTTTTCTTCAAGAAAATCGTTCCACGATCGTCCTGGATCAATCCTCGCACCTTTCCCGCTTCGGTATCGTCGGTTCGGTAATTTTAAATATCAAAAGGCATGTATATTCTTTCATTCTTGCATCGATCTTGTCATATTATTCGTGTTGTTGTTTATTATGCGTAAAAACTCATGTATGTTGTGCAAAGTTTGAGCAGAAATGTGTTGGATCAATTTTGAAATGTTTTTGGATCTCAAAACTCAAAATTTTGTCATTTTAAATACTGCGATATTTTGGTCGTTTTTTGGAAAAACTTTCAACATATAAATCGTATAAATTTTTGATACCTTCGATTTGACAGGAAATTAGAAATATTTGGATAATAAATAAGTGAGTTATGATCGTTTTCGTGGGACTGATCAAACTACGTTTTTTTAAAAATGTGTTCTTGATGTTTTTGAGTTGCGGGCTTCGTTGGGCACCACCGGGCTTGTGCTACTGTATTTATATATGTTATGGGATGTATTTAGGTGTTATTTGGAGGTTTGTTTGGGTCAAGAATGGCTTGGGATGTAATAGAAGTCGTAGGAAGCGAAATGATGTCGAATTACGGGTTATTGTTGTATTGAAGTTGCTTGTCGATGCTTGGGGTCGTTTGGGGTGTTTGTACGGGTTTGAATCAATATAATAGCATCTTAGGATGAGTCTCGAGGTGTTGGTTCATGGTCCCTAGGCTTGGATTGGAAGAATGAATCAATAAGTTAGTGAATTTTCACGAGTTTGCAAGTTCAGAGGCTACCCGGACCCGGACACGGAGTCCGTGCCCTTTTTCCTTCGAAATATGCAATTCCAGCACCTACCCGGACCCCTAACAGGACCCGTACACAGGGTTCGTGTAACCCTTTTAAAAAATTTTTTTTTTAGGGATTGTTTTGATGTTTGATGTCATAATTTAGTACGATGATTAAACGAGGTCAAGCCCCGAGAAATTTAGAACGTCACAAGGAAATTTGTCATTTTTGGGTGTGAGCATGACTATACGTCTAAGATATGAAAGATAAGTGTTTGAACTCATGTTAGTATGTGCAGCAGTGGCTCCAAGCGAGATCCAAAGAATCCCTCAACGTCAAGTAAGTATGTTCGACGTGCAAAAGAAAATATTTTAAGTTTTTGAGGTATGCTAAATGTCTTGTGACCAAATTATGAACGGGTTTGGAAGTCGGTGAACGTGGCCGAGGACCTCTCCACCCCGGTAAAGCATGACCGGGTTTAAATCAAGATTGGAAAACGATAAAGCATGACCAGAGACCAATCCACCCAGTAAAGCTGACTGGGGATCTCATGTATGTGGTAGTGGATTTTCCCTGCCAGCCCAGTACTGTGGTTTAATCTGATCAGGCACATTTATATATGGATCACTTGCTTTGAAACATATCTCTACGCAAAATGATGTTATGTATGCTCAAATATGTATGATGCAAGTATTTTTAAGAAAAGTTTTATGATGATGGCACGTCTACGTTTATGCTGCTACGCTCCAGTTTCAAGTATGTTTATGCTATTACGTTCAAGTTTTAAGTATGTAAGCCCTACTTTAAAGATGTATGTGATTTTATTATGTAGTACTTGCTATCTCCAGTTTATACATGTTGAGTCTTTAAACTCACTAGACTTGATCGATGTAGGTGAGGATGACTTTGAGGAGTCGAGGGGTGGAGACCAATGAGCCATCTTGGACTGAGTAGAAGGCTAAACCCGAGGACCGCCCATGTTTTTAAGAAATTATGCAATGTTTCAAATACTCTGATTTCACGTTATTGTTTACGATATTTAAACAAGTGTTTTTAGCAAACGTTATTCGTAATATTTTCATTGCAAATATTTTGAATGATCAGTTTACTGTTATCGCAATTTGAAGGTTTCTATTTAATTAAGAAATTTTTAATTTTTCCGTAAATTTTAAAGTAGTTTAAAAATACGGTACATTATAAAATAAGAGTTATTGGGTCCAATTTAATCAATTAAAGAAGGACCAATTGCTCATAATCTTAAAGGCCCAAAACCAAATCCCATTAACATGTTGATTAAATTATAAATATACTACCAAGGTCTTTTAAACACCACAATTCAAACCTTGTTTCAGCGGAAAAACACACATCACACAAACAAGAATTTTCGAGAATTTGGGGATGAAGAAAAGCTTGTGTTCTTCGTCGTCCAGTCGTCCAACGTCGCACCCTCACCAACGATCGATTATTCGAGCGTTCTAAACGCAAATGCACGTTCTTTAAACTTTTTAAAATATCATACAAATCATTATATGCTTGATTTAATTGTTTATGCATGAAAAATATAATTGTTGGATTATTTTTACGGTAGATCGTATATTTTCAAGAACACGACGATTTTACGTTTACATGAAGAACGTTATGAACCCAACGGACACACTACCAATACATGATAAAATATGAATGAATTATATTCAAAACATGATAAATTTAAAGGTAATAAAGCTGGATCACCGAAGGAACAAGAGAGAAGCGAGAGCCGTGGGTTTTGCTTGGTTTGTTCAAAATGCAAGGGGCGACTAGGGTGCATGGGGTCATGGGACTCAACCAGGTCTCAAGGAGGGCTCTTACTGGTCATGATTAGGTCCTAGGAAGAGTCCTAGCATGGCTAGGACTCGAGTTTAGCAGCCAAGGAAGAGTCCTCTTGAACAAGGACTCTTCCCCACTCACGCTCAAGGGTAATCACGGGCTAGGGGCTTGCGAATGGCCTGGGTGCGAGCCAGGCTTGTCCATCAGGGTCCAAAGGTGATGGGCAGGGGTCGGGCCATGGGTTGGTGTGGCTGGGTTCGCTGCTGGCTCGACTGGAAGTGGGAATACGCGAGAGGCTCCATGGTGCGCACTGGTGTCTCCTGATTCAGAGGGGTCGCTGTGTGAGTCTAAGGGTCTGGGCTGGGCTTGGTTGGGTCTAGGTTTTGTCCAAGGTTGACTAGGGTCAGGTTGGCTCGGTGGTGGCTCGGCTGGAAGTGTCCTAGCTAACTAGGAGTCTTAGGCGTGTTGAGAGCATGTGCGCAGGTCTTGTGTCTCAGTTCCAAGAGAGTTTGAGCGAGCTATGGTCATGTTCTTGGGGCTGGGCTTGGTCAGGAGGGTGCCTAAGTGGGTTGGCTCGGGTTTGGCTTGAGGTGGCTCGACCATGGCTCGAGTAAATGAGGAGATGGCTCGGTGTGTTCGAGTGAGGGTTATATTTCGAATTTAATGAACTAAAATGCAATCATGGGTCAACGGGTGTGGTTCATGGCTCACAAGGGTATTTTAGGTAATAAAAATGTTATTTTTAAATTTGGGAAGAAAATAATGAGTTTTGAAATTATTTGAGATTTAAACGCTTCACGAAACGTTAAATAAAGAATTAATTTAAAAGCCTCGAATTAAGCCGAATAAAATTAAGAAAAATTATATTTAAGCATAATTAATTATTTGGAATAAACCCATGTCATTAAAAGTAAGAAAAAGATAAAATCGAGAATTTTTACGTTTAGGGGCAAAACGATAATTTTACACTTGGAAAATACGTAAATGCTTGGCAGCGTCCCGAAGGATCATAACGCATTTTAAATGGTATTTTATGATATAAAATAATGATTTTGATGTAAATATGATATTCTATAATTTATGGATATTTTATGATTTATGGTAAAAGCCGTGCAATTTTCAATGTTTAAAATACTATTTTTGGAAAGTTAGGATGATTTACGATTTAAAAAAAATTAAAAATATTTTGAGGGATGTGAATTGACTGTGACAAATGATACATGATTTTGTGGAGATGACGTGAGGGCCAAGTGCCCCAGAAGAACCCCGACGACTGTATTTCCATGGTGGAGCCTAGTGCCCACCCCAATGGGCCATGTGGAAGACTGATCAGTTGACCGGAGGATAAAAGCTAGTCACTTTCAAGGATCAAACTTCACCCAAAATGATATATGATTGAAAGATTTATGATTAAAATGATTTTATGATATATAATTTATTTATGCTTAAAGATATTTTTAAATGATTTTACTATTTATGATTTAATTATGCTTCATTGATTTTAAATGGTTTATTTATGTTCAAAAATTATTTTAAATAAAAGTATGATTTTGAACGCATGTGAATGTATATGTATTATTTGATATTTATGTTTAGAATGTGCTGAGTCATTAGACTCACTAGGTTTGTATGATGCATGATTTGATGATTTATGGGAGGCGCTGATGATTTTGTGGATCAAGTGAAGCAGTACACACCCGATGGCCTTTATGTTTTCCGCACTAGCTTGTTAGATAAATGATTTAAAGATTATGTTAATGATTTTATTAAAGATATTTATTATACTTTGTTTTATTGTTAGTTGATCTTTTTAAAGGTCGATATAGGATTTTGGTTAGTTGATGATTTAGAATCTAATGTATGCACTTGAGATTTCTTATGTTAATTTATTATGATTGTTAGAAATGTTAAGTTATATATTTAACTAGTATTTCGAGTCTATGATTTTTGAAAGAAAAAAAAAATCGAGGTCGTTTCACACAGATTGTTAT
The DNA here is from genome assembly GCF_012295235.1 of Primulina huaijiensis. NCBI lineage: Eukaryota > Viridiplantae > Streptophyta > Magnoliopsida > Lamiales > Gesneriaceae > Primulina > Primulina huaijiensis. Next base: position 7,912,780 of record NC_133320.1, read on the forward strand.
AGTTTTGACATCACATTCTTTCGGGGGTCTTCTCATTACCTTCAAGATCACTTCTCGGTTGTTGTACACTTTTCAAAGTGCATTGATTTCAATCAAGATTCCACTAACTTTCTCATCAAAGTAATTGATTCTCCGGGTTTCATGTTGTTATTGTCAAATTTTTGTATGGTCATAGAGAGTTTGTTTTCTTATGTCTGTTCATTACCTTTACACAACTAAATCAATTTTGCTCAAATTTTTTTTTTGCAGTCTTACAAATATTGATTTTGCTAAATGTGTTCTTATCAAGAGTTTTGTACAAAATTTCTTTAGCCTCATTATCAACAATGACTTTCTTCTTGTCATAATTCTTCCCTTCACTCCTTGTTTTTTCTATCATTTGAGGAGCAATGTAAGTGATGACTATGGATTTATTGGCTTTCAATATCTTCATCGGTCTAGCAATGATTAAAAAAAACCACATATCATCATCCTGAGCAACTAAATGAGTCTGTTTTCTTATCTTCGAGTCATCAAAATCTTTCTCGGAGAACATCAGAATTTTTTTGAATGAAGCCATTTGAAAATAAATGTTCATATTCAAGAGTAAGCCTCGCTTTGATACCACTTGATAGGATCGGTTGAAGTGTTTAAAAGCGGGGATTGAATAAACACTCAAGAAAAATTGCTTTTTTAAAAAAAATTAATCTATTCGAGTTGACAACTAAATTGTGTATTCTCGATTGTCAATGTCAGTTGACTAAAAAATATGTGGGGAAGGAAGCCAAACTGACATATTACAACAAATCAAATAATTGCTTGACTATGTAAACTGAACGGTAGATTGAAAACGAGAAGTCTGCAAGTTTGTTTCTAGATGTTCGTAGAACTCAAGCTCCTACATCATCTTGCTTTTGGGAAGGCTCACACTAGAATACTTTGGATAGTACAAGAAGTTTGCAAAATCTCAGTTCAGTTTAGACTTAAACACTGCCAAACTGAAACTCCCAGTTCAATTCAAATGAATGAATAACAATATAAAAACTGCTGTCAAATATAATGAATTATGATACTACTATATCCTATAACTTAAAGATCCTCAATGATTATATAAGATTCTTTGTAAAGTGTGCTCGACTGATTGAGTTTAGTTCAGATACTTGAAATCTTGAATGCTTGAATCTCTGTGAAAGTCGTAGATCTTTACTAAACTGAACTCATTCTCTATTTATAGACTTTGAATCAAACGCCCTCAAGTTAAAAAAAGAATGTCAGTTGGCTTGTCTTTTGTCCAAGTCATCATCCCTTACATCCGTACAAGTGTAATGTTGTTGATACTAGCTGTGTCATAGGGTACGAAAAAACTTATCCAAAAGATCAATTTAGTCATCTGGTGTAAATTGATGTCCTTGAAACTGAATGAAAATATCTAGTAAACTGATATAACTGTTAAATATAACTGTTAAGATTCATTTTAGTTTAGGTCAGAGTCAGTTTTTCTCAACTTAGTCCAGTTAAATAATTCAGTTTAGCTTATGGATTTGATTTTGCATAGTTCAATTGTGCATTAAAATGTATTTAGCATCAAAACTTTAATTGATCCAACCGATACAATTAGACCGTTGCCCTGATGTAACACCCACCTCTCCATATTCCATATTCAAAGTCAAATCAAAGTTTTAATTTTGGATTATATATATTATATAATAATATTCATTGTGCCTTGGCGAGCGTTTCAAGAATCTCCCTCGGCAGCTCAGACTAAAGCGTCATCAGCTAAATGCTCTGAAATCGCATAGCAACTAGCATAAATCAACTCACCAGATTCGTGTTCTTGAGGATGAGGTCGAGCATCTCGCATATAAAGAAGAAATATATTGGAGACAGAGAAGTCGAGTTAATTGGCTATCACATGGAGATCGCAATTCCAAGTTCTTTCATGCCAGAGCCTCGAACCGACGAGCAACAAACCTCATCAAGGGCTTGGTTTCATCACATGGTGACTGGTGCACTGAGCAAAGTGGTATGGCTGAAATTATTGATCAATATTTTCGGAATCTATTTTCGACAAATAATTCCTCAGCAGATGCAAGGAGGCTTGTCCTAGATTGCGTGTTGCCAAAAATTGATGACCAGCTTAATGCGACTTTGTGTGGGCCTTTCTCAGCTCTTGAAGTCCAGAAGGCACTTTTTGACATGCACCCAGACAAAGCCCCGGGCCCAGATGGGATGTCGGTCTTCTTCTTTCATAAATTTTGGGCTGTGATAGAAGGCGAGGTAACGGCAGCTGTCCTTAGTATTCTAAACGATGGGGGTTGCATTGAGGAATGGAATGCTACTACTGTTACACTTATTCCGAAAATTAAAAACCCTATGACTTTGAAAGATTTCAGGCCTATCAGTATTTGTAATGTCTGCTATAAAATCATTGCCAGAGCACTGACAAACAGACTCAGTCCTATTCTTCAACACACCGTGAATGAGTTCCAAAGTGCGTTTATACCAGGACGACTCATCTCTGATAACATTATTCTGAGTTTCGAGACTTTGCATTGGATCAAAAATCGAAAAAAAGGGCAGAAAGGTTATGCAGCGTTAAAGCTTGACATGAGTAAAGCTTATGATCGAGTTGAATGGTGCTTTCTTGAAGAAATGATGATTCGACTGGGATTTGCTCCGGCTTGGGTTGAGAAGATTATGCGGTGTGTGACCTCTGTTAGATATTCTTTTTCCTTAAATGGAGAGCTGGTTGGGAATATTTCTCCTAGTAGAGGGTTGAGACAAGGAGATCCACTATCTCCTTACCTTTTTGTCTTGTGTGCTCATGGCCTATCCTCGGCTCTCATATCTCTAGAAAACCGTCGGCTCTTATCTGGGGTGCGGATTGCTCCATCTTGCCCGTCTATCTCCCATTTATTTTTTGCTGATGACAGTCTTCTGTTCTTCAGGGCGACATTGGAGGACTGCATGGTGGTTCGTAATTGTCTTGAGTTATATGAAAGAGCCTCAGGTCAACTTATCAATTTTGAGAAATCCTCATTGTCATTCAGTCCTAACACTACTGAACAGGTATGTGATCAAATAAAATCTGCTCTGGCTGTTCCAGTAGTGCAGGGACATGATGTGTATTTAGGCCTTCCTATCGCCTCATGTAGAAGCAAAATGATACAATTTCGTTACTTGGTTGAAAGGATTGTGCAGAGAATACAAGGATGGGGAAATAAATTCTTTTCTGTTGGAGGCAAGGAAACCCTGATTAAATCTGTTCTTCAGGCCATTCCCACATATGCTATGTCATGTTTTCGAATCCCGAAATCTATTTGCGAGGAGATTGAGCGAGAATGTGCTAGCTTCTGGTGGGGTAAGGAGGAAGGAAAGAGGCGCCTTCACTGGAAAAAATGGAGTGATCTTTGCAAGCCGAAATGCCAGGGCGGGTTGGGCTTTCGACATCTTGAGACATTCAATAGAGTGTTGATGGCTAAGCAGGTTTGGCGCATTATTACTAAGCCAGGTTCTTTGGTTGCACGAGTCCTGAAAGCAAGGTATTTTCGTCATCAAGATATTATGAATGCATCCCTTGGAAGTAATCCTTCTTACATTTGGAGATCGATATTATGGAGTAGACCACTTCTGCAAAAAAGGTTGTGTTGGAAAGTGGGAGATGGCTCGAAAATTCCTATTTTTGGAGAGCGCTGGATCCCAGGGACACGAGATTGTGTGCCACCTCCTCCTGAGTGGGAACATTTTGCTACAGTTAGTACCCTCCTCGATGGGGAGTCTTGGAATGAACCTCTAATCCACAATCTCTTCCCTCCCCATCTTGTTAAGGACATTTTGGCTATCCCTCTCTCCCAATCTCAAAAAGAGGACTTCCGGTTTTGGGCATACGATCCAAAGGGTAAATATTCAGTCCGTGACGGTTATAAAGCGGAGATTGGCTTCTTTGATTCTCCTCCCTCGAGCTTGGGTAATCACTCCATTGAATGGTGGCGCTTTATTTGGTCTCTTAGTATTCCTCCGAAGGTTCGTATTTTTTGGTGGCGGGCTATGCAAATATTTCCCTTTGGATGAAAGAAAAGCAGAGTATTCATGAATTTGAGGTATTTGTGATGCGTGCTTGGGCGATTTGGAGTGAGAGACTTCGTATCACTCACATCCACGGAGATTGTCATTCTGCTATCAATGTAGAGTGGTGTGACAGTCTTCTTCACGACTTCCAGGAATCTCGTCTAGCTTTGAGGATTTCTTCTGCCCGGACCCCATGTGTGCTCCGATAGCCTGGATGGCCCCGCCTATGCACTCTCTCCGGATGGATGTTGACGCATGTTATAATGAGCACACGCATAGATATTCAATTGGCGGTGTAATCCGTAATCATGAGGATCAACCGGTACTAGTTTTTGGAAACAAAATCGAGAAGCCCTCATCTGTCTTGTATGCTGAGCTTCTCGCTATATTAAAAGGGCTCTACATGTCCAGAACACATAATCTCCGGCTTCATCATATCTCATCGGACTCTCTTCTCGCCGTGCAAGCAGTCTTGGGGGAAGAAGAGAATCTCAGTTATGCCGGGGCCCTAGCACTAGATATTAGACGACTTTTGGCTATTCATGGAAGTCCCACTCTTAGTCATGCTCGACGTTCTGCGAATTGTGTTGCTCACGTCATTACATCTTTTGCTTCTTCGTCTCATTCCCCTTTTGTTTGGGAGTGTGGTTTTTTTCCTTTTTGGTTAATTGATCTTGTAATAAAAGACATTTTCCGTTTTCAATAAATTACAAGATTTTCATAAAAAAAAAAAATTCATTGTGCCCAGTATATTGGCACGATCAGCCGGCTAGTTATACAAACCACCGAAATGTTGACAATTTTAAAAAAATTATTTTATATCATTTTAGTAATATTAAAACCATAAATAAGATTTCAAATTTTTATTTTTTTAATATTCGATGTATTATATTATACTATTATATAATATAAAATATTATATATTTAAAATGTAGTCAGATTGAATTCAAAAACCCATGGATCACGTCTTTCCACAAGCTTTGGCTAGACCTTATTTCACATTAAAATATATATTTGAAAAAGTCCAAATCCAATTAAAAACCGGGAAATTGGCCTTCAGTTTCCAGCCGTCGATTTTTTTTATGTTCAGTCTCTGGATACTTTTTTAGTACCACATTTCTACATGAAGTGTATCACATTTCCACATGACATAGTACCACAATTTTGTGGGTAGGGAGTGAACCCAAAAAAATATTTTGATTGAGGATTTTTCACCAACTTCTCCATTAAAAACCAGACACCTCCTTCACACTTCATTTAATTTTTTTTAAATAAAATAAATTGTAGACATTTTCGTCCAATTCTACGACCAAGTTCCAACTTTTTTATATTAATAATATCTCGATTTCTCTTACTGGTTTTTTTTCCTCTTCATGCAAATAATTTGTTTTATTGTATCGAATATGAGATTTCATATTGAATACATGATTTTAGTATCATATGAGCTATAAATATCGACATTTTGATTTCTCTTTTTGTTTATATTAATTTCATTTTTCTCAAACAAAAATAAAGTTTTGATAATTTTTTGAGTAATTTTTAAAATAGATTTTGAGATTTTAAATACAGTTTGAATGATAAATTAATTTATATTTGATTTTGTACAATATGTTTGAGGAATAATGAAAATAATAAATATTCTGGAAAACATAAGACTGACAAAAAATTGAAGCAATGTTTGCTTTTTTTAAAAAAATATAAATAAAACCTTTCTATAAAATTAGTGCTCTTTTTGCACACAATCCCAAATGGAAAAATTATATAAACATGATAATTTTTATTATTTTAAAATCATTATTTTTTCCATATTTTATTTTTTTAAAGAGTGATAAATTCATTTATTTTTTTAAAAAATAAAGATAAATAAATGCTTTTAAAAATTTTGAAATATTTTTTAAAATAATAAATTACACGATATTATAGGAGTGGACCAACAAGTATACGTAATGAAAATATCAATGATGGCATTGATAAAATTGAAATATCGATGGAATTGCAAATTTTGTTATTGACAAATATAAATATTCATTTGTTTAACATTTTCTTTATACTGGATTTCAACAAAATTATGTCTAATTTTACAAATTTTGGTTCTCTCTTTTCGTGTCTTTTATTCTCGGAAAGCTATAACAGGTACACAGTCGAGCTTCTTTTATGCTAGGAATTTCATATTTCTTCTTGATTTTACAAATTTTGAACTTTAATTAATTGTCATCTTTTATGCGCTCAATTTTGCCAATATTGTACGCAATATTTAGGGTTTGGTTCCTCTTTACAGTTATGACTATACTTTAATCACTTAAAAACCGGAATTACTCTAAGCATAGAGGGGCTACATAAATTTTAAAATTTTAGTTTCGAGTTCGAAACATTCATTGGGCGTCGTATGTTATTTAAACATCAAAAAGGTTTTTAGATTGTATACATGTGCGTTTTAAACGCTGGACTCCAAATCAATATGAGATTAGCGGATATGACCTTGTTGTATCTCACTTCGAAAAGATCTTCGTCTTTTGATCGTTCAATTAGGTCCACGATTAGTGATTATGTTCTTTGTTTGGATTGCACTAGTAGTCACAAAAATTTGTGCATTGAGACCGAAACGTCTGAGTTTAAAATATCCAGAGTAGGTGCAGCGTTGCAAGGACGCGGCGGTGATGGAATAGATTGGCAGAAATTTTCTCCTAATTTTCTTGGGATGACCGAGACTTTGCTTGGAAGGGGGGAGGATTTTGGTAAAACATTAGTGCTTGTATTGTGTTCAAAAGCTCGGTTATGTCTTGTGTCCTCTCATGATGTATTTATATGGTGTGATTCCTGATCTCATTAGGAGTCCCTCTCCCATCAGAATTCTTTATTTTCATCAATTAAAATTAACATTTTATTATTATATCATGTATTTATCAACTTTTGATAATGTATGATATAATAATATTATATACACATATCTTTATATCTTGATATAAAATGTATATATATAAACATTAATATATTTACACACGCACATTTAATACACGCATAGATATATTAATTAAATTAAATAAATATTATTCTATTTATTTAATTAACCTATTAGTTAATTAATTCTATACCCCTCTAGAATATTTAATGTGAATTTTATACACATTAGTAATCACTTCTAGTAGTACCATTATTTAATTTGTAAATTACAAATTCACTAAATAAATAATTCTGAACTCATTATAACTCTGCTCGACGATATGACAACGCCGATGTATCAAAGATACGAATCTCGTTCATATAATGAAAATTGAAAATTTCAAAAATTAAAATCTTCACTGTCCATGTTTGGCAGCTGCCAATTTTGTGAACTCCTTCACCAAAACAGACAGTTTCACTCTTCTTCCTCAATTAGCAATTAAGATAAATTTCATTTCTTCTATATTATGGAATCAACTTATAAACTCCTTTATAAGCATTCTGTTTGATCTCTATCAAACTACAGTCGCCAAATTCAACTTCTTTAACTTTGACTATCTTAACGAGAACACAAAATTCGATACTTGTGTGACCCTTAATGGTTCAGGGATACAACTAGCTGTGAGTTCACATCTCTATGTGATTCAGAATAATATTTACTCTTATTCGGGCTTATCCTAATTAGCTTCATTCTTTTCATCAACTCCTTGATCAAGAATCTCAGAACTCATTTCTGATTTCACGCATCAGATCATGGTAAGAGCGTCTAGTTGCATCGCCTCATGATCATCTAGGTATCGCTGATAGTGCCTGTAAGAAATTTAAGTTATAGTTAGCATACAGTACCGCCCCTTCAACTCTTATATCCCGATCGAATCAGCAACCATTGATATATCGAGAGTTACATATGAATCCGATTATGATGTGATGTATCTTTAAGTAATAATAGTGCCATGGTATGTGAAACTAGGAAAACACTTTTCCTTAAAACATATTTCTTGCTCTGGCCAGAGACTTCTTGTATTATTAACTCATCAGATGACATATGATATCTTCACTCGTAGACAAATGGTAAATCCCTGACTACAATGTATTTGTTCCTACGTATTTCGAAACTAACCCAACATCGCTATCTGATGATCATCAATAGAGTCGGTAAACAGATCAAAGTGCATGCTAGTATGTAGAACCTCTACATTGTTTCGGGTCAAATGACTAATGATGTACAACCATAACCGCGGACTATTCAACTCAATGCATGAGAACCACTTAAACAGTCTGAGGGAGGGTTGTTCAATAAATCATCAAATGATCACACATCTGTATGAATGAACATCTTAATTCTCTTACTAATGAAACATAGCGTTTACATCGCATATGCTAGTCTCAAACTCAAGCCACATTTACCCTTATTTTAGACTGCTGATTCGACTAAGAACATGTTCAGAATACATGATACACTTCCTAATGAGTTTCATGATATTACTCTGCACTACAGATCTCATGGTACCTATTATATATTCAAAGACTTTATCTATGCAGTTTGCATGAGTAAACAAATAAAGTAAATGTCATAATTGGTTAAAACGATAAAATATTATTAAAATAAAGATCATTTTTACATTAGAGTCGATAAAACTCAAACCACAAGTTGTCTCGCTAGACACTTACTCTAACATATCCGACAATGTGAGGTGCCATAGTTTTGGCATGTAAAACTCAAATAATTCAAAATCACAAAAATACATAAATAGAACATACCGATTCACGCGGATTGTCTTCTAAGTATCTAGCTTTTCTAAAAATATTTATATAATAGATCGACAAAATATACATAAACATAATTTGTACTAATCAAAAAATAACAAAATATGCACATATGTTTTTCCTAAATTATCTTATTCACGTAATTGGGAAAAATCAATCGGGCATCCTAATAAGCAAATATAAATTACATATACTGGATTCAAATTCAGACAAAGTGAGAGTAATGGTTATGATTAAAAATAAAAATAAAAAGGGGGAAAAATTGAGAGTAAATTCTGAACCCTCTTCTTTCTATGAATCTTAGCTTGTTTAACTCTTAGACCACAATTATATATATGTGGATAACTGTATTACAAACCAGCCAAAGTGATACTGAAAGATATCCAAAGATCGCGGCGGCGGAAATGGGAATATAGAAAATTACGACGTAGCAAAGGCCAAGAGGCTTGTTGGAATGGTGAATGAGCTATTTGATGAAGACAAATAATTAAATATATAATGAGGATTGATGAATAATTTCTTATTGATGAATAATTTTTGGCAAATAAGAAATTATTCATCAATCCTCATTGTATATTTAATTATTTGCCAAAAATTATTCATCAATCCTCGTCAAAAATTTGTGTGAGACAGATCTCACAGGTCGCATTTTGTGAGACGGATATTTTATTTGAGTCATTCATGAAAAATTATTACTTTTTATGCTAATTAAGAGTATTAATTTTTATTGTGAATATAAGTAGGGTTGATCCGTCTCACAGAAAAAATTCGTGATATCGTTTCACGAAAGAACTTGCAATTTACTGATATTTCATATCAGACACTGCCACATGTTTTTTAAAATATAAATTAATTAATCTTTCTACAAAATTCTTAATGCCACATCACTATCCGCCATTAAATTTTAATATACAAATTCTACTTTGAAATTATCGTTCTCTTTAACTCATGAGTCATCACTATCTTCCATCCACAAACTCATATTTAATAAATATGGACTAAATAGATTAAACTATTTAATGATATAGGTGTATATCAAGATTTTTATATCCAATTTTTTCTTATAAAAAAATAGTGATATATGGATAGAAAATTTTTTTTAAAAAAATTCTAAATAATCCAATTCAAGATATTTAACTACTGGATTTTAATTTTATTTCTTCCTTATATTTGAAATAATTTTTTGAAAAAAAATTATATTTGAGATAGGTCGCTTAGAGTGAAAATAACGTAGAGAAAGTTAGATAATGACATCACTATCTACCTTATTAGTAGTATTCAACTACCCTTTTCGTTTGATATTGCTGTATCATTTGCTAACACCAACTCCATTTTCCTTCAACAAATCAAACGAACAAGAATTAGAATACTCGATTAAAACTTGGAAATCAAGAAAAATGTCAATCCTAGGCAGCAGCAACATGAACAAACCTCTGTTCCACGAATTCAAGAAACAGGCTTCTTTCTATCTTAAGGAGAAGATCAAGACTGCCCGATTGGCGTTGACCGATGTCACACCAGCCCAACTGTAATCCCCCTGATTGATTTATTAGTTTTTAACTTTTTTGCGCAAGAAAATCTGTATCAGGAACACTTTACTTGCTTCCATGTGATATTTCTTTGTTAAAGTTTGAAACTTTTCATAATGGAAGTGAAGGGCAACCAGAGGTATCGGGAAGAAGCCATGTGATGGTATAAAATTCTTCATCCAATATTTCTTGTTCTGAGAAATGAAATAAAGGGCCAACCAGAAAATTTGACGGGAATAGGAAAAAAATAGCATAGATTTCTTTATTCACGGAACTAAAAGTCTAAAAGTTTGAAGTTCTCAGTACTAAAAGAACTGATGAGATTCTTTTGTTTTTGTCTGAAGGCTGATGGAAGAAGCTACAAATGGGGATCCGGGCGCGCCTGATGCCCGAACCCTGAAGATGATTTCCAGATCAGCTTTTGAAGTTGATGATTATTGGAGAATTGTGGAGATTCTGCACAAGAGGTTCGTTTGGATTGTGTGCATGAATATTTTCTAATTGATGTTTGGTGCAACTTTTTTTAATTTAGTTTTTGAATTTTTTTTTTGTGATTCAGGTTGGTGAGATTTGAGAGGAGATTTTGGAGGGAATCATACAAAGCTGTGGTTGTGTTAGAATATTTGATGACTCATGGTCCTGAAAGTGTTGCAGAAGAGTTTCAAACAGACAGAGATGTTATTAAAGAAATGGAGAACTTTCAACATATTGATGAGAAAGGGTACATCATTCATTTCATGCAAATTATTTGCCACTTTTTTTTTGTGCATTGGTTTGACAAACGTTACAGACATAATTATCAATGTAAGAGATAAAAACTATAGAAAAACTACAAGTATGCTGCATCTGGAAGCATGAGTTGAATTATAGAAATTTCTTAAATTTTTTTTTTTGTTTTTTCTTGGATATCATACACTGAAAAATTGCTTGTTTGTGTAGTTTTAATTGGGGCCTAACAGTGAGGAAGAAAGCTGAAAGGGTATTGAAGCTTCTTGAAAAACGGCCTCTTCTCAAAGAAGAAAGAGACAGGGCAAGAAAAATTTCAAGAGGGATTCAAGGGTTTGGTAGCTTTTGCCACAGAACCTCATCAGGACAAGGAACTCTGCAAGAATCATCATCACTAAAAACATTTGATAGATGCAATTCCCAGTACAATGATCATGCCAATCAAGAGGATTTCTTTCACGAAGAAGCAGAAACAGAAGGAAAACCAGAGCAGCCGCGAGTCAATCCAAGAACAGAGAGTTTCACCTCAGAAAACATCCCCACCAGAGGGGATTCGAAAGAGAATATGGCTCCAGATCAGGGAATACTTTTGAGGGAACTGAGTGAAGAGAGCTGGTTTCTCAAAGGGGAGTCGAATCCACTTTTAGATGACAAAAAAGATGAATCCAGGTCAAATGTGTTGATGCAGGATCATCACCCCTTTGATGATGCAGAGCATCCAACAACTGTGTCTTTGTTATAAAGTAAAGACTAGAGGCAAGAATATGAAACGTTGTTGGAGATATACTTCGGTGGAGCTCGGAAGATGTCAGATGCCACGTCTATTGCTGTTGTTCTGCAATACCCTCGTGCGATAGCCTATATGTTTTAATCTTCATATGGTAAATACTGTTGGGTTGTAGGATTTATACTAGAATTACATTCTATTCGATCCATATATAAACAACACGTGCCATGTATTGTCAGTTACTTTGTAGAGAGGACTAGACTTAATGTTCAGCCTCTGTGTATTCCCATTTGGTGTTTCTTGATGCTCCTGTCACTGAAAAAAATAAATGAAATCTTGCTCGGACATTTCGAATTTTATGCGTCAAACCCTGTATCAGATTTTCATTTCCTCAAATTTAAATCCTTGATCCAAACAAAAAGTAATTAACCAAATGAAACATGTTCGTGTATTGCAGCAAATCAAAATACAACAGAATCTCTTCACTTCGACCTCTTTCATTTAGTTGCCTTAGTAGCCAATTTTAAATATATCTTAACATTTACAAGGTTAGATGGATACATTAGAAGGCGATTTCAAGATTTGCGGAGCCAATCTTGGATAGCAAGCTTCAGTGCGTGGTTGGGAGTAAGATTTAGGTGACTTAACTTCAAATTGGTCATTGGAGATGTTTCATGCCCATTACCCAACCATCCACGCAAGGCGTCTCCCTCGTACGTAAACCCATCCGCTGCTACCTGAGGGTTGTGCATTATTTCCTGTAAGAAAACCAACCAATATAATTTTAGAATGGATCAAGAATGGTAAAAGTAAGAAACTAAAAAACTAGAAAAGCGTATCTTTCCATTGATCTGATTTGAGTGATTGTGAAAAAAATTTACCTACCTGAAGAATCGGGCATAAGAAAAAAGATGGTACGGTTTGCTCTTCCAAGATATACAACCGATCCAGCTCCTCAACAAGAGATGGAGTCATCTCGGGTCTATCCCTACCACTTGATCCACAACATTGCAATCCCAACTCCACCAACCTCCTAGCTATATAGCCACACCAATCACCAGCAGATAAATCCAAGACTGATGCAACTTTCCCATCGGATACTGCCCTGCGCACCTGAGCAACTAATCCTCCCAGCATTTTTCCAGTGACTAGCTGAAGTATGATTAAACCAAATGAATACATATCAGACTTGTGGGTAAGCATTCCGGTTCTATAAAATTCAGGATCTGTGTATCCAAAATCACAGCTTGATCCAGTACAATGTCGAAAACTTGGGCAGCGGAGAGTTTGACTAGCTACTAGCATATGATCTCCATAGTCGCCTAGTTTGCACCTGTACTCGGAATCGAGGAGTATATTCCCGGGATTCAAATTTCCATGTACGATCTTTTCTGGTTCGAAGGAGTGTAAGAATAGAAGACCAGATGCAATATCAGCAACCATTCGTGTTCTGATCTTCCAGTTAAGGTGGCAAATGTTGTTGTTAAAAAGGTGATTCTTGAGGCTACCACAGGGTAAATACTCGTAAACTAGTGACAAGGATCCCGGACATACTCCGATCAAGTCAACCACTCGAGGATTGCGTATTTTAGCGAAAACTGGTGCCTTCATTCCCAAAGAAAAATATGGTTAGTGTTTTTAATTCTTAACGGTAGCAGACTAGCAGGCAACACAGCCAAGAGTTTAGGTGGTTCCGCTATATAGGCCAAAATACATGAAGTAGTGCTCAAATGGATACAACTTTATTAGTCTCTCACAGTTTCTATGGTATCACTGTAATTAAATCATATCGAAGATACATCTTATTCTTAATATCATCAAATTTATTGCATATTATTATTTGATCGTGAAGTTAAAATTTAAAATTGAAAATTGATGAGAGTCATAGAAGAGAGAGAGTATTTACTATTTTGTGGAACTCTGTCTGCCTCTGCATATTGTAGGAATGCAACTTCTTCACAGCAACAGTCTTACCCACCAGTTCCCCTTTGTATACTGTGCCGTAACTTCCCTTGCCAACACGGAAACTCTCGGAGAAATTACAGGTAGCAATCTCAAGATCAGATAACGAAAATTCATGTAATCTAGAAGCATCTGCCGCAAATCCGGTCAGTATTCTCTGGTTTGAGTCGTCATTTGGTTTGTCTCCTCTCCATCTATCAACAAATTTCATTTCCTCATTCTTCTGTGTCCTAAGTTTTTGCTTCTCCTGCCGTACTGAAACAATGGAAGCCTGCATAAGCTTCAATTCTCCCGAAACTTCTTCACATCTAAGATTTGTTTCCCGAGCATGAGTTTCCAAAGGAGAGATACTCTGCACAGTCTTCTGCAATTGGCAAGTCATTTCATCTCTTTCTTTCAGCAGCTTTTCTTGTTCTTGTATTACAGGTCTATGTGCAGTCTCAGAATCTGCATGAAGTTTAACTTCACCATAATGAGCATCTTCCAATGACTTAACCTATTCAGAATGAGCAGATATCATTTAAAACTCAATTAATATCATAATCATTCGCCCATTTTCAAGTTACAAACACAAAACGCTTGATGAACCAAAATGATTACAAAAAAATTATTACCTTACTAATCCCTTCAATTGCTTCAGCTCCCAATTTCTCACTCTGTACGAGCTCAAGATTTGCTTCATCGCTCAGCTCATTGACATCCATTTTTAACTCCGCATGCTCAAACAATAAGCTTTCTTCCACAAACTTAGCTCTTGAAACAGAATATGCAGGTTCATCAGAAGTGGTGCATCCAGAGAAAGAGCTTGTGCTTCTCGAAGAAGTAGTGCATTCACAGAAAGAGATCCTGTTTCTTGAAGATGCACTTTCGGAATAGAGAGGATCCCACAAGTTTTCAACACTAAGCGAACCAGCTGATGGGGTCATGCCAGCCGCAGATATCTCAGCCTGTGCACATTATTTTTTTCTTCCGAGTTGGCTTAGATTGAAACAGACCATAAAAAAAATGAAAAAATGGTGCAAAAGACCACCTCATTCCTGTCAGAATTCAGCAGGGTAGAACTTGAGCTTTCAGTAGCTTGCCTAGTGCAAATCAATTTTCCTTTGTATACGAACCACATCTCACAGTAAGAAGGGGCATGTTTTGCAGCATAACTTGCCTTATGAGACCTCTTTTTCCGTTTCATGTAACTGTAAGCAATTTAAAGCTGATACTTGAAAATGTTCTTTATAAATATATTGAAAATAAGTAAAGAGTATTTCTCAACAGCGATGGAACTAGAAGAGGGTAGTCACAGGCAATTGCCCCTACTCCTTAAATTTCCTATAATCATATAAAGTTCTATGCGTTATATTAAACAAAAATATAGTTCTGCCCCTCCTCCCAAAAATATTCGGATTTTTGTTTCACAAGCTTGTCTAGTGCAAATAAGTTTAACTATGAAACAGAGACAATCAGCATATTAAGGGCTAGAAGGTAAACTGAGAAACTAAGGAGTGTAGTGAATTGCATACTTGGGAATGGATCCAATAACAAGTTTTTTAATAGCATGACGAACAACTAAATGTACAATTCCCTTATGAATCTCATCAGCTTCAATTGTGATAACACTTGCTTTAACCTGCAATATAGTAACACATCTCATAAATTACCATGAAATGAAATAATTTATTTTTACCCCAGGGAATTTGATATCAAGATGATGAAATGTATTCTATATATTTATTTTACTCAATACTAACTATAATTATATGAACTGCGATGTGCTAGATAGTAGTTTGCACTTTACAATCACGCAAGAATTTGATATAAGCAGATATAAAAATATCTAATGAAATATACCCTTGCTCTGCTGCATATCATCAGGTAATTTGACAACAGCTTCATTGCTTCTCGCCTCTCCTGATTTATAAATGCAGCTACTGTTTCAGGATTCGCTTGATTTTTGGGCAATTTTCCCACTGTATGACAGATTAGAAACGAAACAAGTCATGCAATGCTAAGTACAGATGAATAGATCTTGAATTTTATCAGGTGCTCTGTTAGCGGGTGATACACATAATACGATTACAAATGAAACATCACCGTCGGTTTTGTCTCTTGGATACCCCAGAAAACAATACAGCAAGGATTTGGGATATTAACAAATAAAAGTTTCCCATCAAGAATTTGAGAGATTCATAAATAAGGAATCATTATTAAAGAAATATGGAATTATTAGATAAAGAAATCTGAATGCTAGAAAATACTGATTTCATCTTCCGAAAACCAAATGTGGTCATAGAGTTGCTTGAACGATAATGATTAGGATGCAAACGACTCAAGCTTGTGTGTTTTTCGAGATTTCTGTAATATTAGTCAATTAAATTTGAAATTATGGAACTTGAACATATTTAAATATCTTTGGGGCCAAATTCGAGCCCAAATTCTTTGAGTGATCTTGTGAGCTTTAGTATATAAATATATTTAAAAATAAACACAAACGGAAATTATAGATTTTATAAACAGAAATTGATATTTAAGTTTGAACCAAATGACTCGATTTCGTACTCAAACTCCAAGTCTAGTTGAACTTAAGCCAATAAATTTTTCGAGGAGCTTAGCTTAAGGACATTAATTTGGTATTCAAAACTCCAAGTCTAGTTGAACTTAAGCCAATAAATTTTTCGACGAGCTTAGCTTAAGGAGATTAATTTCGTACTCAAAACTCCAAGTCTATTCTTATCCTGCTGGTTGGCACAACCATTCATTACAGGAAAAAAAATAAAAATAAAAAGTAAGTCCACCCCAAGTGAATACAACACTAATCTTGTTCTAGGAAGGTAATAAATAACAAAACATCAAATCAAATACTAATTCCATCACTAAAATTGAGGGGTAAAGATGAAACTTACAGAGAGTTGGAATGAGAGGAGAAGGCCTATGAACGTGAAGAAGGCAGATTTCGTGTCCCTGAAAAGTATTAAAACTCCATTGCAGCAGAGCAACAGCCTTTTCCACCGACTTCCCCACTGCCACGTGCACTGCTCCGCTACCTCCCCCCAGGAGCTGAGAACTAATTGTTTGGCGAAACCCGTGGCAGAAATCCCCCTCCGGCGAAGACCCAGATAGGAAATCTTGCACAGCATCATGAGAGAGGCTCAGAAGCTCCGCCATTCTGCATCGACTCACCAAAGATGGTGGCTTTCTCGGTAAAATATTAGGTAAGAATATTTCCTTTCACAATCGGAATCGGAATCATTATCGTTGTTTATCTAGATTTGAAGACTTTTTATCTGTTGACTTGGGTATGTCATGTGGGATGAAAATGGATTGAAATTTCCAAATTACTTTATTGAGGACCAAAGTTGTTTCAGCCTTTCAGGTAGGGAAGGCAATTTCTGGGATGGGGATCCTCGATTTTTTCGGGTTTGAGTTCGGGTTCGGAGATTTTTTTAAATCGTCGATGTAGTTCGGGGTGGGTATGAGATTACTATCCCTGTCTCCGAGGTCTCCGAATCCGCCCCGAAAATAATATTAATAATAAAATAATAATAATAATATTATTAATATTGATATTGATATTAATATTAATATTATCTCTAATAATAATAGATAATAATAAGTTTTGGTTTGAGAAAATTTTCGAATCCGTCATCGTCTTGCCATATGAATATTTTTGAAACGGAGATGGGGGCGGGGATGAAAAGTTGATCCCCGAAGTTTCGGGTTTGGGGATTCCCCGAACCCGAAAAAGCGGGGATGGGGGCGGAGATGAGGTGAGGATGGAATTCGGGGATGGGGATGGGAATGGCAAACCCGCCCCCGCCCCCGCCCCGGCCCATTGCCATCCCTAGTTTCAGGTTTCGATTTAGACGGTTTTCAAAAAATACAAAAAAAATCTTATGATATTGTCATGGTCAATTTTGTGAGATGTTCTATTTTACTTTTTTTTAATAAAAAATATTATATTTTATGTTAAAAGTGTTGTGCCCCAAATCTCGCAACATAATCATGCAACAATTGATGTAATATACATAAAAAAAATTCGGTTACACGATAATATAATGCATATGCGATCAAAATAGTACAGTCAACATACTATTTACATCAGTATATCAGAGACAATGTTATAATACACAAAACGTGACTCGAATACGACAATAAGCTATATTGTCTCTATTCATTATCAACTGCAGGACTTCTTTGACTAAACACGTCTAGCCCTTCACTACTATCATATCTATGCATAGTCTTGTAACATGTTCAACAAAAACAGCTCTCAAAAGGTGAACATATACCATAAACATCATTGTAACACATAACAATTATATTAAAAACAAACATAAGTATAACTGAAATCATAGCAGAAATACTCTCTTCGTTGCTTTTGAACTACGACACAACCGACAATATAAAAAAATGTTGCTTCCCTACTACTGCCACAAACTATAATACGTTGTTCCCCTCCTACTGCAACAAACAATAATAGGTCGCTCCCCTACTACTTCGACAAACAATGATATCACTGACCAATAACTGACAGCCAACAATATCAACAATAATAAACAACAACATTTATTATATCAAATCAAGCATTCTCAATGATTTACCATAGTTCAACATAATAGTATTCATCAATACTAAATAATAACAACATATACTCGTATATCAACTTGTACATGATAATAAAGCACATATAAAATATGGTTATTTCTTTTATCTCGATACTTGTGACATATCTAGATAAATCAACAATAACTATCAGATCATTTTCATCATATCAACACAATTATAACAGTCTCAATATACAACATCAATTAGCCCAACTACAATTAGTTCAACAAAAATACAAAACTCGATTAAAATATTCATCGTTCAATAATTAAATTCTGGTGTATTTAGTTCATGATATTAATATCAAATACTCTAAACAATTAGCTTCAATTAATAGATATATCAAAACATCCACTAAACTATGAAAAATTCATTTAAAAAATAACATATAACTCGTAGACTCCAGATATATAATTTGATATAACAACAAAAAACAACGGCTCAATTTCAATTTAACAGTTTAAATTTCTCATTATAAAAAATTGAGAATAATTCAAAATAACACAACTACAATCTTCTATTTTTTGTTAAAATCATATGTTGTCCAAAAATATTCAATTTCGGTATGATTTAAAAATTTATTCCAAAAATTGACGAATTCCAAGCATAAGCAAAAATATGCAATTTATGCCTCAAATCGAGGACTTTGTGTCAACAATCCCAGAACTGAAGTCGATTCGTTAATTGGATAAACAAATAAATCGCAAGATCCAATAAAAAAAAATAGAAAGTATATTTCTCTCCTATTCGGTCGTTTATGATGTAACCTTCTGTCATGTCGACTTAATTTTACAAATTTACGTTTTTTCAAAAAAAAACTATTATATTATATATAATATTTAATATTTTCAATATCGATATATTTGTTTGGACCAGTCAAATGATCAAATTTATTAAAACACAAAACATGAAACTTCTATATTTTTGAGTTTTATACGTCATCTTCAAATTTCAAATAATTTGGACTTCTTATGATGAAAATATGACATATTTCGTTATTTTAGCATCATTAATTATTCAGTAATATCAAAGTATTAAATCAACAAATTGTGATATTTACTTAAGACATTACATTTCTATGCCCTTAAATAAATTTTAATCTTGAAATTAAATAATAATAATAAAAACACTCATAAATAAAGATATGTTATACCATTAGAAAAAGTGGGGGCAGAGTTCTCCTATATGTCACTCAGTCTCCCAAGTGACCTATTTGACATCCCTATGTTCCCATTGAACTTTCAGCATCGGTATGAGATAACTACGAAGCTTCCGTTCAGATCGATACATGATACAAACTGATCTCTCAACATAATACATATAAGGTTCTAACTGAACCTCATAAATACTTAGCACGTGTCAAGGATCTGGCTCATACTTCATCATCATCGACCAATATAATACATCATGAATACCAGATAAAGATGGAGGTAGATCTGATCGATAAGCCAAAGTGCACATTCGCTGCAATATCCCATTCGGGCTGACATATCTCGGTGCCAACTTTCCTTTCATACTAAATCACACTAAGCCACGAAAAGGAGAAATTTTCAAAAATATTTGATCGCCATGTTGAAACTCTAATGGTCTTCTTCTTTCATTTGTATAGGTGATATGTCTATCCCGAGATGCTTTCAACCGTTGTTGTATCGAATTTACTGTATGTTCAATCTCCTGAATCATGTTAGGACTAGTAACTAAAGCTCGATCAATATCATCTCAATGTAACGGAGATCTACAACATCTACCATACAAAACCTCAAATGGAGTCATCTGAATACTACTCTGATAACTATTATTATTGAAACGTCCTTTACTTTTTTATTTTAAAATTTAAATAAATACTATGAAATTTTATTTATAAGCTTTTCTTTTAACTTCAAAACTGTAACGTACCATACCTTAAAACTACTTAAAATTTACGAAAAATAATTTTTTTTTAAAAATAAGAGATAGTCTCTCAAAATGCAATACAAATAAAATGCTTGACTAAATATTTGAAATATAAGCAAGTACAAACTATTTTCGTGTCATCAATGTCACAATCAAAAAAAGCTTGCAAAAAGTACTTGTTTAAACAACATGAAGTAATTTCATTAAAATCAGAGTAAATGAATATAACATGCATAAAATTCTTGAAAACTTAAGCGGTCCTCGGGTTAGGCCTCCGCACAGTTCGAGCCAACTCACTGGTCCCCACGTCTCGCCTCCTCGTACTCGTCCTCACCTGCATCGATCAAGTCTAGTGAGTCTAAAGACTCAAAATGTATAAATTGAGAATATCAAGCAATACATAATAAAACCACATGCATTATAAAGTAGCACATACATACTTAAACTCTGAACATACTTACATAAACATAGACGTGCCATCATTTCATAAATTTTTTCATAAACGTGTTGCATCATACATACTTAAACATGCATAAACATCATCATTTTGCGTAGATATATGTTTCAAAGCAAGTGACCCATAGCATAATACGCCTGATCAGACTAAACAACAATATTGGGCTGGCAGAGATTATCACAACCTTTCGACCGAACGTCCACTCCCACATACATAAGATCTTCGGTCATGCTTTACAGGGTGGATTGGTCCCTGGTCATGCTTTACCGCTTCCCAATCCTAATCAAAACCTGGTCATGCTTTACCGAGGTGGAGAGGTCCCCGGACGCGTTCTTCGAATTCCAAACCCGTAACATAATTGATCACAAGACAATTCGCATGCCTCAAAAACATAAACCATTTTATTTTTGCACATTGAAAATACTTAAAAACATCGAGGACTTCGTTGGAACACTCTGGACATGCTGCTCTAACCAAAGCAGCAAAGATACATGAGATCCCAACGACTGCAACCAAAAATTGAGAAAACGTGAAGAACATGCACAATTTTCACAGCTTGAGCGATTTTATGATAAAAATCATATCTCTCTCATTTCTTATCAGAAAATTACAAATTTGCTATCGAATTGAAGATAACACAGAGTACTACAAATAATATGTTGAAAACATTTCCAGAAAACCGATTTAAAATTCTCAGGATTCGAAATGACAGAAGATTCGATTTTCGAGATCTAAAAGTTGTTCTAAAATAGTTCCAAGCATCATTGCTCATACTTTGAATAACATATACGGATTTTTACACACAATATGCATCAAAATATTTACTATAAAAAGACCGATGCAGAAAAATGAAAGATTATACATGCTTTGATGATTTATACTCACGATACGATAAATATCAAAGCGAGGAGATACGAGAACCGATCCGAGATGACTTGTGGCACGTTTCTTGCTACTAATCAAACGTGAGTCTGCTGAAAAATCATAAGGAAAAGGGGTTGGCTGCTGGAGGAACTTAAGAGCCCTAGTTTTCCTTTCAAAAAGAAGAATCACAAAGTGTGTGTGTGCAAGCCGACGAGTGTGTGTGATTAGGGGGTTAATTAGGCTAATAAAAATAGCTAATAACCAATTAACAGGCTAATTAAAATATTAATCCACTACTAATTTTACTATAACCCCTAATTTTAATAAAATACGCATGAGTAAAATTTTCAAGATTTAAAATCCCCAAATATTCAAATTAGTATTTTTTTAAAAAAAAAAGCTTAAAATCACCTACTAAATTAAATTAAGATTTAAAATGCTTAAAATTTCATAAATCATTTAAAATATCAATTTTCTTGGCTTAAAATAAAATACCACATTATTCATAAATCGCTTAAATCGTCACCGATCTCTTTTCTCTATCCCGTATCGAATATTCGCCTGAAACATAAAACTCAAGAAAACGTTTTAACGTGCGTCGTTGAAATCATTTTAAAATTAAATAAATAATTTAAAATTTTAATAAATGCACATATTTTCGTGTACTGATTTTTTGGGCTCTACGAAAACCATCTAACATAAAAATTAATATTAAAAATCATAAATGCATAAAATCCATAAATCGTCAACCACAAAATCGTACGTCAATTTTAAAATAATCCAACAATTAAACTTCAAAATAAAGTATAAAATATTTAATAACATAATCCTCAAAATCTTTACTTTAAAACTTTAAATCTTAAGGTAATGTGAAAAATAAAAGTCCTTCGGGAATGTACTGCCGGACCCAATCCACTCAAACATTAGCACCTCCTTCAAAACCATCATCACCTGCGACCATCCAAACCTAGTGAGTTTAATGACTCAACATGTTCTAACCATAAATATCAAATAATATGTATACAGGCACATGCATTTAAAAATCATATTTTTATTTAAAATAAGCTGGCGTAAAACTTATAAGCATATTATGGAACTTTTCAAGTTCGCAATCTTGATTTTGATATTAACAAAACTTGTTATTTTGTGTTACTAATAATCTACATTAGTGTGCAGAAGCTATGATCAGTCACGAGATGTTTTATCGCAAACTTAAGTCCTAACTGATCGCACAAACTGAATCAGTCTAACTGTTACATCAATTGAGCAGTCCAGCTGATTGTCCAGTTGATAGGAGAATCAGCAGAAGAACCTCAGAAGCTTGTCCAGCCGAAGGAATGTTCAACTGATGAAGAAACACAGCTGATCAGTTCAACTGAACGAGAGTGAAATCAGTTCAACTGACGAGTCAACTGATTTCAACAGGCCAACTGAAGATCAGTTCAGCTGACTAGTTCGAAGAATCAGTCAGAATCTTTAGTTGTAGATCAAGACAAGCTCTTTCTAGTGGATTCCAGCTATACACAAAGGTACAAAGCCATTGTCCAGTCAAAAGACAATAATGAACATTGCATCAGAGCATTAAAGACAAAACGTTCCAGAAGGGCAGTCAGAAAGTCGAGGCACAAAGTCCAAGAAATGAATTCAAGATGCAACAGATACAATAATTGAGTCTCTCTGTATGATCACTTTCCCCGCCTATATAAAGAGAAGATCAGTGAAAACTCAACACATAGAGAGTGATGAAAAAGCTTAAATGCAAATACGAGAGAAAAGAAAAGGCACACACATTGCAAATCAGCTTTCAGAAGCAATCAGCCCAGAGGGACACTTCAACGTGTTATCAGCTTTGTGTAGAAGCTTATCTCCCTCAGTGTGTGAGAACATCCTTGTTCAGTTCTCTCACACACAAACGCTCTCACCACCACTCAAATGCAGTCTTGCACAAAGACGTTAAACTTGTGTATGTAGTCTTTGACACATAGACGTTAAAGAAGTGTTGGCTGGAAGGTACTGCCTTCAGTCGTAGCTAGGAGTTCAGTTTAAGCAGTAGTGTAAGTCTTAGCTGAGTGGGTTTGTACAAGTAGTTGTATAAATCAAAGTCTTCTAGTGGATCTTACCCGTGGAGGTAGAAGGGATGACGTAGGAGCAGTTGAAGTCTCCGAACATCCATAAACATATCTTGTGTATTTAACTGATTAACTGTTGTTTTCAAACTATTTGGATCAGTTAGAGTATCTGTCAGTTCAGTTGTCACCATAACTGAACTGATGTACCCTTTTTCAGTTATTCAGTTTACATAAGTTAAAATGTTTTTTAATATAACAATCTTCTTCACGAAGGATTACTTCGAGTTTCTTCCGCTTGGTTTTAAACCAAACTCGATTTAATTCATCGGTGTTAACATTCTTAGAACACGAGCTATTGCAGCTCATTGGAGAATATAGTGTTCGAAATGCCTTTGAAGGCACTAGCACACTCGATCCTTCAGCATAAATAAATCGTAATCATAAATCCTTTCATCACCGTATGGCATTTTTGGGTGAATTTTGATCCTTGAAAGCGATTATCATATCATCATGCGGTCAAATGATCAGTCTTGCTATACCAAGCACCTAGGGGCAGGGCGTCAACAACTCTCGTCACTGGACCGTGCTCAAATATGAAAATACGATCTTCGGGCTCCCTCTAGGGCCTTCTCCCGTAAACGGGATCCCTTTGAGGACTTTTCCCTCATTATATACCCAATCATTTCTTTTATGTCACAGTCAATTCACATCTTTCAAAATATTTTCCCTTTACTTTTATTTATAAAATATCGTATCCTTCAAAAATCGTAAAATAGCATTTTTCGGGAAAAATTGTACATAATTTGCATATATCATAAAAATATCATATTTTCATCATAAACATTTTAAAATATCATTTAGCATGTATTATGGTTCTTCGGGATACTGCCCGACCTTTCGAACTACTCGGGATGTAAAATGACCATTTTACCCATGGATCTATTACTTCCAAAATTTGACTTTTTCTTATTTTTCTTGTCTCGATCTTATCGCCATTCATCATATAATCTTAAATTTGACTTCTAATATTTTTTCTTAGATGTAAACCCGAGACTTCTGATTTATTGACTCAATAGCTAAATCGTGAAGCATTTTAAACCCTAATTATTTCCACACTTAATATTTTCTTCCCAACTTTATACATAAGCTTTTCATCACTAAAATACTCCCGTGAACCATGAACCAACCCCCGTAAACCACGGTTCTAGCCTATTCCCTTTCCCTAGCCAAAACCGAGCCACTTCCTCTCCCATGAACCGTTCGCATCACCCAAACCACGAGCCACCACCGAATAACCCTGGACCAGACCTTCCCCAGACCCTCCTGGACCCTACCTAAACCAACCCTAACCCGCGAACCAGCCCCCAGCCACCCGCCCGCACCTTGCCCTAAATTCCCAAAGCCGCTGCCCTAGTTCTCCTACATGGGTCGTGGTTGCCACCTACTCGTCTATCACCAAGTCTAGCCAGCCTAGGACCCTTCCAGCATCTGGACATAGCTATAACAAGGCCAGGACCAATCCTAGTCGAGCCTGTGGTCCACCCGATCCATGGAAGCCCCAAAAACCCTAGGTGCACAAGCTTCTTCCCATATGACTCCATCCTTCTTTGGCCAACCTTCTCCTAGCACATCTAGGACTCTCCCTCGGGCCCCTTTGACAGCCCTTCCCAACCCTTTAATGGCAGCTTACCCTTTTGAATTCATAGCATGACTTATATGATATTAGAATTGTCAAAAGTTTTGAGAAATACCCTTTAAACGTTAAGTATCTGATCTAAATAATTTTTCATGCTTCAACACATAAAACATATATATTATGATTTGAATGGTGCAAAAAAAAAAAGTTTAGAAACATGCCTTTACATTTAGAACACTCGAATATTAAATCGTTGGCGTGGGTTGCGAAAAAAAAAAACGAACGAGCGACGAACAAAACTTGGATTTTGCACTCAAAATTTCAAAATTCTTAGTATGTGTGTTGTGTTTAATTTTCAGTCACTAGGGGTCTTTAGAACCCCAGCTTTGATCTTATAATTTGTGAAATTAGTGTTTTAAAAAGTTAGGGTTTTATAGTTTTTGATTTGGAAATAATTAGTTCTATCAATCCTAGTTAAATTAGGCCCAATAAGATCCATTTAATTATAAAATAAAAGTTTAAAAAAATCATTTTCAAACATAATAACTTTCGGGCCTTTAAAATTCCTTCGTTTGACTAAAACCAGCGTCCCGGATAAAATAGGGCTCGATTCGTAAAATAACTTAGAATACATCATTTTTAGAAAATTTCCTCCTATTGAATCATTTTATCGGGCCTTAAAAATATTTTCATCTTGGTCGTCTCCGATCTTCTTTCCCCGGCATAATATCGAATATCCAGACAAAATCTTTAATTTCATGAAATCACACAATTTAAACATTTAATCATATAAAATATATCATTTAAGCTTTTATGATCAATTAAATAAAATAAACAAGCAATTTAAATAATTGCATGCATGCGGTTTACGTGAACTAATTTTTAAAAATCCATAACATAGGCACACAACATATCCTCCAGCATCTGAATAGTACGCTCAGTCTGACCATCTGTCTGGAGATGATAAGTTGTACTCACTGGCAACTTAGTCATCATTGCAGTCTAAAATCTTTCCCAAAAATGATAAAGTAAAGCTAAGATCTCTATCAAAAATAAAAAATGAGAAGTAAATCTAGGATCTCTATAAAAAAAATAATAATAAGACAATGGAATCCTACGCAATCTTACAATCCATTGCACATACAGCTGTGACATCTTCAAGTACGTAATATTCATGATATATGATATAAAATTTGCAACTTGTATCAATCGATCAACAATCACCCAAATAGGATTAATACTCCAGTGCTCCTTAGAAAATGAGTTTCAAAAGCCATCGAGATGTGCTATCATTTCCAAGTCGGCACTTCTAAACTCCATAACTCACCTCCTGGTCTGCTTTGATCTTTTGACAATTGAGACATCAACGTAAAAAATGAATCACATCATGTTTCATCCGCTTCCACCAAAACTGAGAGCGTAGATTCTTATACATCTTCTTGCCAAAGGTTGAATAGAATACCAACTGCAATGTGCACGTCGCAACAGGCCCTGGCACAACCCAAATATATCAAGAATTAGCCATCTATTTGTAATGCCCGGTTACTCGTACAAATGATAATAATACGTTTATGTCGTTTATTATGTAGTTATTTGCCTCATTATGTTTTACATGTTGATTGAGGTATCCATATTGAGATTGAATATGATTTTTATATTGTTCCTGGTGTATTGAGAATGAATATGTGTTAAAATAGTGATAGTAAGATGTGTAGGTAGAAGTAGGGTAAGGAAGTTGATAGGAAATGAGATGAAATTGTGGTAGGTTTTACGGGTTTTAGCATACTGATTTGAATCTTAATCCAAATTGGGTGAGGCTATAACCATTAGAAAGCTAAGATATAGTGCTACAACTTTCATGTTTTGAGTTTTGTTCACATCATTAGGGAAGACGAGCCAAAAGTGGCCCGAAGTGTGTCATGTGTATCGTTGTTCCTGCACTGACATATGTTGGGAGAATGAGCATAACGTTTTACTTATACCTTCAAATGACATGAGGCTAATTGGAGATGCAAGAAAACACATAGGGCTACAACTTTCATGTTGACCACTTTTGCTAATTCCGAAGTTAAAAATGAATTTTTTGGCAGAATGTGGCGCGCATATGCGCCAGAACTCGCGCATATGCGTCGGGTGGGCAGAACGGGCCGCGCATATGTGCCCGGAAAGTCGCGCATATGCGCCCAGCAGTGTATAAAAAGATAAAGATCGGCTTTTCTAAGCAATTTTCTCATTCTTACCTTCTTCCTCAGCAAGAACACGAAGCAAACCTAGAAAACTTCCTCCCAAACGCTCTCTTCTTCATTCTTTTCATCATTTTGAAGTTAGAATTAAGTTCTCTATCACAAGAACTTCCTAAAGGTGTAAGTTTTCTTCTTTTTTTTTTGCTTGTTATACATGTAGAGGACAATAAAGGAATGATTTTCACCTAGTATATACATAGTGATTGGTTTATTGATGTATTTGACAGTATAAGAACGAGAAACATCCTATCAAACCAGTATTCATACAATTGGACAGTAAGTTGGCATGTTCTTGAAGTAATACACGAGTAATATTATGATTTCAAACACTTCCCATAGATTATTGCTATATGTACATTATTAGTATCTTATTGATGAACACATAGCACCATATTCCATTGTTATGTATTAACTATGTAAGAAACTCATGAATATTGTAGATGAGTGCTATGTTATGAACATGTACATGAACATGAAAGGAAAAAGACTGATTTTTACATGATATAGAGCTTGTTGACATCATGGGTGGTTTTAAGTCCACCAAACCTATTGGCCAATATATGTTCATGGGGCGTGGGGTTACCAAAGGTTGCTCCCTGACGTCCACCACAGTAGTAGCTATATAATAAAGCAAGCACGGTAGTACAGGTCAACTAATGAGGCTCAAGTACAAAAATGAACATGAATATATGCTATGATATGACATGGTTTAAAGATTCATTGTTGTCACGACTTGATATGTATGTTCCTTCGACTCATATTGATACGTACAAGTGCCAACTTATTGAGTTTTATAAACTCACGTAGCTCATGTATTACAGGATCAGGTAGTGAAGAGACGTAGGATGCCGTTTCGCCAATGGATGCTTGTGACGTGCCTTACCTCGACAAGAATCGGGATATCTTATTGTATAGCTTCCGCATATGTATTGTAGTAAATTTTATGTCAGGGTTTGAAACAAGTTCCGTGCTATGTATGATGATACAAAGTATGTTTGTATATGAGAATATGTTTATAAGTGTGTATAAATAGTATTGCTTGAGTTTCTGGTGTATACAAAATATAGAGACATCATGCCAAAATTTTTATAAACGGTAAAAGTGATGCCTCTTGTTTGATTTGCTTCATACTATAGTTATATCATTCAAACCTTATTTTGATTATGGTAATTATGCTAAGTATAGAGTAAGGGTGTGACACTATCATTCATTCTCAAACTACTATCATTACCTGTTAGGATCGGTTAACTGGGGTAAAGTGTTTAGGAGGGAGGGGTTGAATAAACACTTAGAATTTTTGAGTTCCTTTTTGAATGTGAGTCAGTTCTTTGAGAAACTGATCTCTAAATATTGTGTGTCAATATCAATTAGTTAACTAAAATAGTGCGAAAATAAACTGAAGGATAGATTTGAATATTTTGACTAGGTTACTGTGAAAACAGAAGGTAAGGAAAAATGAACACACAGATTTTTATGGACGTTCGGAGACTTCAGATGCTCCTACGTCACCCCTTCTATCTCAAGGATAAGTGTTCACTAAAAGACTTTGAATAATTACAACATGTATAATAATTCACTTCAGTTTGGACTTAAACACTGCCAAACTGAAACTCTTATCTTTTCTTACATTTATCAGTTGATAACTGAATTAGTCAAATGAGTAGCCTATTTTTACGAATAAATCAATGAAGTGTGAGCTTAAGATTGAAATTTGCAAACTGGATATTAAATTTAGAATGAATTTTTGGACGTCAAATTCTTGCACCCAATACGCAGCGGAATTTTAAAATTTTTCATTTCGACGATCGAAACGTTGCTTTGGCGTCGTGTATTTAACAAACCATTCATAAGGCGTTTAGGATTATACCTTTGCGTATAGAACGCTAGACTCCAAACTATTCCGATTTTTAAGTGAAGATATTCCTTTTTGTAAATCCCTACGAACGGCTTTTCAACCTAAAACGTCTAATTAGGTTCACGATCGAAGACTGTTCTCCTCCCTTGGATTGCACTAGAAATCGCAAGTGAATTATGCGTTGAAACTAGGGTCTCCGAATTTTCAAAATCCAGAGATGGTGCAACTTCGGCGGCGCGGCGGTGGAAGAACAAGTGGCCGAAAGTTTTCTTGTTTAAGAATAAGAGGTGGCCGAAATTCTTATGCAAATGGAAGAGAGTTTTGTTTGAATTTTGTATGCAAAAACTTGTTATATATTTTTATTACCCCTCGTGGTGTATATATAGAGTGAGAATTCCAATCCAATTAAGAGTCCCTCTCTCATAAGGACTAAGAGTCCTTGTAGTAATATGACTTTTGTAACATCCAAAAAGCCAACCCACATAAACCACTTGCATGCAAATGAAATAAATTACTTAATTATTTTATTTAATTGAATTTAACTGCTTACATGATGCAAATTATATGGTTAAGGGTCTAATTAAATGATTTTGTGAAAACTGTAGATTTTACCCGAATATTCGATAATAGACTGGGGGAATAAGACTGGGGACGACCAAGATAAAATAAATATTTTTTAATAAATATTTTCAAGGCTTATTAATATGATTAAAATATTAGTGTTCAAATTATTTTACGAGACGAGCATGATTTTATCCGAGAAGCCGTTTTTGGGCAAACGAAGTACTTTTAAAAGATCAAAATTATTATTTTTGAAAACTAATTTTTATAAACTTTTATTTTTTAATTAAATAAGTGTTATTCGGCCTAATTACCTAAGATTAGTAGGCTCAATTTCTCCTAAACTCAAAAGCCCAAAATCTAAGTCCATCAACATGCAAATTAAAATCTATATATAAAAAAAAGAAATCCTAGGTTTTTGAAGCACATAGCAGCCGTCCACTTCACACACACACAAATAATTTTTGAAAATTGGAGAGGAAGAAACAAGGATTCGTCGTCGCTCGTTCGTCCTTCTTCGCACCCCACGCTATTCGTCGTCGCTTGTTCGTCCTTCTTCGCGCCCCACGCAAACTATCATGTATTCGAGCGTTCAAAAATGTAAAGGCACATTTCTAAATTCCTTTGACCCATCATTCAAATTATTATATGCTTGTTTTATTTATTTTTGCATGAAAAATATTTATGCATGATTCGTTTAACGAGGTAACAAATGTTTTCAACGTTCTTGACGATTTTACGCTTGTTTGAAAAACGTTATGATTTCCAAGGGTCCTGCTGCCAACATAGGATGATTAAAGGATGGAACAAGGGC
This sequence comes from Primulina huaijiensis, assembly GCF_012295235.1. Lineage (NCBI taxonomy): Eukaryota > Viridiplantae > Streptophyta > Magnoliopsida > Lamiales > Gesneriaceae > Primulina > Primulina huaijiensis. The sequence continues at coordinate 7,943,466 of NC_133320.1, forward strand.
AGTTTAAGGTGGAAGGCTGCGCGTGGGTTAGCTAGATGATCCTAGGGTTTGTGTGCTTTCCATGGGTCCTAGGGCTCGATTAAAGGGAGTCAGCACATGGGGCTTGGTTCAGGGCTTGTACGTGGCTTGGTAGAGAGGCTAAGAAGAGTCCATGAAGGGCTGGACGCGGCAGCAACAAGGGAGAAGAGTCCACATGCACAAGGACTCTCCCATGCATGTGCACGGCTGATGTATCTTCAGGAAAGGGTGTGTCTCGGCTAAGGCTGGCTAGGCTGGTCCAGCAGGGTCTAGAGTGTAGTCCAGGGATGGCTAGGTGTGCATGGAGCCGGTGGTTGTTGGAGTAAAAGAGTCTTAGTGAAGCTAGGAGATGGTGCCGCGACTTGTGGCTTGCGCAGGGGACCTTTGTGTGGGCTGAGGGCTGTGGTGCTGGTCCAAGAGAGTTCAGGAAGGGGCCATGAAGGTCTGGTCAGGGTCTAGGCCAAGGTGGCTCGGCCATGGCTCGATGAATTTGGGCAGTGGCTTGAGATGGAAAGGTGGGGTTCAGTTTATGGTTTAGGAAAACGTTGGTACGAACCATGGTCCACGGGGGTTGGTTCATGGTTCACGAGGGTCTTTTAGGTGTGAAAATTTTATGTTTAAAGTTTAGGAAGAAAATATTAAGTTTGGAATTAATTCGGGATTTAACCGCTTCACGGTTTAGTAATTAAGGAATTAAATCAAAAAGCTCGAGTTTACGTTAAATAAAAATATTAGAAGTCAAATATAATCTTAAATAATTATTTGGGATAATCTCAAGTCAATAAAAGTGAGAAAACGTCTAAATCAAAAATTTTAGGGTTCAAGGGCAAAACAGTCATTTTACACCTGAGTAGTACAAAAAGAGTTGGGAGTGTCCCGATGGATCATAACGCATGCTAAATAATATTTTGAAACATTTATGATGAAAATATGAGATTTTATGATTTATGATAAAGCTGTGCAAATTTTATTGTAAAAATATTATATTTCGAATGTGGAAAAAACAAGATATTTTATGATTAAAAAGAAAAGGAAAAATATTTTGAAAGATGTGAATTGACTGTGACATAAAGGATAAGATATATGATTTTTGAGAATATCGTGAAGGAGAAGGCCCCAGAAGGAGCCCGTTTACGGGAGAAGACCCCAGAGGGAGCCCAACGATCGTATTTCCATTTTACGTTGGTGCCTTGTGCCTGTCCCCATGCGCAATGGTGAGCTAAGACTGACCAGTCGACCAGAAGATATAGCTAGTCACTTTCAAGGATCAAATTTCACCCAAAATGATAAATGTTTGAAAGTTTTATGATTTTACAATTTATTATTAAATTATGCTTACAAATTTATGATAGTTTATTTTGAATAAAAGTATGATTTTAATGCATGTGTTGTATATGTATTATTTGCTACTCATGTTTAGAACATGCTGAGTCATTAGACTCACTAGGTTTGAATGCTACAGGTGATATTGATATTGAGGGAGGCGCTGACGCTTGAGTTGATCGAGTTCGGCAGTCCAATATCGAGGGACATTTATTTTCCGCATTAGCTTGATAGTCAAAATTTTAAATATTTTGTTAATGTTTTAGTTAGAGATTTTTATGTTTTATTTTGAAGTTAGTTCTGATCATGTTAAAAAAGTGAAATTGGATTTTTGTTAATTACCGATTTATGGATTTTATGCACTTGAGATTTTAAATGTTAAATTAAGTTTTGGTTATGGAAATGTTGAGTTAATTTAAAAGCGATTTTCGAATTTTATGTTCAAAAAAAAAATTTAGTAGGATTTTAAAGTAATAGAGTAGTGGACGTTTCAACTCTATATATATCATTATGTTAAAACTCTCATATTATTAATATATAATGTAACGCCCCGAAAATTTAAAAAGTCCGCGCGAACCACATGCACGAGTTATTAAATTCTTTTGTATTTTAATTAAATATTTTAATTCCATTAATTAATTATGTTGTGCATATTGACATGTTTAAATTATATTTTTTACATGGTTGCATTAAAATGTATTTTTTAAAGGATATTTGAGTTGCGATCGAGGAACGGAGACCGATGGCTGAAAAATAAAAAATGTTTTTATTGATGAATTGTTTTTAATTATTTAAATTAAGGGTGATGATTTTTCTTAATTTCGAAAATATGAGGTTTTGAGGTGATTTTATACGACGGGAAATAAATTTTATCGGTGTTGGTTTTTCAAGAAAAATACAAACATTTTGGCAACCCGGCTAATAAATTCACAAACTTATTTAAGCAAAATTATTTTTAATATTTTAATTAATCACTAATGAGCTTAATTGGGACTAATTAACTTCCTAATAGGTCTAAGCTTAATTAATGATTTATTAACTATAAATTATGTATAAAACCCCACCCCAATTCATTATCATACCACGCCCACCTCTTTTACACAAATCACAACTCTCCCCCAACTCAGAAACACATGCACACACAAGGCAATTAAGGGGAAAAGCATCAAAGTTTGCAAGGGTTTCAAGCCGTCGTTTTCTCGTCGTCGTTCTTCGTAATCGTCAACGTTTATTTGTGCATAAATTACGCAAAGACACGCCATATTCTCCTTTTCTACTCATCCATCACACCATAGTATTGGTTTAAATATGTATTGCATGGAAAAACAAGATGCACTTTTGTTATTTTAGTTTTGTGCTTCATCATGAATTTGAAAGCTTGTTAATTGATTCAAAAACATGTTTAACATGTTAAAAAAGGGGCTGCCATGATTTAGGGTATGATCACACATTGTTTTACATGGGTTTGAAGGCCTAGAACACACACACAATCACAGCAAACAAGAAACATGCAAATTGGAAACAATTTTCTGTCATGGAGTTGAGGGGGCTCGTTTTATGGGATGGATGTCTTAGCTTGGGTTCGGTTGGGACCAAGACTGGGCTAGGACCATGTATGAGTCAAGGGTGGAGTCCTAGCCATGCTAGTACTCGAGCACCAGGGGCTGGGAGGAGTCCTTGCCAACAAGGACTCCACCCGAGAGCCACAACAGCTGGAATCACGCAGGGTTCAACTTTAGTGTAGGGTTAGTTGGCTCGGCAAGGGGCTTTTGCCTGGGCTAGGTTAGGTCCTTAGGGTCCTAAGAATGTGCACAAGGGGCTGGTTCAAGGTCTGGGGCGGTTGGCTAGGTCCTAGCAGCAGAAAAGTAGAGTTCTACTATACAAGGAATTCTCGGCCAAGCTGCATGTATCTGGTGCGGTGCTTTGTACGCGAGTTCAGGGACTTGGGTTGGTCTAGGCTTGGGCTGGACGTGGTCCAAGGAAGGTTAGGGTCATGAGGGGTCAAGTGGTTAAGGGCTGGAAGGGTCCTAGACTAGGTAGGAGTCTTATTGCTCAACGACGCTCAACACAAGCAGATTTTGGGGTCAAGTTCCAGCAGGTTTTTGAGCGGGCTAGGGCTGGTTTTTCGTGCTGGGCTTGGTCAGCAGGGTCCCTAGTCGGTTGGCTAGGTTTTGGCTCTAGGTGGCTCGGGCGAGGCTCGAGTAAATTAGGAGATGGCTCGGTGTGTTCGATAAGGTGTCTACTTCGAAAATTAAAAGGCTAAAAATGAATTCATGGGTCCACGGGTGTGGCTCATTACTTAGAAGAGTAGAATAAATCATAAAAAGGTTATGTTAAAAATTTGGGATCAAAATATTGAGTTTTGGATTTATTCGAGATTTAATCGCCGCACGAAACGCTAATTAACGAATTAATTGAAAAGCCTAGTTTCAAGCTTTATAAAATTATGGAAAAATTATGTTTAACCTTAAATAATTATTAAAAGTCTAAGTTTTGAATTTGGGAATTTTATATTAAGGGTTGGTTTAATTCGGGATTAAAACACAGTAATACGTCTTATTTAAAGATTAATTTAAAAATCATCAATTTAAGCCAAATAAAAATATGAAAAAATTCATGTAGGCTTAAATAATTATTTGGGGCATGTTAGAGTCAATGGAATTAAGAAAAAGTCAAAAACATGAAATTTTACGTCCAGAGGTAAAACCGTCATTTTACACATAGAAATTAGTAAACGTCATGGCAGTGTCCTGAATGCTATTTTATATGCTAATATGATTATTTTCAATGATTATGGATGTTTATGAATTTTTATATGTTAATATGTCAATTTTAAATGTTTATGGAATTTTTATTTTTATGGATTTTTATGTTAAAATATTTATTTTAAACGTTTATGATTTAAATGTTAATTTTAAACGTTTATGATGTTAAAATATTTATTTTAAAATGTTTATGACTTTTTATGTTTTTTTATATTTTAAAACATTTATTTTAAATGTTTACGGATTTTTATGGTTTAGCATTGACATTTAAAAGATATGTTGCAAACTTGGTTTCAAAATAAAACGATATTTTATGCATGTTTTTATTAAGTAATGGAAATACGAAATGTTGAAGGACGTGAAGAAATTGTGACTAAATATGTTGGAAATATCGTGAGGGTTATGGTCTCAGTGGGAGCTTGACGATCGTGTTTCCGTTGATACGAATACGAATACGAATATGAATATATTAATACGTAAGGCCAATGCCCAGTTGACCGGTGAGAGTGTTGCTGGTGTCCTCGCCTCCCAGTACTATGGTTACATGTAGATGGATCCATCGCCCAATACGTTTAAGAATGCAAGTCACAAACACGATCTGAATTCAACAAACACGAATATGAATATGAATATGCATATGTTGATATGAATATGGATACGAATATGAATATGTTTATGTTTATGTGAAAATGTTTATGTTTAAAGTTGATGCATCATTATGAAAATGTTTTTATTTAAAGTTTATGCATCATGAAAATGTTTACGAAAATGTTTATGTTTAATGTTTATGCATCTTCATGAGAACGATTTTTTAAGTACAAGTATTTTTCACTGTTGCATGTGATCTGTATTACGTATTACTTGTCATCAAGGATATGACGTGTTGAGTCTTTAGACTCACTAGGTGTGATTGATGCAGGTGAGTATGATAATAAGGTTGAGGGAGGCTTGGATGCCTAAACTGACTGGACTGGAGGTGCACATAACCCGAGAACCAGCGCTTCTATTTTCCGCATTTAAGTTTATGATTTTACGTTAAATATTTTACGACTATTTATTTATGTTTTGAGAGATTTTTGAGAGGTTTAGTATGGGCTACACTTTTCATATTTAATGTTTTAGGTTGGTAAAACGTTTGACGACTTTATGCTTTAAAATAATTTCCTTTGGATTTTTAAATTTTAGTTGGATTTTATTTTTAAAATGGTGACAAAATATTTTAAAGTATTTATATATATGTATATTTTTTAATTATGGAGATTAAGGAGAAAAAAAATTTCTAATATTTTTTAAGAAAATGAATAACAGACGTTTCATATAATGTATTTATTAACTTTAATAATACATGATATATTAATACCATATATATACATATATTTTATATCACCATATAAAGTACACATATGTATATGTACATTAATTAAATTAAATAACCAATATTTAATTTACAAAATTAACTCATTGGTTAATTTAATTCTAAACTCCTCTAGAACATTTATGAAATTTTTGCATGTTAGTAGTCACCACTACTAGCACAATCATTTAATTAGTAATTATTAATTCACTAAATAAATGATTCTGAAATCATTACAATCCTATCGACGATCCGAGAGCTCCGATGTATCAAGGATACAAGTCTTATTCATATAATGAAAAATGAAAATTTCGAAGATCAAAATTTTCACTTACCTTATTGGGCTACTGCCAATTTAATGAATTCCTTCACAAAACAAACAATTCCACTCTCCTTCCTTAATTAGCAATCAAGCTAACTTTCATTTCTTCCATCTTATGAAATCAACTTATAAACCCCTTTATAAGTGAAACGTCCATTACTCGTTTCCTTAAAACGTACTATTTTTTTTATTTCCTCCTTAATCCCCATAATTCGAAATATACAAATATATATACTTTAAAAATACCTTGTACCATTTTTAAAATAAACAATCAACTAACATTTGAGAATCCAAAGTAAAATGTTTAAATCGTAAAATCATCAAACGCTTTACCAAACCTAAAAAGATAATTTGAAGAGTAAAGCACATACTATCAACCTCTCCAAAATCACTCATAAACATAAATAAATAGTCGTAAAAATCTCTTTAACATAGCTTAAAATCATAAATCATAACTAGTGCGGAAAACTAGCGTCGGTTCTCGGGTTATGTGCACATTCAGTCCAGCAAAGTCGACCATCAAGACCTCTATTATTATTAACATCAAACTCATCTGCATCAATCACACCTAGTGAGTCTAAAGACTCAACACACCATAATCTTGATAACAAGTAATATATATACAGATCACATACAACAGTGAAAATACTTGTACTTAAAATATCGTTTTCATGAAGATGCATAAACTTTAAACATGACCATTTTCATAAAGATGCATAAACCTTAAACATGAACATTTTCGTAAACATTTTCATGATGCATAAACTTTAAACATAAACTTTTTCAGAAACTTTTCATAAACATTTTCATAAACATATTCATATTCATCATAAACATATTCATATCCATATCCATATCCATATTCGTATCAATATCCATATTCATATCCATATCCATATCCATATTCATATTCCTTTCGTTGAATTCAGATCGTTAACTGTGACTCATATTCGTATTCATATTTGTATTCGTATTCGTATTCGTATTGGGGCAATGGATCCATCTACATGTAACCATAGTATTGGGCGACGGGGACATCAGCGACAATCTCACCCGTCAACTGAGCCTTGGCCTACGTATTGACATATTATCGTATTCGTATCAATGGAAATACGATCGTTGGGCTCTCACTGGAACCTTCTCCCTCACGATATATCCAATATATCATCGTATTAGTCACAATTACTTAACTTCCTTCAACGTTTCATATTTTCATCACTTTATAAAAATTAAACATGCATATAACGTTTTTCTTTTAAACCAAGCATGTAACATATCTTTTAACTAAAAACCCATAAACTTTTAAAATAAACGTTTTAACATATAAATATTCATAAACATTTTAACATATTAAATAATAAAAATCCATAAACATAAACATTTTAACATATTAAATCCATAAACAATTAAAATACATATTTTAACATATAAAAATTCATAAACATTTAAAATAATCATATTAGCATATAAAACAACATTCAGGACACTGTCATGACGTTTACTAATTTTCGAGCATAAAATTACCGTTTTACCCCTAGACGTAAAATTTCACGTTTTTGGCATTTTCTTAATTCCGTCGACTCTAAATCATCCCAAATAATTATTTAAGCTTACACGAATTTTCTCGTATTTTTATTTGGCTTAAATCGATGACTTTTAAATTAATCTTTAAATGTAACATATTAATGCGTTTTAATCCCGAATTAAACCAAATTTAATATAAAGTTCTCATATTAAAAACTTAGACTTTTAATAATTATTTGGCCCTTGTGAACCATGACTCGACCCCCGTGAGCCATGTTTCGATTTATTTGTTCATTGAAAATTCTAACTTGACCCCTACATGTTAACCTCGAGCCATCTCCATTTTTTTATCGAGCCATGCTCAAACCATCATGAGCCAACCTCTAGCCAGACCCCCTATGGACCCTACTAGACCCTTAGAACCCTTAGGATTCAACCCAAGATACCAAACCGAAACACTACACCATATACATGCTTTGCCGAGAACTCCTAGTATGGTGGACTCTATGATTTCTTGCCTAGCCGCTTAACCAACGAGCCAGCCCTTGAGCCAGCCCTTGAACCAGCCCCTCAAGAACCCTCCTAGGACCTTAATGACTCGACCTGGCCTAGCCCAAAGCCCCCTGGCCGAGCCCCTTTCTCTCTGCACGCTGCTGAACCTTGCGCATCTTCCATGAGGCTCACATGCTAGGACTCCTTCCCAGCCTTGGTGCTCGAGTCCTAGCGTGTCTAGGACTCTTTCCCTGACTCATACCTGACCCTAGTCCAGCCTTGGTCCCAGCCATGACCGAAGCCAAGCCACAAACCATGAACTCGAGCCCCTTGATCACCTAACACGTGAATAATGATTCCAGCTTATTCGGTTTATGTTGCAGCGTGTCTTGTGTATCCTAGGACTCTTTAGAACATGCAAAAACAACCCTTAAACCTTTTTCTAGTCATGGCAGCATAATGATTCCAGCTTATTCGGTTTATGTTGCAGCGTGTCTTGTGTATCCTAGGACTCTTTAGAACATGCAAAAACAACCCTTAAACCTTTTCTAGTCATGGCAGCCCCTTCACAACATATTAAACATGATTTTGCATCAAATTCAAGTCTTAAAAATTCACTTATGATAAAAAAACGAAATTATTTCATGATGCAACTTGTTTTTCATGCAAAAAGTTTTTAAACAATTAATATGATGTGATAGATGAGTAAAAGAAAGAGTATGACGTGCCTTTGCGTATTTAACGCAGGATTAAACGTTGACGATTGCGATGAAAAAGGTCGAAAGACCTTGGCTTGAAGTTACTTGACAATATTTTCAAAGCTTACACATAATCTGATGCTTTCAGAGATACAGCTAGCCGTGGGTTCACATCTTCATGTGATTCAGAATAACATTTATTCTTATTCGGGTTTATCCTAGTTAACCCTATTCTTTTCATCAACTCCTTGATCAAGAATGTCAGAACTCATTTCTGATTGAACCCATTGGATCATGGTAAGAGCGTCCAGTAGCATCGTCCCATGATTTCCTAGGTATCACTGATAGTATCTGCAAGAACTTTTTGTCATGGTTAGCATACAGTACGGTCCTTTCAATACATATATCCTGATCGATTTTGCAACCATTGGTATATCGAGAGTTGTATATGAATTCGATAAGGGTGTGATTTATCTTTGAGTAACAGTGTCATGGTATGCGCAACTGAGAAAACACCTTTCCAAACTACACATGTCTTACTTTGATCGGAGATTCTTTGCACTATTAACTCATCAGACCACATAGGATATCATTACTCGTAGGCAAACGGTGAATCTCCTGCTACAATGCATTTGATCCTACGTATTTGAAAACTACACCCAATCTCGCCACCTGATGACCATCAATGGAGCCGGTAAACGGATCAAAGTACATGCTAGTACGTATAGCCCTTACATTGTCTCAGATCAAGGGTCTAGTGGTGTACAACCATAACCGCGAACCATTCCACTCGATAAATGAGAACCACTTGGACAGTCCGATGGAAGATCATTCAGTACATCATCATATGATCACCCATCTGTGTGAATGGACATCTTTATGCCCTTCCCAATGAAACATGGCGTTTACATTACAGATGCTAGTCTCGATCTCAAGCGATCTTTATCCTTGTTTTTGGCAGGTGATTCGACTAAGAACCTATTTAGAATATATGGTACACTTCCTAATGAGTTTCATAATCGAATAAAATCGAAAAATATTATTAAAATAAAGATTATTTTACATTAGAGTCAATAAAATCCAGAGCACAAGTTGGCTTTCCGGACACCTACTCTGACATGAATCGCAACTGACTTGAAAATTGATTGTTCTTTGAATTGTCATGTAACTGATATTCACGTTAAATCGTCTCTTGTTATCTCTTAATGTTATTTCCACAACTGTGCTCTTCAGCTATTTATAGTCTTCGATTCTAACTGTCACATTGAATGCATTTATTAATGATATCCATTGAGTCGTCTTTTTGTCTATGTAGACATTCTCATGACAATAGTACGATATACCAGACTGTTATGTGTCGACTGTTCTGCTCAAGTACGGAATGTCAGTTTATCTGCTAAGATTCAAATTGCAACTGGTGATGTGGCTTACTGATCAGGAGTTAAACTGGTCGACTGATCAGTTCAACTAGTCTATTTCAGTTCTAACTGATGTCCTTTCATTAGGTTATGTTAGCTTCAGTTCAAGTTTCCAGTTAAGATATATAAGTTCACATTCAATTATGATCTTCTATTTTGGTGTCAGTTAGTTTTTCAATCTCTGAATCATTAGTTTGAGACTTATTTATATTTTTTAGAACTTTAGTTTATTTACTTCAGTTATACTTAGTTTTTTTCAGTCTGATAAGTCTTCTTCAGTTATAAGATCAGTTTTGCGCAATCAGTTTGGTCAATGTTTAGTTTGGGTCTTCATTTCGGTTACTAACTAGGTTTTCAAACTCCCAAACTTATAATTTCCTCATAATTTTCCCCTTTTAGGTGTTTGAAAAAACTTAGAATTCTAAACTGATTATCTGAAACTTTAGATTTTATGATTTTCTAAACTGATGTGTAGATAAAATAAGTCTTCTGAAATGTACAGATTCATACATAAATAATAAAGAAGTTTTTATAAATTTTGAAAGAGGTATGTACAGATTCGTACAAATATTTCAAACAAAAAAAAATTACAAAATATTACAGATTCGTACAAATATTTCAAAACAAAAAAAATTACAAAATATTAAAGCCCCTCAGACTGATAACTGATATCAGACTCTGTTCACTTTTTGGCTTTCTTGTCAGCTGGTCATTTATCAGTTTTGATGTCTGGTTCATTGCGCTTCTTGTTGGTGGTCTCACTCTTGTTCTGCTCTTCTCCATTTATGTCAACACCCGTCATCTTGGAAAATAGGAAGAATGTTGAACTAACATGTGCATATACTTCAGCCAACTGATCTTGCACAATATCAATCTTCTTTGATAGGCTTGTGTGCACAAAATCAATCCTCTGGCTGATTAGTTCTTGGGAGATGACCAATTTTGGTGTCGTGATTGCTTCTCTTCTCATCTTTTCAACAGTTGTGAACAGGGCAGACACTTCCTTGGTCAGTTTCTTCAAGTCTTTCATGGTATGATCCTTGAGAGTGTCGAGAATTAAAGAATGTAGCAGCTGAGTTGGTTCGACCTGATAAATTGTTGACCCAAGATCTGTCAAGCTGGACATGATATTCTCGAGCATCACGTCAGTTGAGATTGGTAGTTCCGGAGAAAAGTCTTCAGCAATCGCCTTAGCCTTCCCTTTCCCTCTAAAATCAACAACTGCTAGATGTCCATGGTCAGCATATTGGTCAACATATTCAGCAACTTCATGTACAACTTCTTCTTGTATGGAAAGGCTCTGAGGTTGATCTTGATAAAAAATAGATATTGCAGTTTCTTGATTAGTTTTTCTTTCCAGCAGATATTAATTGTTGGGAAGCTTCAAAAATAAAGAATGTCTTAGGAACCACCAAAGCAGTGGAAATCAGTTCAGTTGAAACTGATGGTTCTTGGACTAGTGTCTTGGCTTATTCAGCAGTAAATTGTTCAGTTCCAAACTAAATTACTTATGTTATCACTTTAGCTTTAGCAGTTGCCTCAGTTACTGCTTCAAAAACTTGTTCAGTAATCGAACTGAAGACCCGAACTGAATAGTGACTGACTGATAGCACAGAACTGATCTTAGAACTGAAGAAGATTTATCGGACTGAAATAGACTAAGTAGAACTAAAGTAAATAAACTAATGTTCTCAAAATTATAAAAAAAAAGTCTCAAAACTAATTATTTGGAGATTGAAAAACTGACTGATACAAGAACTGAGGATATAATTATTTGAACGCATTCAATGTTACCATTGGGAAGCAAAGCCTATGAATAGCCGAGAAGATCAGCTAAGAAACAACTTTTGCACGCACATTCATTCTTGAGTTAAAAGATTTCATAGATAAGAAGCTCACGCTTATTAGATTTATCCATAGCTTTTAGGCTATATTTTGAGCTTAGTCACAAACATTCATTGTTGTAATATTCGATCTTTTAGATATAAGTTGTGCTTAGAAATAACATCAACTGAGTACTGATAAAATTGTATTGATATTAAAAAGTTTCAATTTTGGCAGTGTTAAATCCAAACTGAAGTGGGTTTGTACAAAGTGTTGTATAGATCAAAATCTTTTAGTAAATATCATATCCTCGAGATAGAAGGGGTGACATAAGAGCGTTTGAAGTCTCCGAACATCCACAAATCTTGCGTTCTTTATTCTTAATTTTATTCCATTTGTCATTCAGTTTATTTCCGCACTTTCATTAGTTAACTAATTGACATTGACAAAAAGATTCGTGAATTCAGTTTATCACTAAACTGTTTCATCCATCAAAAAGTTGTGAAAATTGTCAAGTGTTTATTCAACTCCCCCCTCTAAACACTTTATCACACCCAACCGGTCATAACAGTTAAAGTTCTACAGTTGTATACTCGATATACTTTGCTAACCGAATAATAGACTAAGAACACACCAACATCAAATTTAGCATCATACTTGGTTAAATTTGTTTTGTCGTTATTATGAATGAAACACCTACAACCAAATATACGAAGATATGAGATATCATGTTGTTTCCTGGTCCAAATCTCATTAAGAGTCTTTCCATATCTCTTGTTGATCATTTATCTGTTTTGAATGTAGCAAGCAATATTCACAACTTATGCCCAAAATGTCTAAGAGATATCATATTCGACTAGCATGGCTCGAACCACTTCTTTGAGTGTTTTGTTCCTCTTCGCAGTAACTCTATTTTGCTGAGATGATCTAGCAACTGAAATCTCATGCTTAATGTCAGTGTCTTTCAGATAGGCTGAGAGGATTCAATTGATGAATTTTGTTAATCATCACTCCTTATCCTATCCACTTTTGAGGTTATCTCATTTTGTAAACTCTCAAAGATCTTGATAATTTGTTGATCGGTCTGATCCTTCGAGCTAGGTAAGATTACACATGTAAGTCTTGAAAAGTCATCAATGATCACTAGATTATACTTCTTTCCTTCTAAGCTCTTCACGGCTATTGGATCAAATAAGTCCATATGAAGAAGTTTTGAACATCGGACCGTTGAATTTCGTCTTTTGCTCTTGAATGATGATTTGACTTGCTTGCCTAACTGACATGCAGAACAAACTTTTTCTTTAGTAAAGTAAATGATAGGTAATGCGGAGACTAATTTCTTTTGCTCAGATTATAAATATATTTGAAATTTAAATGATTGAACCGTTCATTTCATAGCAAATTTTTATTACCACGAAAGGCAACAAAGAACGTATGAGCAATAAGATTGTTATCATTACAATTACTTTATATGTATTTTGTTCTCTTAATCCTTTTAACATAACATTTCCATTTTCGGATTTAACAGTGCACGAGTATTTGTGAAACTCAACTGTATAATCATTGCCACATAGTTGACTAATGCTAATCAGATTTTAACACAAATTTTAAACTAATAAGACATCTTTAATAATTATCTTGTCATGGATAATCTTTCTTTGATTCTTGATCTTTTCTGATCGGTTACTTTAGATAGCAGCTTGACATCTTTGTTCATGTATCTTGAGCAGCCATTGTCAAAATACTAGACAGAAAAAGAAAATATTTGGTACCCAAATCTATTTGGGTCCTAAACAGTTTAACCTCTTTGGGACTCACACCTGGATTAGTCTAACTGGCCTACTCGTGTGAGTATTCAAAAGTGTGCAAGTCATTCAATAATATGTGATGTTGTGCGATGTGTTCTCTTTCTTATATTATGTTTTTTTAAGTTGTTTGTCTTTCACATTCAGTCTGTATCTCATTTTAACTGGCCTATAATTGTGGTAACGGCTGGATTTCCCATTCACAGGGTAAGGCATAGTTGTACTTGGTTTTCTGATATGAATCTGGCCGGGCATGGCGTTCAAAGGATTGAAAGAAGGTCCAAATAAGCATTGAATGCATTCAAAAACGGTCAAAAAGAGCTTGCAAGCAATGTTCCAAGCTTCGAAAGAATCGTGATGCATTGGAGTGAGCTTAAAGGCCATTTGGATGCTATTAAGCGTGTGGACCAGCGCCACAGCGCTAGGAAAGCAGCGCCGCAACGCTTGGAAGAGATATCCAAGCGCCTAGGCGCTAGCTCTGCGTAGCTTCAGCGCCTAGGAACTTCCAGACCAGTGCCGTGGCGCGCCGCCGTGCAGATTTTAGATATGGAAAACCTAGTTACGGATTTTGATGTATTGTTTTTATTTAAGAACATATTTCATACCTTGTAAACAATTAATTTTTGAGTTTTAATCATATTTGTGAGTTTTTCTCTCAACTTCAAAGCTTGGCTTTGTATACACCTTTGTGTGTTTCTCAAATCAAACTTATCAAAGTTTATTACTTTGTGGTGTTTGTCGATTGTTCTTCGCTCGGATTGTCAAAGACGAGTTCTTTGAAGGTTCGCTTGAATTTCGATTGTTTATCTTGTTAATATTTGTTTCTAAATTTTTCGTGATTTAGAGGTGAATATTACAACCTTACTTGTTCAAAAAGATCGGGACAACACAACCGTTTATTTGTTTCATCGAATCGAGAGCGTGACTCCGTTTTCGAGCGCGTTTGATTTTCGAGTTCGAAGAATCGCATCATTTTCTATGATACCAAGTCAAGCTGGTGAAGTCATCTTGACTTTGTCTGCATTTAAAACATGTATGGTTGGACTTTGAACTCACAGTTTCAATATATCCTAAACCACTATGCCTGACCTTATTCTCAAAATTTACATTAGATTTTTTGTTGTTTATGTTCATATATCGTGCTATATTGGACAAAGTTTATCATTTTATATTTGCCTTTGTCTAAACACAATTGAGTACCCACCTCAAGAGTACAAGATTCATTATTGTCAAACGCTAAGCCAGCTCTGTCTCTGGCTGGTTTTGCAATTCATGATTCTTCTCAATAGAGACAATTACTTGTTCCAAGAATTGACTAGAAGCATCAACCATATATTTTCATTGATAGTTGGTTGGAAAACTCTTCACATGTCATCATTCTCAGCCACTAACAGATTGACTTTAACCTGTAGACCATAAATTTCTTTTCACTATTCACATCTAGATTTGCTTGACTTATCTTTTAATTTTTTGGTTTATATTCTTACTCGAATAATTGTGAAAATATTTTATACTCATCTACCAAGTTATGCAGTGCTGTGAAAAGATGTACTCGTGTGAATTCATATGAGTAAAAATCTAATACCATGTCATTGGTAGTTTCTAGTTCAACATCTAAAGTCTCTGGCTCAGCATCTGCCATGAGACACTGGACTTCTCATCATCACTTTCACTGATGGAGGTTTCAGAGGTAGATTTATCTGAGTCTGAATCAGCCCATTTACTTTTGCTTTCCTCAGCAACAAGTATGATAGGATCGGTTAGGGGATGAAAGAGTGTTTAGAAGAGGGGGTTGAATAAAAACTAACAATTATCACAACTTTTTAAAAAAATGAGTCAGTTCGGTGATAAACTGAAGTTGGGGAATCTTATCAGTCGATATCAATCAGTTAACAATAATAGTGCGGAAATAAACTGACTAATAGATAGAATAAAACTTATGTAAGAACACAAGATTTTATGGATGTTCGGAGATTTCAAACACTCTCATGTCACCCCTTCTATCACGAAGATATGATATTTACTAAAAGATTTTGATCGATATAAACAGTTTTACAGACCCACTTCAGTCTTGGACTTAACAATGCCAAACTGAAATTCTTAGTTACAACACCATTTACAGTATTTAGCTGAACTGAAATAACTTAGCACGACTGATTACAATAATATCAGTTTGTGCTTGTAAGCTCGAAGTATAGCCTTGAATGCTATGAATGTATACAATAAGCGTGAGCAATAATTTCAACAGAGTAACAGCTTAGTTGTTCGAGAGTTGAAAGATTAGAGATTGGATTCAAAATTTTCGATGTTCTCTCTATATACAATAAGCGTGAGCAATAATATTGTTTGCCAAGATAACGTTTATCTGACAGTCGTACACTGTAGTATTTCTGAAATACGACGTTCCTGTTTTTCTTTGTACAATCTGTCGGTGGTTGAGCTACGTCCTTTCATTGATGACGTGTACGGCTAAAAGATCAGCTGATAGGTCACACATGATGAGCTCACAACTGATGTAGCAAATGATCAGTTTCCAACTAATCAGTCAGTTGTCTGCGTAGTTCAGTCAGCTAGTTTGCATTAATCTTCAGATATGGGCAATCGATAGTTTGCATATATTAGATCAGTTATTGTCAGTCTTCTTGATCAGTTAGTTCAATCTATTAAATGCTCAGTATGTCAAACTTCCGAAATTCAGTTTTCAACAATTTCCCTCTTTTTAATGTTTGACAAAACTTAGAAAATATGAACTGATCAACTGAACTTATTGTAGATAAAATAATCTTTTATTGACAACTCTTTCAATGTACAGATTCGTACAAAGAATGAAAGAATAAAAGAATCTTCTGTCTAAAGTAATCTTGAAAATCTGCCAAATATAACCTTTAACCGATCTTCTATTTCTTAATTTTTTTCTCAGATGGTCCTTGATCAGTTGGTTGACTGGGTCTCTTTGTAGATAACCTCAGCTGATCTAGTTTTTCTTCTTCTTCTTCTTTTTTTGTCAAACGCCTCAACCTTTCCGGATATGATATGAACTTCTGAGTTGATATTTGAAATAATATTCATCAGAAGTTCTTGCATTAAATCCATTCTTTTTGTCACAACCATTTCCAGATAATCAAAGTGTTGATTGAACATGGCTTGAGTTTGGAAATGAGCTTCAGTCGATGCTCTATATTTCCGTATTTGATCCATGTTGAAGAATATGTTTGTAATATCCATTTTGATTTGTTGAAGACTTTTAAACGTATTCTCCTTGATGGAATCAATTTTCATAGAATGTGCCAGCTGTGTTGATTGAATGTCAGAAATGGAAGTCATCAGACTGGCAAGGTCAGTCTGAATGGCTTGGATTTCATCGAATAAGGATTCATTTGCCATTGTTATATCAGGGAACTTGATTCCAGATATTTCTGGTTCTTCTTCCCTGTTATCTCGATTAAAGATTACCAAGGCCTTGTCAGTTGTGTTAGTTTCAGTACTAACCATTTCTGGAACATTTTCTGATATGGCTTCCTGCTGAAGCTGTGAATGAGAAGAGAGATTTGGATCAGAAGTGGTGCTTGAGGCTTTTGAGATTTTGTGATAACTGCTTGTTCAGTCGTGGCATTCGGCTAAACTGGCTCTTCAACTTGTTGCAAAATTGTTTTTTCAGCTGATTCTTCTGTTGGATTCTCAGCTGATACAATGGTTGGTATTTCAGTTTTTTGAACAACTAAACCAATGAATGGTTCTTCAGCTGGCACCTTTTCAGTTAGTACCAGGTACAGCTGAGCCTCTTCAGTTGTTGCTAGAATTACCTGTTCAGTCATGATGGTTGACTGAACTGGCTCTTCAACTTGATTCAAAATAGTCTCTGTGGCTGGTTGTTCAGTTGCGCTGGGTTCTTCAACTGCTTCTGTAGATAAAATAGTCTACTGAATATCAGTGGCAACTGATTGAATAACTTCATCGATATTGGCCAATGATAGCTCATCATTCGTGTAAAGTTGAAGATTTGCAGTTGAAGTTAAAGTAGCTAAATGAGAAGATTCAGTTTGTTTGGAAGGAACACCTGCTAGTTCAGTTGGTGCAACGACTGTTTCCTTTGATTGCTCTTGCGGTTGAACTGATGGTTCAGCTTGCTCTTCTGATGAACGATCGTGAAAATCTGCTTGAATAGTCAGTTCTTGATCCAGTTCCCACTGTTTAATCTCCATCTGCAATGTGATAAGATCCACGTCCAGTTGATCATAAACTTCTTTGTCATTAAAGGCAGTTGGACTGGTGGGATCATAGTTTTGGCATAGCTGAACAATCATTTGACTCAACTTCTTTGCACGTACTTGATCAAAGAAGTACTTCTTCCTTTGCAAAGCTTGAAAAACTATAGCCGCTTTTACCATCTTTAGGACTATAGTTTTCAGGTCAATAAATTTCTTTAAAACTGATTTCTTCTCTAGTTGCCTGGCAAACACCTCAGTCCTAAACTTGACCCATTCGTCATAAGCCTTAAGCTTATTCTCAGAAAACTCATTGATCTCATTCCAAATTAGATCAATATAAATTTGAACCACATTCTTGGGTCTGGGCTCTTCAATCATTTTGCCCTTTCCCTTTGAGTCACTCAGAGCATGAGGAATACTCAGCCCTGCTCTAGTTGCATCAATCTTTTCTCTAATCACCATACCTTAGGGTCTGGCAAATGATAGAGAAGTTTGGCCAGAAATAGTGATCAGAGGAGCTTGTACTCCAGCAAGTTTCTTTTTATCATCAGATTCGGTGATAGTCTTCTTTTGTTCAACAACAAAAGGAGGTAAATGAACCCCAGTTGTAGATACAATTGGTAAAGCTCTCAAATGAGTAGCCTCGATTGTCAGTTCGACTCCAGATTGCAGCAGCCTATAAGTTTGGATGGTGATCAAAGAAGCTACTGGCTTGGTTTTAAGCATCCTCGGCTTCTTGGAGATTTTGGGAGGAGAAGTCTTCTCAGATTCAGTGACACTGACAATCACTTTGCTTTTGATTGTCTTCTTTGCTTTCCTGACTGCTTTGGGATCCACCTGTGTCCCAATCTCCTTCTTTACTTTTATGAATTGTTGAGAAGAGATGTCCAGCTTTAGCTTCGGTAGCTGAACACTCTTGGCATTGAAGATCTTGAATTTAGATAACCTCTTAGAGGAGTTACCCACTAAACCCTTGCTTTTAATCAAACAACTGAGCTGCACTGCAAATCCCTTCGATTGTTTGGAAGACTGAAACATGTTCTTTAGGAGGTTGAAGATTATACCTCTCCATTGCAGTCTTGTTCCAGTCATGATGGCTGTCATTACTTGAAATTTTTCTAGAGTGAGAGCCGCAAAGGATCCTACTTTGGCCAGTAGCCCTTTGGCCACGATATCATCCAACAACTACATTTCTGGCTTCAATTCTTTCTTGGGATCGAAAACTTTGATTTTCCGTCCATCAGCCGATAGTAGAGTCTGCATCTCTTCAACATCAGAAGTTTTCACCTCTGAGATATTTTCAAGCCCATCAGTAGGAAGCTGAAAGAGGTTGCTGAAGGAGTCTTCATCGATGATCAACAACTTATTGTTGATGGTGGTAGTAATGTTACCATCAGCAGAGATGAATCAATTTGCATAAAGCTCCTGAACTTCGGTTGGATTGATATCTTGGGAAGATAATCCTTGAAAAGTTCTTAGACCAGCAGCTTCCAGTTGTAGAAACATGTTCTTGATCTCTTCGTCCTGGACAGACAAGACTGAATCGAAATCAATCGCCATAGCAATCACAATGTGTGCTGGAACTTGTTTTGCCATTTGCTAAATGTTTGAATATCTGTGAGAGAGAAAGCTCTGTGTATTGGTTTGCTTTGTAGACTGAAATGCTCGTAAGGAAAAATTGAAATGAAGCGGGGACAAGTACATATGTATGTGACTGTTCAAATTTTTGGACACGTGTCAGTCCAAGATAAAAACATGTATTCGTGTGATGAAATCGTGTGTAGAATATAAACGGACTACGAGGGACAACGTTTCAAAACACTATTCATTGAAAGACATTAATTAATTGTGTACTTATCAGTCACATTACTTATTACAGAATATATATCGATCAGTTTGTTAACTTACTGGAGAATATCAGTTAGGTGCGCAATTGAGTGATCAGTTGAAAGCTGATTCAGTTCAGTTGAAGACCAATCTGACTATTGTCTTCTCATTTAACCACTTAAATTCGTCATTCCTCATAATTAAGTGCATATTATAATAAAATGATGGTTATAATAGAGATGCATAAAAATAAAAGAAATCTTATTCTCAGAAGATGAATCGTCCTGAATAATGATTGCAACTCTTCAGATGCCTCACATTTCAGTTATAAATAAGAGTGAAAGAGTTAGACATTAAGAATCGGTAGTTAAAGCAACAAAATGTAAATAGCCATGGATAATACAGGGAGTTCCACACAGTCAGACCTCGCGGAGGAGTATATGAAGTCGGTGGTTGCTGCTAGGAAGGCTGCGATGGAAGATAGTATCTTTGAAAAGATATTGAAGCTCTGGATAAAAATCCAGGAGCTCCAAACCTCCATTGAGGAAGGAGAGGTTGCTACCCCTGAAAGGGTGGCAATATTGAGGAAGTATCGGCGACGTCTTTGAGTTGTTTATAATGTGGACATCTTCACAAATGAAGGTGTCTACCTTCTGCTCCTCCTCAAGGAGCGGAGGACTCTGAGGAAGATCGCTTTGTCAGAGGAGTTCCTAAGGACCTCTACGTTAGGATTAACCGTAAGGTTGGCATTCTGGAGGTCCGCAGTAGAAAAAGAAATCTCCCATGTACGCTCCCCTCTCAATAAATAAAATTATTATTATGTTTAATGTTGTCTTACTCTTATTGTCTTTTTATTTTCTGCATACTAACTGGTGACAACTGAATAATCAACAAGATAATAACGCAAAGCAAATTATATTAAGACAAGTCGATTAAGTCAAAAATGTTACGAAAGTGAGAAAACTTAGTCTCGGGTAAGGGCTTTGTGAAGATATTTGCTGCTTGTTGTTCAGTTGGTACATATTCCAGTCTGATTGCTTTCTTTAGAGCATGATCTCTGATGAAGTGATGCCTGACATCGATATTCTTGGTCCTTGAGTGAAGTACCGGATTGTATGTTATTGCAATTGTGCTTGTATTATCACAAAAGATTGGTTACTCTTTTGCAATGAATCCATAGTCTTTCAGTTGTTGCTGAATCCAGAGCAGTTGGGCACAGCAGATTCCAGTAGAAAGATATTCTGCTTCATTTGTGGAGGTTGCTATGGATGTTTGCTTCTTGCTGAACCATGAAATCAGTCTGTCTCCTAGAAACTGACATGATCCACTGGTGCATTTAAGATCTAGCTTGCATCCTGCATAATCTGCATCTGAATATTCAGCCAAATTGAAAGAAGAATCATTAGCATACCATCAACCCACATTTTGGTTGCCTTTAAGATATTTTAAAATGCGTTTGGCAGCTGCAAAATGCGATTGCTTAGGATATGACTGAAATCTAGCACACATACAAACAACAAATACTATATCAGGACGACTAGCAGTTAAGTACAAAAATGAACCTATTAAACCTGTGTAAAGTATCGTCTCAACTGATATTCTCCCTTGATCATCGTGTATTTTGATTGATGAACTCACGGGAGTACTTGTAGCTGAACATATTTCCATGCAAAATTTCTTAAGCAATTCCTTCGTATATTTGGTCTGACATAAAAGTACCAGTTTCCAGTTGCTTCACTTGCAGACCGAGGAAAAATATCAGTTCACCCATCATCTTCACTTGCAGACCGAGGAAAAATATCAGTTCACCCATCATACTCATCTCGAATTTTTCCTGTCTTAACTTGACAAATTTCTCACATAATTTGGGGTTAGTTGACCCAAAAATTATATCATCAACATATATTTGCACAAGTAAAATATGTTCATTCTTTGAAAATTTGAACAGAGTCTTATCAACTGATCCAACAGTAAAATCATGATCAGTTAGGAATTTTGAAAGAGTTTCATACCAAGCTCTTGGAGCTTGTTTAAGACCATATAAGGCTTTGTTCAAATGATAAACATGATCAAGAAGAGAGTGATTGATAAAACCTGGTGGTTGTTCAACATAAACTCCTTCATGCAACTGACCATTCAGAAATGCACTCTTCACGTCGATCTGGTAGACTTTGAGATTCTTGAAAGATGCATAAGCAAGGAACATTCTGATTGCTTCCAGTCTTGCAACTGGTGCATAAGTTTTATCATAATCTATTCCCTCTTCTTGCCTATATCCTTGTGCTACAAGCCTCGCTTTGTTGCGCACAATTGAACCATCTTCGTTCAGTTTGTTTCTATATACCCATTTTGTAACTATAATAGTTTTAGAAACTGGTCTTGGAACTAGGTTCCATACATTCTTATGGGTAACTGATTTAACTCTTCTTGCATGGCATTTATCCAGTTAGGATCAGCAAGAGCTTCATCAGTCTTCTTAGGTTCCAGTTGGGAAACGAAAGCCGAATGAATAAATAAATTAAACATTTGATTTCGAGTTCTTACCGGATCAGATGGATTACCTATCACCAATTCTAGAGGATGTGATTTCTTCCATCTGTACTCAGCATTTGTTGCGTCCATTTCTGCAACTGCTTCAGTTGGCAACTGAATAGTTTCTTCAGTTTCAGTTGGAGCTGTATCAGTTGGTAACTGAATATTTTTATTTTGCTGCACCAACTAATTATCAGTAACAATTTCTTGTTCAACTGATTGATCCAGCACTTCTGGTTCTGATGTTTGAAGGATATTTCGATTAATGTGATTCTCTTTTTCATTATCACCCTCAAAACTAATATCTGTAAAGCGATCAACTAGCTCAACTGGATCAGTTGGCTTATCAGTTAGCACAGATTCATCAAATACCACATGAATAGACTCTTCTACATTCAAAGTGCATTTGTTAAAAACTCTGTCAGCTTTACAAACTGGAGAGTATCCAAGAAATATTCTCTCTGCAGATTTAGCATCAAAAGCTTTTAAATGATTTTTGTTATTGTCAAGAATAAAACATCTGCAACCTAATATTTTGATATAGGAAACCACACTTTTGCGTCCATGCCAGATCTCATACGGTGTTTTCAAATGATTCTTATTAATCATTGATCTGTTCTGAGTGTAACATGCAATATTTACTGCTTCTCCCCAAAACCTTTGAGAAATACCAGAATCAGTAAGCATTGTTCTAACAGCTTCTTTAAGGGTCCGATTTCTTCTTTCAGGTACACTATTTTGCTGAGGGGTTCTTGCTGATTAGAGCTCATGCTTGATCCCAGTATTTTCTAAAAGTAGTGAAAGATTTTGATTGATGAATTCAGTCCCTCTATCAGACCTTATTCGATCAATCCCAACTGATTTTTCATTTAATAGTGTTTTGAAAAGCTTAATCAGTTGTGCAGCAGTTTGGTCTTTGGATTTGAGAAAAATAACCCAAGTAAATCTTGAATAATCATCCACGACCACTAAGGTGTATTTCATTCTCCCTAAGCTCATGAGTGGTATAGGACCAAAAAGATCCAAATGTAGCAGTTCTAAGCACCGGGAAGATGATTTACAACCCTTGTTTTTAAATGAGGATCTTACTTGCTTACCAAACTGACATGCTGAACAAATTTTATCTTTTGAAAAATCTATTTTGGACAAACCAGTAACAAAATCATGGTTACTCAGATAAACAATAGATTTAAAGTTTAGATGGTTCAACCTCTTATGCCACAGCCAGTTTTTAGAAGATTTGGAAGCTTTAAGACAAATTGGTGCATAAGGCTGCTCAGTTCAACTGACTTTGTAGGTGTTCCCACAACGATTTTCAGTTAGGATGACCTCATTAGTTGAGTCTCTAACTGAACAAGTGTGTCTATTGAACTGAACTGTGAATTTATTGTCGCATAACTGAATGATGCTAATCAAGTTATACTTCAAATTGTCAACTAGTAAAACATCTTTAATAGTAAAATTACCATGGATAAGATTACCTTTACCCACAAATTACCTTTGGAGTTGTCTCCAAAACTGATGCTTGGACCAGTGTATTTGATCAATTGGGATAACAAAATTGCATCCCCTGTCATATGACGCGAGCATCCACTGTCCAAATACCAGATTGATTCTTTGTTTGTACCTGTCAACTACAATCATACACAATATATAATTTTGGTGCACACATCATTTGGAGTCCTAAACTGATTAGTCCTTCAAGAACCCAGACTTGGATCAATCTAACTGACTTTCCAGTTGCTATGTTCCATATGGTATTTCTCGGATTGTCTGTGCTTGGTTTGTAGTGTGTAAATGAGACAATATGTGCTTTAGCTTTGTTCAACTGGTTGTTCAGCCAATATCTTTTCTGAACTGGCTTATTGTTATAGTAATCGGAGTAGCCATACCAGCTAGAAGCACCTCATGATTCTTTATGTATAAAGATTTCTTGTCATCCTTATATCTTCTTTTGTGCTCATAGGGCTTCTTTCCCTTTTCAGTTGAGTCTCGACTGTCATTCTTTGGCTTGGGACAGTCAGCAATGTAATGACCGATTTTGCCACAGTTGTAGCAAGCATTAGGTTCTTCTTTGGAATGATTTTTCTGATATTGTCTTTGGAAGTTTCCTTGACTTCTTCTCATAAATCTTCCAAACTTTTTGACAAATAATGACATAGCGTCATTACTTAACTGATCAGTTTCTCCCAAATTTCCTTAGCAGTTCTGCACATCTTTATTTTGCCGAAAGTGAGTTTATCCAGCGTTTTGTACAAGATATCTTTAGCCATGTTGTCCAAGTTGGCTTTTCTCTTGTCTTCAGCTGTCCATTCTTCTCGGGGTTTTTCAACGCGATGTGGTGCCCCATCAGATATGGCAACAGCAGTGTTTGCCTTCAATATTCTCATGGGTCCATCTGTAATAACGTATCACATGTCATCATCTTGTGCAGCTAGATGAGCCCGCATTCTGATTTTCCAATCATCGAAATCTTCTTTGGAGAACATTGGAATTTTGTTGAATGAAGACGTGGTAATCAGTTTGTATAGAAATATTAAGAGATAAGATTCAACTGCTCTGATACCACTAGATAGGATCGGTTAGGGGATGAAGGGTGTTTAGAAGGGGGGTTGAATAAACACTAACAATTTGCACAAATTTTTCGAAAAATGAGTCAGTGCGGTGATAAAATGAAGCTCGGGAATCTTATCAGTCAATATCAATCAGTTAACAATAATAGTGCGGAAATAAACTGACTAATACATAGAATAAAACTGAAGTAAGAACACAAGATTTTATGGATGTTCGGAGATCTCGAACACTCCTACGTCACCACTTCTATCACGAAGATAGGATATTTACTAAAATACTTTGATCAATACAAACAGTTGTACAGACCCACTTCGGTCTTGGACTTAACAATGCCAAACTGAAAATCTTAGTTACAACACGATTTACAGTATTCAGCTGAACTGAAATAACATAGCATGATTGATACAATAATATCAGTTTGTGCTTGTAAGCTCGAAGTATAGGCTTGAATGCTATGAATGTATACTGTAACGCTCTGACTCGATTTCATAAAGTAACAGCGGAATTTAAAATTTTTCTTGAAGGGAAGAATGATTTAAAATACATTTCAATATATAATCAAAAATATATACATGATCAAATGAGCGTTGCATCAAAATACAAAATGTCATTTGGATCATGTCCAAAAGTTCTAACAAAATAGCCTTCTTCATTCCATCTACTATGCATATGACCTCGGCTCCAATCAACATCTTGGCCCGTCACTTTTATCTGCATCACATGAAATAACTGAAATGAGTATAAAACTCAGCAAGTGGAACTCTTACATAGCAATGAATACATATCATACTCTGTAAAACATGACTTTGAAAACATTAAATACCATCAACTCTGAAACATGTGAAAGGGGATCGGTTACGGTGACCGGAAGCGCAACGGAAGTTTAAAAATCAAATTTTTAAGTAAAAATTTCGGCCACCTCCATATCTTGGTGTAGCAAATACAAAAACAACAAAATGACATTCATAGTGTGTTAAGAAATGTACCTATCAATCACAAGGATTGATGTATGGCTCCAACTAAGGTGTAAACACCTTAGCTCTTCAAAGGATGACAAATCTACAAGCTTCCAACCTTCAAAATTAGGCCCACCACTTGCTAGGTAAATCCTTTCTTGTTTTGCACTAGAAAAACAAGTAGATTTTTCAATGAGAAGAATATTTCTTCCTCAACACTTGAAGAAGAAAATGAGAGAAAAACTTGGAGAGAAAATCTAGTGAATTTTCGGCCAAGGTGGAGAGTGGGAGGGAAGGAGTGTGTCTTAATTTCCTTGTCTTGGTTGTGAGAAAAAAAAAAAACAAAAGTTGCATGCCATGCCTTGAAAACACAAAAAGTAGTCTCCCAACCTTTCACCTCCCATGCATGTATATTATATGGTTTTTTAATCTAATTAAAAACCATGGACTAAATTTAATTATCTCAAACATATTTGAAACTAATTAAACATTACTTGAATTTACCCAAGTCCCACTAGTTAAATAATTATTTTAATTGGGCTCTACAAGACTCCATATGATTTAATTAATCCAACACTTGAATTAATTTAATTATTTGGACTCTACTAGGTCCACTAGTGTTTAATTAATTCAACACTTGAATTAATTTAATTTAGTCCATAATAATGTTTATGAAAATCACAATTTTCAAATACATTATTTACTTGGCCAAATTTTAATTTAGGAACACTTCCATAAATTAAAATTTACATTTCTCTCATAGAAATCATACTTCCATTTTCTTTACGCTTATAAACTCATTTATAAGCCGTTAAACACATTGAACTATTTTACTTCTCATCGGGATCTAGAAAGCTAGTACTTGTGTGGCCCTCAATGGTTCATTGATACAACTAGCCGCGGGTTCACATCTCCATGTGATTCGGACTAAACATGTCCTTATTCGAGCATACCCCAATTGCTCCATTCTTACTTATCAACTCCTTGATAATAAGAACGTCAGAGCTCAAGTCTGATGGTACCCAACCAATCATGTTAAACGTCTAGCAGCATCGCTTACATGATTCCCTAGGTATCAAATGATAGTGCCTGCAAGAACCATTCAATTATGGTTAGCGTACAGTACGGTCCCTTCAACTCATATATCCCGACCGATTCGACAACCATTGGTTTATCGAGAGTTGTCAATGAATCGATACTATGTGTCATGTCGTAGTTGCATCGATGGTGTAATCTATGAAACCCCTTTCATAATTACCACCATACTCTGATCAGAGATTTCAAACTACATATACATGAAAAACACATAGGATATCCATACCCGTAGGTAAGCGGTGAATCCCCGACTACAATGCATCGACTCCTATATGTTTCGACAGAACACCCAACCTTGCCACCTGATGACCCCATGAGAGTCGGTAAACAAGTCAAAGTGTAATTCTAGCACATAGAGTCTCAATGTTGTCCCGGGTCATAAGGACTAATGGTGTACAACCATAAACTAGGACTTTTCCACTCGATAAGTGAGAACCACTTGGAAAGTCCTTTAATGGAGGGTTGTTCAGTGCACTCTACCAGGAGCACCTATCTGCATGCTCGGACATCACAATGTCCCCTACCAATGAAACATGGTACTCACATCGCAGATACTAGTCTCAAGCTCGAGCGGCCTATATCCTTCTTAGCGGCGGCTGAATCGACTAGGAACCGTTTAGAATATACAGTATTCCAAATATGAGTTTCATGATACTCATCATATGAGCATCTCATATTCTTTCTACTATTTGTATATTCAAGGGCTTTATCTATGCAACTAGCATGGGTATACAGATAAAGATGTGCCAAAACAATAATTTCAAATATTATTAAAATAAAGATTGCTTATACATAGAGTTTCATTGTGAACACTCGGCCAACACTTGGCTCGACGTGCACCTACTCTAACAATCTCCCACTTGCACTAGAGCCAACTACCCATATACTTCAAACCAATTGATTCGCGATGCATCTCGAATAATGGTTCAGGTAAAGGCTTAGCTAGTGGATCAGCAACATTATCTGCGGAGCCGACTTAGTCGATAGACACTTCTCTTTCCACAATCTCTCCGAGGATGTGGTACTTTCTCAATACTTGTTTGGATTTCTGATGAGACCTTGGCTCCTTTGCCTGAGCTATGGCTCCCGTGTTTCACAAAACACCGGGATAGGAGCAACTCCATTAGGAATGACGTCCAACGCTTGGACGAAATTCCTTATCCAAACAGCCTCCTTTGCTGCATCCGATGCAACAATGTATTCGGCCTCAGTGGTGGAATCCGCAGTACTGTCTCGCTTGGAACTCTTCCAAGAGACAGCAGCACCAATGAGCATGAATACGAACCTAGAGGTTGACTTTGAGTCATCGATATCGCTTTGGAAGCTAGAGTCGGTATAGCCTTCCAATTTCAGTTCTCCACCCCATAGACCAATAGCAACTTACTGGTCCTTCTCAATTACTTGAGGATGTCTTTCACAGTTTTCAAGTGTGGAAGACCAGGGTTCGATTGATATCTATACACTACACTTAGTGCTAAAACCACGTCAGGACGTGTAGATATCATCCCATACATGATGCTACCAATCGCAGATGCATAAGGAATGCTCGTCATCGCCGCTATCTCTGCATCAGTCTTGGGAGACATAGACATGGATAGGGACACGCCATGACACATTGGTAGATGTCCTCTCTAGGACTCATCCATCGAGAACCGCTTCACGATGGTATCATGTATGTGGACTGGGTGAGACCAAGCAATCTTCTTGAACTATCTCTATAGATCTGTATTCCCAATACAAAAGATGCTTCACCCAAGTC
Source organism: Primulina huaijiensis (assembly GCF_012295235.1). Classification (NCBI taxonomy): domain Eukaryota; kingdom Viridiplantae; phylum Streptophyta; class Magnoliopsida; order Lamiales; family Gesneriaceae; genus Primulina; species Primulina huaijiensis. The sequence goes on from NC_133320.1 coordinate 7,971,960, forward strand.
CTGCATCGAGAACTTACTCGCTAACCATATCTTAGTTGATTGCAACATTCCTACATCATTCCCAATGAGTAGAATGTCATCAACATAAAGCACAAGGAATGTCACCACACTCCCACTGACCTTCTTATACACACAGGGTTCCTCAGGATTCTTAGTAAAACCAAACTCTTTGATTGTATTATCGAATATGAGGTTCCAACTCCTAGATGCCTGCTTTAGACCATAAATAGATCTCTGAAGTTTGCATACCATATGCTCACTTCCGATAGATGTAAATCTTTCAGGTTGAGACATGTAAATCACTTTCTTAAAATCCCTATTAAGAAAGACTGTCTTGACATCCATCTGCCATATCTCATGGTCATACCATGCAGCCATGGCTAGCAATATCCTTATAGACTTGAACATTGCAATTGGAGAAAAGGTTTCCTCAAAGTCAACTCCTTGTCTTTGAGTATATCCTTTTGCCACCAATCGCTCCTTGAAGGTCAATACCTTCCCATCCGCCCCAAGTCCCTATGGGAACCGTTCCCTCAGGTGGATCCATAAGATCCCACACTTGGTTCGAATGCATGGAATTCATCTCAGATTCCATTGCTTCAAGCCACTTGGATGAATCGGCATCAGATAACGCTTCCTTGAAGGTCCTTGGATCACATCCATGAATAGGCTCATCATGGCCCTCTTCAAGAAGCAGACCATACCTCATAGGTGGTCTCGAGACTCTCTCGTATCTTCTAGGAGCTTGTATCTCCTCTCTTGGCTCTTCGGGTGTGGGTTCTACAATTGTGGGTGTCTCTCGAACCTCTTCGAGTTCTATCATCTCCCCTTTTCTATCCAATAGAAATTCCTTTTCCAAAAAGGTTGCATTCTTAGAAACAAACACCTTTGTTTCTTGGGGATGATAGAAACAATATCCAACTTAATTCCTTGGATATCCCACAAAGTTACATAAAATGGATCAACAATCCAATTTTATCTCCCACTACCTGCTTCACATAAGCAGGGCCCCCATATTCTAAGACAAGAATATTTGGGAGACTTACCCATCCATATCTCATATGGTGTCTGCCTTTAAATGGACATTTAGTGGAATATCTTTCAATTTTAAGTTATAGAGATCGTCTTCAAGTTCACCAGTACCAATCAAACATTCATTCTTGTAAATATTGCAAACACCTTTGCCAAATAAACAAGAATATCCATCTTTATCAACATAGAAATGGAAACAATGTTTTCTTACCAAATCAGGTACAAACAAAACATCTCTTAAAAATAACTTAAAATCATTGTTCAACAATAAGTAAACATCTCTTAAGGTCTTGGCAGCAACTCTTGCTCCATTGCCCATTCTCAAGAAGGTCTCACCTTTCTTGAGCCTCCTACTTCTTCCCATCACCTGCAACTCATTACAGAGATGTGAGCCACAGCCGGTATCTAATACCCAAGAAGTAGAGTTAATTGAAATGTTTACTTCGATAAAGAACATACCATTTCCAGAACCCTTCTGGGCAAGATATTCCCAGCAGTTACGCCTCCAATGTCCAGGCTTCTTGCAGTGATGACATTCATCAGCAGTCTTGTCAGCCTTAACTGGTGTGGCTGCCACAACGGGATTCGGAGATTGCCTCATCAAGGGCACGTTCTTCTTGGGACGTTGGAAAGAACGCTTCTTTCCCTTCCCATGTGGATCAATCTTCGTACCAGATGAAGAACCCACATAAAGAACCAGCTTCTCATTCTTGATGGTGGACTCAAAGGTCACAAGCATGTTCACCAACTCCTCAAGGGTCGGCTCCATCTTGTTCATATTGAAATTCACCACAAAAGGATCAAACGAGCTAGGCAGTGACAAGAGTAACACGTCAGTGGTCAACTCCAAAGGCAACATCAAATCCATGCCAACGAGCTTGTCCACGAGCCCAATCACTTTTAGGCCATGCTCATGGACCGAGGCCCCATCTCGCATGCGTAAAGTGATTAGCTCCTTGACGGTAGCATGCCGAAGAGGCCGTGTTTGCTCTCCAAAGAGCTCCTTGAGATGCAAATGAATGTCAGCAGCACTCTTTGCATCCTCAAAACGCCTCTGTAGCTCATCATTCATAGAAGTCAGCATATAACACCTGGCTTTCAAGTCATGGTCACACCATTCCTTGTAAGTCTGCAATTCCTCAGGAGTGCAGTCAGTCGGAGCCTCAACAGGGGGCGACTCAGTAAGTGTATATGCTATCCTTTCCGAATTCAAGACGATTTTTAGGTTTCTTAGCCAAGTGAGGTAATTAGGTCCGGTTAACATGTGTTTGTCGAGTATTGCAGATATCGGATTGCGAATCGAAGACATTGTCAATTTGTACTGAAAAGTGAAAACAGATAAATGTTGATGACTATTTCAAAATATTTAGTAAGATATAAAGTATGGACTTTTACTTTATAAATATTCGCTCCCACTGTTTTGACATCTTTCACTACCCTCTAGTGAAAACGGGAAACTCCTTTCCTCAGTAGGTACGTAAGGTCCAACTAGCGAATTATGATCCCGAATAATATCAGCCAATCACAATTCCTAAAAGGTAGTTTCCAATTGCATCTCCATGCAACCCTCTACGTAAACTTTTGTCTCACGTTTGATTAGGACCCAATAATATGACGTCGTTCATCTTCACGTGTCAAGCCTAACCCATCGATATTGAACCTTAATGGACGGTCGCCATGAGTTCCCTCAATAATATGAGCCGAAATCATGGGAGTTCCACGTAGTTCACATCACCATGTCAATGGATGTCACAGCTTTCCGGCACCCAAGGCCCCCCCAATAATATGAGCCGAGCCCCGAGCACGGGTAGCGTTCATCATGCACCCATTGTCGATGGAAGACATGGAAATTATAAACAAATTTATAATTCCCCTTTTCGGGCTTGATATTAATTTTGAATCTTATTCAAAATGAGGGTTTTTAATTTTGAAAGGTCTCATCATTAATTTTATTTAAAAGCTCGCCATGTTTGATCGTATGTTTGCCGGATTCATGCAACTTTGTTATTATCATAATAATAACGCACATACTCATTATTTATAACATATCATGCATATATTATAAACAGTAAACAAAATAAGGATGATCAATCGCCCCAACACTAATGGCCCGTGTGAGCTAAACACGGGCCTAGGTCCAATCCTAGGGAAATGCATGGGATGCAAATGCAACTATTACATTAGCTTCCAATATTTACATGTCTTCGATCTTCATAATCATCATGGCCACCATCTTCCAATCTTGATCATCCACTATACTAATATTTACAAATAAATATCCATGGCAAATAGGGATACATCTCATGGGGTGGGAACGGGCCATAAACCAAGCCCACTTTATAAATTTGATAATTATTACAATCATTCAACACAAAATATCCTAGCATACACCTAGCAAATTGGGCTTGGGCTTTTGATCATCCTTCATGCATAATATCACATATCATACACCATCAATTAATTATCACAATAATTAATTGATCCAATATTATATATCTTGATCCAATCACTAACCGCCACGATTATAAACTAAATTAACAAAGTATACAAACACCTTTGTCTACTTTCAAATTAATTTATTTATAACCGAATTTCTTGTAAATCACCATTTACTATAAATAATTAAAGTCCAACTTAAATTATTTATTTCATGAGAAAATATTTGCAACTTTTGTAAATTTAAACTTAAGGGCCCAAAAATTCATTTTTCACCAAAAACATTTTGGCCCATTTAAAATTTCACAAATGTGTTAGCCATCCAATGGTCCAACAACTCAAGGCCCGTGACACTTTGATATTTCAAAACACATTTTGAAAACCCTAGTCGTCATCGCCGTCGCCGGAGCTCCGTCGCCGGATTCCGGCCAACATGCCAAAAATTTTTTTTTTTTTTTTTAAATATAAAGGGGCTGTTCGGGCAGCCCCTCGGGCTGCCCTTGCTTCCCGAAACGGGCAGCACTATGGGCAGCCCGAGCTGCCCGAAACGGGCAGCAACATGCTGCCCGAAACACCCCACAAAATGCCTCGGTTTTGGTTGCAAAAATTACACTCATGCGGTTAGAAATCAATCTCAATATAATATCTTGCAAATGCTACACAAAATCGTAACCATAGCTCTGATACCACTTGAAAGGGGATCGGTTACGGTGACCGGAAGCGCAACGGAAGCACAAAAATTTTGATTTTAGCATAAAATTTTCGGCCACCAACATTCTTGTGTAGCAAATACAATAAACATAAAATGACATTCATAGTGTGTTAAGAAATGTACCTATCAATCACAAGGATTGATGTATGGCTCCAACTAAGGTGTAAACACCTTAGCTCTTCAAAGGATGACTAATCTACAAGCTTCCAACCTTCAAAATTAGGCCCACCACTTGCTAGGTAAATCCCTTCTTGTTTTGCACTAGAAAAACAAGAAGATTTTTCAATGAGAAGAATATTTCTTCCTCAACACTTGAAGAAGAAAAATGAGAGAAAAACTTGGAGAGAAAAATTGAAAATTTCGGCCAAGGTGGAGAGTGGGAGGGAAGGAGTGTGTCTTAATTTTCTTGTCTTGGTTGTGAGAAAAGCAAAAACAAAAGTTGCATGCCATGCCTTGAAAACACAAAAAGTAGTCTCCCAACCTTTCACCTCCCATGCATGTATATTATATGGTTTTTAATCAAATTAAAAACCATGGACTAAATTTAATTATCTCAAACATATTTGAGACTAATTAAACATTACTTGAATTTACCCAAGTCCCACTAGTTAAATAATTATTTTAATTGAGCTCTACAAGACTCCATATGATTTAATTAATCCAACACTTGAATTAATTTAATTATTTGGACTCTACTAGGTCCACTAGTGTTTAATTAATTCAACACTTGAATTAATTTAATTTAGTCCATAATAATGTTTATGAAAATCACAATTTTCAAATACATTATTTACTTGGCCAAATTTTAATTTAGGAACACTTCCATAAATTAAAATTTACATTTCTCTCATAGAAGTCATACTTCCATTTTCTTTACGCTTATAAACTCATTTATAAGCCGTTCAACACATTGAACTATTTTACTTCTCATCGGGATCTAGAAAGCTAGTACTTGTGTGGCCCTCAATGGTTCATTGATACAACTAGCCGCGGGTTCACATCTCCATGTGATTCGGACTAAACATGTCCTTATTCGAGCATACCCCAATTGCTCCATTCTTACTTATCAACTCCTTGATAATAAGAACGTCAGAACTCAAGTCTGATAGTACCCAACCAATCATGTTAAACGTCTAGCAGCATCGCTTACATGATTCCCTAGGTATCAAATGATAGTGCCTGCAAGAACCATTCAATTATGGTTAGCGTACAGTACGGTCCCTTCATCTCATATATCCCGACCGATTCGACAACCATTGGTTTATCGAGAGTTGTCAATGAATCGATACTATGTGTCATGTCGTAGTTGCATCGATGGTGTAATCTATGAAACCCCTTTCATAATTACCACCATACTCTGATCAGAGATTTCAAACTACATATACATGAAAAACACATAGGATATCCATACCCGTAGGTAAGCGGTGAATCCCCGACTACAATGCATCGACTCCTATATGTTTCGACAGAACACCCAACCTTGCCACCTGATGACCCCATGAGAGTCGGTAAACAAGTCAAAGTGTAATTCTAGCACATAGAGTCTCAATGTTGTCCCGGGTCATAAGGACTAATGGTGTACAACCATAAACTAGGACTTTTCCACTCGATAAGTGAGAACCACTTGGAAAGTCCTTTAATGGAGGGTTGTTCAGTGCACTCTACCAGGAGCACCTATCTGCATGCTCGGACATCACAATGTCCCCTACCAATGAAACATGGTACTCACATCGCAGATACTAGTCTCAAGCTCGAGCGGCCTATATCCTTCTTAGCGGCGGCTGAATCGACTAGGAACCGTTTAGAATATACAGTATTCCAAATATGAGTTTCATGATACTCATCATATGAGCATCCCATATTCTTTCTACTATTTGTATATTCAAGGGCTTTATCTATGCAACTAGCATGGGTATACAGATAAAGATGTGCCAAAACAATAATTTCAAATATTATTAAAATAAAGACTGTTTATACATAGAGTTTCATTGTGAACAGTCGGCCAACACTTGGCTCGACGTGCACCTACTCTAACAACATGAATATCATAGAATGAATAACAATAACGATGATATTTCTCTTTTCTCTGATGGATTGATATCTATATAGTATCTCTGTCTCTGTACCTATATCACATCGATATAAATCGATTACTCTGTCGGGATATAAGCCTATGGTCGTTGATCAACTAATTTCATGCAATCTCTGACTATGTATCTATCAATCCAATAAATCATTTGAATTCTCTCTTTGGCATTAAAACAAACACTTTGAAGACTCTATTCTCTTTTGTATTCCCTTTAACATAATTGAGACAAAAATGCCTCTAATATACAACAAAGTGTACCAATACATAACATGAATCAAATGAAAGGGAATAGAGTGTTAAAACCATTTGAAATACAATATATATAATTCATGTGAGCACAAGGAATGAATTCCACTTACATCCAATGGAAAGCTTGATTCTAATCTCTCGGTACAAAACCTACAACAATAAACCATGAATTGAACCATCAACATCTCAATAATCCAACAACCATACTCTAAAATCCATAAAACCAACACAATCAAACAAACCCAATATTTCTCCGCAACACCAAAATCCAAGAATAACTAAACCAAAAGCTTACCTTAGCTCCTTGAACCCAAAGACCCAACAATAAGCTTGAATCAAAGGCACCAAATGAAAGAAATGGAACCCTAGCTTACCCCTTGAGTGAAGAACCGAAAAGTAGAGGAGAGCAATGAGGGAAATTTGTGTCTCAACCAATTTTAAGCCTTCAACTACCCAACACACGTTTTTTGTACTGTGCTGGACGCTCGGGCGGTCATAAATTACCGCTCGAGCATGGACCATACTGTCCGATACCAAACTTTCAGAATCAGTGGCACTCGGGCGGTCATTTCTTACCGCTCGGGCGCCGCTCTGCTCACATCCGCCTCAAAGATCGCCTCCGAAACGCCTCTTTCCTTCATAATTTGGAAAAGTATTAAACATGAAAGTTGTAGCTCTATGTCTTGGCTTGCTTCTCCAATTAGCCTCATGTCATTTGAAGGTTTGAGTAAAAAGTTATGCTCAATCTCCCAACATGTGTCACTAGAGGAACGACGACAAACACGACAAACTTCGGGGCGCTATTGGTTTGTCTTCCACAATGATTTGAACAAAACATGAAAGTTACACCTCTATGTCTTCTCTAACCACTCCAATTTGCCTCATACCAATTGACTCAATATACAAATTATCATGAATTTAATCGCAACGACACTACAGTATCACCACACATCTTCAATAAACACAATACCATAAATCATAAATCTTAACTCTTAACATCAAAACTATACTTAAACTTAACCAAGGAGTCAATAAACATATTAAATCTTAAACCGTACCGATCACCAAGCTTGAATATTACAATCTCCCCTCCTTAGAGGAATTTCGTCCCCGAAATTGACGTCACTGCGCAAAAAGTTCTGGATACCTCTCTCTCATCTCATCCTCTGGTTCCGACGTAGCTTCTTCAATCAAATGATTTCTCTAAAGGACTTTAACAATGCCGATCTCTTTGTTTCTCAATACTTTAACTTTGCGATCCAGAATCTGGACTGGAAGCTCTTGGTAAGTCAAACTCGGCGTCAAATCCAATGGCTCGTGGCGAAGAACATCGAAAGGATTCGCAATATACTTCCTGAGCATGGAGACATGAAAAACATTATGAACTCTATCAAGATCTGGCGGTAAGGCTAACCTGTAAGCTCGATCACCGACTCTGTCCAAGATCTCAAATGGACAATGAATCTTGGACTCAACTTTCCCTTTTTACCAAACCGCATCACACCTTCAAGAGGCGCTATCTTCAAGAACACATGGTCGCCAACCTCAAACTGCAACGACCTTCGCCTCACATCAGAATAGCTCTTTTGTCTGGACTGCGCTGTCTTCATCCTCTCTTGAATAACAGTAACAACATCAGCTGTCTGTTGGACCAACTCTGGACCCAACATCTTCCTCTCACCAATCTCGTCCCAATACAAGGGAGATCTACATTTTCTGCAATAAAGTGCTTCATAAGGTGCCATGTCAATCGTCGCCTGGTAACTGTTATTGTACGTGAACTCAACAAGAGGCAATTTGGAATCCCAACTACCAGGATAGTCTATAGTACAAGATCTGAGCATATCCTCCAAAATCTGAATAACTCTTTCTGATTGACCGTCGCTCTGAGGATGATATGCTGTACTGAATGCTAACCGTGTACCCAAGGCTCTATGTAAACTCTTCCAAAACTCTGAAGTAAATCTAGGGTCACGATCAGACACAATCGACACAAGAACACCATGAAGTCTAACAATCTCTACTATGTACTCTTCGGCATACTGGTTCATGGAATACGTTGTCATGACTGGGAGAAAATGAGTTGACTTGGTCAACCGATCAACGATAACCCAAATAGAGTTATAGCCTTTCTGCATTCTGGGAAGACCAGTCACGAAGTCCATCGTAATATGCTCCCATTTCCATTGAGGAATCGGCAATGAGAGCAATGTCCCAGCAGGTCTCTGGTGCTCAATTTTCACCTGCTGACAGGTTAGGCACTGAGAAATAAACATGGCAATATCTTTCTTCATACCTGGCCACCAATAGAGTCTACGAAGATCTTGATACATCTTGGTGCTACCTGGGTGTATCGAGTATGGCGCGGTATGAGCCTCTGTCAAGACGTCTCGCCGAATATCATCACCAACAGGAATACAAATATGGCCTCTGAATGTCACCAAACCATCTCTATTCGTCCTGAACTCTGAATTACCTCTCTCCTCTGCTCTGGCTCTCAACTCTGTCAACTGTACATCATTGGCCTGCTCTCTACGGATCCTGTCCGTCAATGTAGCTCGAATGACCAACGCTGAAAAGCTAGCAATGGTTCCCGGAACCACCAAAGCTATCTCCTCTCGTTCCAAGTCTAACAACAACGACTTCTGGATCATAGAACTCAAAGAGGAACTTGACTTACGGCTCAATGCACTGCTACAACATTCGCCTTCCCAGTGTGGTAACTAATCGTCACATCATAATCTTTGACACGCTCTAACCACCGTCTTTGCCGCATATTGAGTTCTTTTTGGGAAAACAAATACCTTAAACTCTTGTGGTCCGTGAAAATTTCACACTTTTCGCCATATAAATAGTGTCTCCAGATTTCCAGGGCGAAAACTACAGCTGCCAGTTCCAGGTCATGCGTAGTATAATTTTTCTTGTAGTCTTTCAACTGAAGAGAAGCATAAGCTATAACCTTTCCACGTTGCATCAGCACTGCACCAAGATCCTTCTTCGACGCATCGGTAAAAACAACAAAGTCCTCTGAACCACTGGGCAATGCAAGTTCCGGAGCTGTCGTCAACTTATCTTTCAACTCCTGGAATCCTCTTTGGCATTCATTGGACCACTCAAACTTCACAGTCTTCCTCGTCAAATTGGTTAATGGCAGGGCAATTTTGGAAAAATCTGAAATAAATCGACGATAATAACCCGCCAAACCAAGAAAACTGCGTACCTCTGATACAGTGGTAGGGATAGGCCACTTCTGTATCGCCTCTATTTTCGCTGGATCAACAGCTAGCCCATCCTGTGAGAAAACATGGCCTAAGAAAGAAATCTGCTCTAACCAGAACTCACATTTCTTCAACTTAGCATACAACCTCTTCTCCCTCAACAATTGAAGAACGACTCCGAGGTGCTCTGCATGAAGCTCTCTGGTCTTGGAATAAATCAATATATCATCGATGAAAACAATGACAAAGCTATCCAAATACGGCTTGAACACCCGGTTCATAAGATCCATGAAGACTAAAGGAGCATTACTCAGACCAAACGACATCACAAGAAATTCGTAATGACCGTACCTGGTCCGGAACGCCGTCTTAGGGATATCAGACTCCCTAACCTTCAACTGATAATAACCAGATAGCAGATCAATTTTCGAAAACACGGTAGCCCCCTGCAGTTGATCAAAAAGATCGTCTATTCGCGGCAACGGATATTTATTCTTGATAGTCACTTTGTTGATCTCTCTATAATCAATGCAAAGCCGCAAAGACCCGTCTTTCTTTTTGACGAAAAGAACCGGAGCTCCCCCAGGCGAAGAACTCGGCCGAATAAAACCTTTATCCAATAGATCCTGCAAGTGCGTCTTCAACTCTTTCATCTCTGTAGGGGCCATTCTGTATGGAGCCTTAGAAATAGGAACTGTTCCGAGGACTAGATCAATCACAAACTCTACATCTCTGTCCGGCGGTAAACCCGGCACATCAGCCTCAAATACATCAGAGAACTCTCTCACAACATCAATATCATCAATATTCAACTTCATAATTTTATCCGTATCAACAATCGAAGCCAAAATCCATCACAACCTCTAAACAACAACTTCTTAGCCTCAAGACACGAAATTAAAGGAAGGACCAGCGAAGTACCTGCACTGGCGAGCATACCTTCCTTATTTCCATCATCTGCAAATTTCACCGTCTTAGCAACGCAATCAATCACTGCACGGTAAGTTGATATCCAATCCATGCCAAGTATAATATCAAACGCAACCATCGAAATAACAATCAAATTGGCATAAACCACTCGCCCATCGATTTGAACAGAACACACATCCACAATAGACGTCGGGCACAACACATCTCCCGAAGACAATACAACATTAAACTGGAGGGGAAGAATAGAAAGAACTAACCCCAAAGATCTCAAAAATAGTTCAGACATAAAAGAATGAGTAGCACCTGTATCAATCAATGTCGTAGCTACTCTGCCTGAAATTAAGATAATGCTAGATATCACAGAAGAATCAGGGTTTATACCTTCTTTCGTCATGGTGAAGATGCGACCCTGCACCTTCTCTTTACTCGAGCCTCTCGGACAATCCTTGGCTATATGGCCTGCAGTGCCACAACGGTAGCAAGTATGAGTACCAAATCTGCACTCTCCCTGATGATGCCTACTACACTTGGGACACAACGGCTTCTCTGGATCAGATGGAACTGTCGGTGCTTTAGAACTCGGCTCTATCTTGCCTTTCCCCTTGTAACTGCCTTTTCCTCTTTGGCTCGAATTTTGACCTCTTTGAGCAACAAACTGCTGCCTCGCCTGTCTCTTTCTGGCAATGTCTTTCTCATCTTGCTCGGCTAACAAAGCCTTAGACAATCTCTTTAAATGTCACCGCCTTAGACATATTGATGTCCCTTCTGATTTCTGCTCGAAGTCCTCTAATAAAATGAGCTCCCTTGTCTTTGTCATTGGAGGCAATATATGGGGCAAACAGACAGCCCTCCTCGAACTTCAAAATGTACTCGTCAACATTCATACTTCCTTGACGAAGCTCTAAAAATTCAGTCACCTTCCTAGCTCGAATTGCATCTGGGAAGTACTTGTCATAGAAAAGATCCGTGAAATCTTGCCACTTTAATGCCGGAATATCAACACCTACCTTGGTAGCATTCCACCAAATACGTGCAGCTTTAACTAGCATGAATACTGCACAACCAACTTTGTCCTTGTCTTCATACTTGAGATGATCAAATATCGCCTCAAGTGCTTTGATCCACTCTACTGCCACCAATGGATCAGTGCTTCCTGCAAACTCAGGTGGATCCATTCTCTTAAAAGCCGTAAAGATCCCATCAGTTCCAACTGCTTGAACCACTTGGCCTCTACCTTGACCTGTACCTTGCAAACAGAGCAACTGTTGGATCTGCTCACTATGAACCTTGGCTTGCTCTTTCAATAATTTGCCGAACTCGTCAACAACTCTCGATGAGGAGCTATCCTCACCCTCTGAGGCTTTTCTCTTAGGAGGCATTAAATCCTACAATGTGCTCACACAATACATATCAACCAATAACAATACATAGATGAAGAAGACATACCCGGACTGTTGAAAGTAGACGAAGTCATATGCATTGGTCCGAAGAACGTTGCTCTGATACCACTAAATGTAACGCTCTGACCCGATTTCATAAAGTAACAGCGGAATTTAAAATTTTTCTTGAAGGGAAGAAGGATTTAAAATACATTTCAATATATAATCAAAAATATATACATGATCAAATGAGCGTTGCATCAAAATACAAAATGTCATTTTGATCATGTCCAAAAGTTCTAACAAAATAGCCTTCTTCCTTCCATCTACTATGCATATGACCTCGGCTCCAATCAACATCCTGGCCCGTCACTCTTATCTGCATCACATGAAATAACTGAAATGAGTATAAAACTCAGCAAGTGGAACTCTTACATAGCAATGAATACATATCATACTCTGTAAAACATGGCTTTGAAAACATTAAATACCATCAACTCTGAAACATGAATATCATAGAATGAATAACAATAACGATGGTATTTCTCTTTTCTCTGATGGATTGATATCTATATAGTATCTCTGTCTCTGTACCTATATCCCATCGATATAAATCGATTACTCTGTCGGGATATAAGCCTATGGTCGTTGATCAACTAATTGCATGCAATCTCTGACTATGTATCTATCAATCCAATAAATCATTTGAATTCTCTCTTTGGCATTAAAACAAACACTTTGAAGACTCTATTCTCTTTTGTATTCCCTTTAACATAATTGAGACAAAAATGCCTCTAATATACAACAAAGTGTACAAATACATAACATGAATCAAATGAAAGGGAATAGCGTGTTAAAACCATTTGAAATACAATATATATAATTCATGTGAGCACAAAGAATGAATTCCACTTACAACCAATGGAAAGCTTGATTCTAATCTCTCGGTACAAAACCTACAACAATAAACCATGAATTGAACCATCAACATCTCAATAATCCAACAACCATACTCTAAAATCCATAAAACCAACACAATCAAACAAACCCAATATTTCTCCGCTACACCAAAATCCAAGAATAGCTAAACCAAAAGCTTACCTTAGCTCCTTGAACCCAAAATAAACTTGATCTCACTACAAAGACCCAACAATAAGCTTGAATCAAAGGCACCGAATGAAACAAATGGAACCCTAGCTTACCCCTTGAGTGAAGAACCGAAAAGTAGAGGAGAAAAATGAGGGAAATTTGTGTCTCAACCAATTTTAAGCCTTCAAATACCCAACACACGTTTTTTGTACTGTGCTGGGCGCTCGGGCGGTCATAAATTACCTCTTGGGCGCGGACCATACTGTCCGATACCAAACTTTCAGAATCAGTGGCGCTCGGGCGGTCATTTCTTACCGCTCGGGCGCCGCTCTGCGCACAGCCGCCTCAAAGATCGCCTCCGAAACGCCTCTTCCCGTCATAATTTGGAAAAATGGTAAACATGAAAGTTGTAACTCTATGTCTTGTTTGCTTCTCCAATTGGCCTCATGTCATTTGAAGGTCTGAGTAAAAAGTTATGCTCAATCTCCCAACATGTGTCACTGGAGGAACGACGACACACACGACAAACTTCGGGGCGCTATTGGCTTGTCTTCCACGATGATTTGAACAAAACTCAAAACATGAAAGTTACACCTCTATGTCTTCTCTAACCACGCCAATTGGCCTCATACCAATTGGCTCAATATACAAATTATCATGAATTTAATCGCAACGACACTACAGTATCACCACACATCTTCCATAAACACACTACCATAAATCATAAATCTTAAATCTTAACATCAAAACTATACTTAAACTTAACCAAAGAGTCAATAAACATATTAAATCTTAAACCGTACCGATCACCAAGCTTGGATATTACATATACAATAAGCATGAGCAATAATTTCAGAAGAGTAATAACTTAGTTGTTCGAGAGTTGAAAGATCAGAGATTGGATTCAAAATGTTCGATGTTCTCTCTATATTCTTAGCTGCTCTTTCTCTGCTATATATAGGCTTTGCCTCCAACGGTAGTATTGAATGCGATTTGAAACTTTCAATCTGTTGTTTGCCACGTTATTATCTGACAGTCGTACACTGTATCATTTCAAAAATGCGACGTTCCTGCTTTTTTTTGTACAATCTGTCGGTGGTTGAGCTACGTCCTTTTCACTAATGACTTGTACAACTAAAAGATCAGCTGATAGGTCATTGGTGATAAGCTCACAACTGATGTAGCAACTGATCAGTTTCCAACTAATCAGTCAGTTGTCTGCGTAGTTCAGTCAGCTGGTTCGCATTAATATTTAGATATGGACAACCGATAGTTTGCATATATTGGATCAGTTACTGTCATTCTTCTTGATCAGTTAGTTCAATCTATTAAATGCTCAGTTTGTCAAACTTCCGAAATTCAGTTTCCAACAAAGTACTTCCTGATACCTTTTATAAGGTTTAGAAATTCAAACGACGTAACCTGACTGCATGCGAATCTAGGATATTATTAAATGCTTAATTAAATGTTTTAAAAGAACTAAGTGCATGTTTATGACATGATTACATGTTCTACTGCATGATTTGCTTGATTGCATGCACTAGGGCTTTTTGCAGTATTCGATGCTTGAACGAGGAACAGAGAAAGGGGACAGTTTAAAGAAAAATATTTTTATTAAATAATTATTTTTAATTGTTTAATATATGATGTATTTATTAGGTGATTTTTTAAAATGAGTAGTTTTAGGATATTTTTACACATCAGGCTATATTTTAAACCGGTAGTCAATTTTTAGCAAATCGGAGGATTTTTTGAGGGTTCGGATAATATTTTTGAAAATGTATCAAAATGAAATATTTTACGTGCATGTTATGGGCCTAATGAAATAGTTTTAGTAGATATTTGGGCCAAGCCCACTACACGTTATTATTTTAAAACCTAGGCCCAATATTCACTCATTTTTCTTATCAAAATTCACACCCAAACCCTAGCCTCCCTCTCTCAACCTGTCGGTCACACCTCACACACACAACAACAGGTTTTGTCTCGTTTCAAGGAGAATTCGGTAGATGTATCATACCGTCCCTCTGGTGTTCGTCTCTCGCTCCGTTTCTTAGATTTTTGGGACATTTAGACGCAAAGGCACACCCTATACATTCGTTTTCACATCATTCACATCAATATATGTTCATTTGTGTGTTTTTGCATGAATTATGACCGATCTTCTGTCATATGTACGTATGGGACGAAATTACATTGTAAACATTTCATTTTTCTTCTTTGCATCTCACGTTTTGATATGGATGAAGGGGATGCCAGGTTTTGATGGCTAGGGGACGATCTACCGGAGGTTTACAGAAGGTCAAGGTTGAGATATCAAATCTGGAACAATCCCTTGTAGGTGGCCGATTGGATCTTCACGGTTTGGCTCGGTTTTGGCTCGATCGGGTGATAGGATGGGTGCAGCGGTGCAAGGATCGTTCCAGGCCTTGGATCAGACCCTGGTGGGTCTGAGACGTGGCCCAATATGGCTCGTGCATAGCTGGTCATGGTCTAGGGGCAGATCGAAGGAGCTAGGGTTGGGAAGTCTCGGTTTTGGTTTGTTCAGGCGAACCATGCACGTCCATGTGCATGGGGCTTAGGACCAGCTAGGTCAGTCTAGGAGGGTCCAGTGGTGGGCAAGGAAGGTCTGGTTTGGATCTGGTCCGACCTGGTTCGGGGTAGGATCGAGTTATAGGCTTGAACATGTAGTTAAGGTTTCGGTTGCTTTTGTGCAGAAATTCCAGCAGCCTTTCAGGAGCCCTTCGAAGGTGTTAAACAACCTGAATTAGTTTGATTAAGGGCTGGTCATGTGTAGTTAAGTCATGGTTTAAGTTTGGGAAAGTTTGGTTGCGTTTCGGGTTAAATCGGGTTAAAACTGGGACTCCGGTTCAAGTTTTAAAACAAATAATAGAAATTAATGCATGCGCTCGATTTTACGTCTAAGAAATTATTATAAATATATATTAAGGTATTTTTATAAGTTTGGATAGATTCGGGCACAAATCTTAAGGCCTAGGGGTAAAATGATAAAATTAGGGTTTCATGGGGCAAAATGGTCATTCTGCACTTGAGTCAAGCTAGCGGTTCTGACAGTGCCCTGACAAATAAAAATGCATGTTTAAAATGTTGATTTTATTATAATATGGAATATTTATGAAAATGCTGAAAATATAGTGAATGCTTGGTTTCAAAGAAATATATGTATATGAAAGGGGATCGGTTACGGTGCCGGTTGCGTAACGGAAGTTTCAAAAATTGTTTTTAACAAGAACAAAAACCGAGCACCCAACAAAGTGTGTAGCAAATACAAAAACACAAAATATGTCATACATCGTGTGTTTAAGAAATATACCTATCAATCTTAAAAGATTGATGATGATTCCAACTTAGTTGTCAAGCAACTAATCTCTTCAATGGCAAGATCAACAAGCTATATACATAGTGTGTTTAAGAAATATACCTATCTACAAGCTCTCCTTGTTTTGGACTCCTTCCTTCAAATTAGGTCCACCACCAACAAGCTAAATCCACTCTAATTTTGCACTAGAAAAATTAGAGCATTTTTCATTTGAGAAAAGAGTGTTTCCTCAACAATTGAAGAAAGAAAAATTGGAGGAGAGAATGCTTCATAATTTCGGCCAAGAAGAAGAATGAAGGGGAGGATGAATTGTTTTTGTTGTGTAAAAAGCTAAAACCCCTTTTAGCATGCCAAGCCTTGAATATTGAAAAAGTTGTCTCCCAACTCTTCACCTCCCCATGCATATTATTTTTATTTGGGCATGTAACATTTACAAAGCCCATGGACTTTTATATAAATATCTCAAACACATTTGAGACCATTTAAACATTACTTGATTTTACTCAAGCCCACTAGTTTAATAATTATTTCTAATTGGGCTCTACGAGGCCCAATGTTATTTAATTAATTCAACACTTGAATTAATTTAATTATTTGGACTCTAGTAGGTCCACTAGTGTTTAATTAATTCAACACTTGAATTAATTTATTCCATAATAATGTTTATGAAAATCACAATTTTCAAATACATTATTTATTTGGCCAAATTTTAATTTAGGAACACTTCCTCAAATTAAAAGTTATATTCCCCATAATTCTCTTATATAAGTCATACTTCTATTTTTCTTTGCGCTTATAAACTTCTTTATAAGCCATTCAACACATTGAACTATTTTACTTCTCAACGGGATCTACAAAGTTAGCACTTGTGTGACCCTCAATGGTTCATTGATACAACTAGCAGCGGGTTCACATCTCCATTTGATTCGGGACTAAACATGTCCTTATATGAGCATACCCCATTTGCTCCATTCTTACTTATCAACTCCTTGATAACAAGAACGTCAGAACTCAAGTCTGATAGTACCCAACCAATCATGTTAAACGCTTAGCAGTATCGCTTACATGATTCTTTAGGTATCAAATGATAGTGCCTGCAAGAACCATTCAATTATGGTTAGCGTACAGTACGGTCCCTTCAACTCATATATCCCGACCGATTCAACAACCATTGGTATATCGAGTTGTCAATGAATCGATACTATGTGTCATGTCGTAGTTGCATCGATGGTGTAATCTATGAAACCCCTTTCATAATTACCACCAACACTCTGATCAGAGATTTCATACTACATACACATAGGATATCTGTACCCGAAGGTAAGCAGTGAATCCCTGACTACAATGCATCGACTCCTATATTTTTCGACAAACACCCAACCTTGCCACCTGATGACCCCATGAGAGTCGGTAAACAAGTCAAAGTGCAATGCTAGCATATAGAGTCACAATGTTGTCACAGGTCATAAGGACTAATGGTGTACAACCATAAACTAAGACGTTTCCACCCGATAAGTGAGAACCACTTGGAAAGTCCTATCTGGAGGCTTGTTGAGTGCACTCTACCAGGAGCACCTATCTGCATGTTCGGACATCACAATGTCTCCTACCTATGAAGCATGGTACTCACATCGCAGATAGTAGTCTCGAACTCGAGCGCCCTATATCCTTCTTAGCGGCGGCTGAATCGACTAGGAACTGTTTAGAATATATAGTATTGCAAAAATGAGTTTCATGATACTCATCATATGAGCATCTCATATTCTTTCTACTATTTGTATTTTCACGGACTTTATCTATGTAACATGGTTATACAGATAAAGATGTGCCAAAACAATAATTTCATATATTATTAAAATAAAGATTGTTTATACATAGAATTTTAACATGAACCGTCGGCCAACACTTGGCTCGACAGTAGGTGTTGGCCGACGGGCACCTACTCTAACAATCTCCCACTTGCACTAGAGAAAACTACCCATATGATTCAAACCCATTGATTTACGATGCTTCTCGAATAATGGTCCAGGTAAAGACTTAGTTAGCGGATCAGCAACATTATCTGCGGAGCCGACTTTGTCAATCAACACTTCTCCTCTTTCCACAATCTCTCGGAGGATGTGGTACTTTCTCAATACGTGTTTGGATTTCTGATGAGACCTTGGCGCCTTTGCTTGAGCTATAGCTCCCGTGTTGTCACAAAACACCGGGACAGGAGCAACTCCATTAGGAATGACGCCTAACTCTTGGACGAAATTCCTTATCCAAACAGCCTCCTTTGCTACAGCTGATGCAGCAATGTATTCGGCCTCAGTGGTGGAATCCGCAGTACTGTCTTGCTTGGAACTCTTCCAAGAGACAGCAGCTACATTGAGCATGAATACGAATCCAGAGGTTGACTTCGATTCATCGATATCGTTTTGGAAGGTAGAGTCGGTATAGCCTTCCAATTTCAGTTCTCCACCCCCATAGACCAAGAGCAACTCATTGGTCTTTCCCAAATACTTGAGGATGTCTTTCACATTTTTTTAGTGTGGGAGACCGGGGTTCGATTGATATCTACTCACTACACTTAGTGCAAAAGCCACGTCAGGACGTGTAGATATCATCCCATACATGATGCTACCAATCGCAGAAGCATAAGGAATGCTTGTCATCGCCGCTATCTCTGCATCAGTCTTGGGAGACATAGACTTGGATAGGGACACGCCATGACACATTGGTAGATGTCCTCTCTTGAACTCATCCATCGAGAACCGCTTCACGATGGTATCAATGTATGTGGACTGGGTGAGACCAAGCAATCTTCTTGATCTATCTCTATAGATCTGTATTCCCAATACAAAAGATGCTTCACCCAAGTCCTGCATCGAGAACTTACTTGCTAACTATATTTTAGTTGATTGCAACATCCCTATATCATTCCCAATGAGTAGAATGTCATCAACATAAAGCACAAAGAATGTCACAGCACTCCCACTGACCTTCTTATACACACAAGGTTCCTCAGGATTCTTAGTAAAACCAGACTCTTTCATTGTACTATCGAATCTGAGGTTCCAACTTCTAGATGCCTGCTTTAGACCATAAATAGATCTCTGAAGTTTGCATACCATATGCTCACTTCCGATAGATGTAAACTCTTCAGGTTGATACATGTAAATCTCTTCCTTAATATCCTCATTAAAAAAGGCTGTCTTGACATCCATCTGCCATATCTCATAGTCAAACCATGCAGCTATGGCTAGCAATATCCTTATAGACTTGAACATTGCAACTGGAGAAAAGGTTTCCTCAAAGTCAACGCCTTGTCTTTGAGTATATCTTTTTGCCACCAATCGCGCCTTGAAAGTCAATACCTTCCCATCCGCCCCAAGTTTCCTCTTGTAAATCCATTTACACTCTACGCGAACAGTTCCCTCAGGTGGTTCCACAAGATTCCACACTTGGTTCGAATGCATGGAATTCATCTCAGATTCTATTGCTTCAAACCACTTGGATGAATTGGCATCAGATAACGCTTCCTTGAAGGTCCTTGGATCACATTCTTGGTTAGGCTCATCATGGCCCTCTTCAAGAAGCACACCATACCTTATAGGTGGTCTCGAGACTCTCTCGGATCTTCTAGGAGCTTGTATCTCCTCTCTTGGCTCTTCGGGTGTGGGTTCTTCAATTGTGTGTGTCTCTCGAACCTCTTCGAGTTCTATCATCTCTCCTTTTCTATCCAATAGAACTTTCTTTTCCAAAAAGGTTGCATTACTAGAAACAAACACCTTTGTTTCTTGGGGATGATAGAAATAATATCCAACTGAATTCCTTGGATATCCCACAAAGTAACATAAAATGGATCGACTGTCCAATTTATCTCTCACTACCTGCTTCACATAAGCAGGGCACCTCCATGTTCTAAGATAAGAATATTTGGGAGGCTTGCCCATCCATATCGCATATGGTGTCTTATCAACTGCCTTTGAATGGACATTGTTCAACAACAGTGCCGCTGTCTCAAGCGCATATCCCCAAAAGCATGGCGGCAACTCCGTGAACCCCATCATAGACCAAACCATGTCCACCAAAGTCCGCTTACGACGCTCTGAAACACCATTCAACTGCGGTGTAGTGGGGGGAGTCCACTGTGAGAGAATCCTATTCTCCCTAAGATACTCTTTGAACTTAGCACTCAAGTACTCACCACCTCGATCCGATCGAAGTGACTTGATGCTTCGTCCAAATTGTTTCTCTACTTCACTTCTGAATTCTTTGAACCTTTCAAAGACTTCAGGCTTGTATTTTATTAAATACACAACCCATACCTCGAAAATTCATCGATAAAGGTGATGAAGTAGGCATGTCCATGCTTAGTGGTGTTGCTAAGCGGACCGTACACATCGGTATGGATCAAATCCAATAACACTTTGGCTCGCTGCACGTGGCCCTTAAAGGGAATTTTGGTCATCTTTATTTTTAGACAGGATTCACAAGTCGTGACAACATTAATATCAGATATATCAAACATGCCTACTCCCACTAGCTTGTTCATCCTTCTTAGGGAAATATGTCCTAATCGAGCATGCCACAATTGTGCCGAATTTAGAGTATCTTGTTTTCTCTTTAAAAGGATCGGTTAGAATGTAATAAGTGTTTAGAAGGGGAGGGTTGAATAAACACTCACGAATTATAGGTTCTTTTTGAAAATTGAGTTCAGTTTAGTGACAAACTGACACTCGGTATCTCATCAGTCGATAACAATCAGTTTAACTGAAAGAAACAGTTGCGGAAGCAAACTGACTGAAAGATAGAATAACTTAAGTAAAATGATAACTGAAATAAATGCACTTGGTTTGTTTCTGGATGTTCGGAGAATAGAATAACTCCTACGTCACCCCTTCTATCACGAAGATAGGATTTCCACAAAAAGACTTTGATCGAATACAATAGTTGTACTGACCCACTTCAGTTTGGACTTATCACTGCCAAAACTGAAACTCTTAGTTACAACAAAAACTTCTACAGTTCGTGACTCATCTTAGCACAACGCAAAGAATCTAGCAAAGATTACAACGTGCTAATAAGCTCGAGAATGTAGCCTTGAATGCTACTGATAAAACTAATAAGTGTGAGCTTTTGATTTGTGTAATGATTTTTGCAGCGTAACAGCTTGAATAGAATAGTTGCTTTGAAATTGCTTCGTTATTTCTTCACCTGCTCTCTTCAGCTATTTATAGGCTTCTCTTCCAATGGTAACTTGATATGATATTTGAATATTATATCCGTTGATTGCCACGTCAATATCCCTCTGAATACTTGGAAATGGCAGTAAGCATTTTATCCATGTTATTCTATATATCTTGAATTTCTTCAAGAACTAAGTCAATATCCGTGGATGAATGAGAAGGTGACTGTCCAGACGTTCCAGGTTCTTGTTCCTTTGAGACTTGATCAAAGACCACCAAGGTCCTGTCATATACCACCGTCTCAGCAATAGTCTGTACTGGAACATCTGTTTCAGTAACTTCTGCCAAATCCTGAGGAGGTGATGACTGAGCTAGCACAATAGTTTGATCATCGGGTTCAACAGAGATAACAAGCTGAACTGGCCCTTCAGTTAGGAGCCTCTTGAGCTGCTTGATCAGTTGAATGCTCAACTGATTCAGAAATAGGTTCATCTGCTTGAGATTCTTGTACCATTGACTGAATGATTTCATCAATATTAGCAAGTGTCAAGTCTACTTCTGAATACTTGGGATGATCAGCAGCAGAAGATTGTGGCACATCCTGAACTGTCTCTTCAGTTTGTTCAAAAATTTCCTGTTCAGTCACGGCAACTGACTGAACTGGATGCTCAGTTTCTTCAAAAATTGCCTTCTCGGCAGGTTCTTCAGTTTGATCTTCTGACGATAAATCTTGTGAAGCTTCTGGAAAGACCAGTTCTTGATCCATTTCCCAATTCTTTATCTCCGTTTGTAATGAGATAAGATCCGTTTCCAGTTGATCATGCACATCTTTGTCATTAAATGAAGTTGCACTGGTAGGATCAAAGTTCTGTTTTAGTTGAGCAACTATCTTCTGTAGCTTTTTAGCTCTCAACTGATTGAAGAAGTAGTTCTTCCGTTCCAACGCCTGAACAATGGTTGGTGCTTTAACCACTCTCAACACTGCAGCTTCCAACTTAATGAATTTCTTCAGCTTGGATTTTCTCTGTAGTTCCTTGACGAAGATATGCGTTCGGAACTTTACCCATGCATCATAGGTTTTGAGCTTATTTGCTGAAAATTCATTGATCTCTGCCCAGATAAGATCAATGTGAGTTTGGATGGTGTTTGTTGGCCTAGGCTCTTTTTGCATTTTGCCGTTGCCTTTAGCGTCAGACAGGACATGAGGAATGCTCAGCACTGAAGTAGTAGCATCAACTTGTTCTCTGATCACTATCCCTTTTGATCTGACAGTAGGTAAAGGGGTAAAACCAGATATGGTAATCATGGGAGACTTTACTCCAACAACTTTCTTCTTGTCACCTGATTTGGAGACCGTTGTCATATTTGGGAGAATGAGAGATAGAGGCAACTGATCCTCAGTTGAGGGCTTAGCTATAACTGCTTTCAGAGGAACAGCTTGGATTGGCTGTTGAACTGTTGATTCCATCAATCTTTCAGTTGGTATGCCTTCAACTATAGCAGCAGGCTTGGTTCTCAACGTCCTTGGCTTCTTGGTAACCTTAGGAGATGGTGTTTTCTCCAAGTCAGATTCTCTGACGATCAACTTCCTCTTGGTAGACTTTTGTTGTGCCAGAGTCTTGGCCTTTTTAACTGACTTGGGAGCAGTCTGCTGCGTCCCAATCTCCTTTTTGATCTTTACAAAATGATCAGGAGAGATGTCCATTTTAGCCTTTGGTGGCTGAACATTTTTGGTATTGAAAACTTTGAATTTTGATGATCTCTCTGAATCATCCGCCACCCACCCTTTGACTTTCAACAAATAACTCAGCTGAACTGCAAATCCTTTGGACTGCTTGGTGGATTAAACATATTCTTCAAGATGTTGAAGATAAGGTGCTTCCAGTTAAGTCTTCGTCCAGCCATGATAACAGTAATGGCTTGAAATTTCTCCAAAGTTAGAGCAGCAAAAGATCCTGCCTTCTCCAATAGCCCTTTAGCTACAATATCAGCCAGCAACTGAACTTCGTGCTTCAGTTCCTTCTTTGGATCGGAAACTTTGATTTTCCGTCCATCAGCAGAGAGTAGGGTTTGCATTTCTTCGACATCAGATGCTTTGATATCAGCAAGGTGTGCCATTCCATCAGAAGGCAACAAGAATATTTCTCCAAAAGAATCTTCAGTGATGGTCAACAACTGACCATTGACAGTAGAAGTGATGCTTCCATCAGAATTGATATATCCACTGGAGTAGAAGTCTTGAAGTTCCTTTGGGTAGATCTTCTGTGAAGATTGCCCCAAGAATGTGCTCAGCCCAGTTGATTCGAGCTTCAGAAAGACGTTCTTGACCTCAGTTTCTCCGACTGATAGAACTGAACCAAAATTGATAGCCATAGCATTCAGCATGTGAGCGGGAATTTGATTTGCCATTAGAACTGAATGATTTCCTGCGAAAAAGAAAGCTTGAATTTGCTTTTGCTCTGAGAATTTTAGATAAGCTTAAGGAAGAAGAACTGAAATGGAGCGGGTAAAGTACTTATGTACGCGACTCTTCGAATTATTGGACACGTGTCAGTCCAGGGAATTTTAGTAAAGGACATGTGTTCGTGTGGTAAAATCGTGTGAGGTAAATACATGGATCATGTGGGTCCACGTAGCAAATTACTATCGATCATTTAATGCAAAAAAAGTCAGTCACGTCACTTAATTTGGAATACAAAATGGTTAACTGGTTAACGTATGTGAGAAGATTAGTGAAATAATCAGCTGAACGATCGGTTGTAAAACTGTGTCCTTTCAGTTGAAGATTTACTATTCCTTGTCTTCTCAGTTGACCTCTTAAAACAAATATTCCCCCTTAATAAATGCATATATAAAGATTACGAGAACTTAAGCAAGACGAATCAAATTAAATCTTATGCTTAGAAGGTTAATCGTCTGCTGTAGTGACTTTGCCCTTTTATCTTTCTTGACCCTGTGCTATAAATAAGAGTAGCTCTGTTAGTTTCAAACATATCAGCTAATAATATTCAGCAACTAGAATGGCAGGTGCATGTAGCTCAAAGACTCCAAATATTGCTGAAGAATTTATGAGAGCAGCTTTGGAAAAGCGAAAAGCTGATATGGAAGTCTTCCGAAAGATCCTTCGCTACTGGGAGGAGCTGCAAAGACTCCAGTTTCTATATGAGTGTAGAGAAGCTAACATCTTTGAAGATGACTATGTCTACCAGCTGATGCTCCACAAGGAAAGGAAGATCCTGGAGCGTATAGCTGTCTCTGATAGCTTCCTTAAGACTTCCACAGGAGATATAACCCGTTGGTTGAACAAGTGGAGGTCTTTCGTTGATGAAGTATTTTTTGATGTAATCCGTAATAATTTCTTTAAGTAAATAAAAAGCTCATTTTGGTTTAACTTTGTCTTTTATTTTCCTGCAATAGTTAATCTCATCAGTTGAAAAGTAAATGTTGACCTGAATCATAATAGCTGACAAATAACGAACTGACGAGCTGATAGATGTCATAAATTAATTAACAGATGATATATAAGCAGTAAAACTGATTAGGATAAATCAATTAAACCAAGTATATTGCGAAAGTGAGGAAACTTTATCTCGGGCATGGGTTTAGTGAAGATATCAACTGCTTGCTGCTCAGTTGAGACGTATTCCAGTCTGATGTCCTTCTTCAAGGCAAGATCTCTGATGAAGTGATGTCTGACATCTATGTGCTTGGTCTTCGAGTGAAGAACTGGATTGTAGGTAATAGCAATCGTGCTTGTATTATCACAGAATATGGGAGATTCTTTAGCGTCAACTCCATAATCTCTCAGTTGTTGCTGAACCCAAAGCAGTTGAGCACAGCAGCATCCAGCAGCAAGGTATTCTGCTTCAGTTGTGGAAGTTGCTATGGATGTTTGCTTCTTGCTGAACCAAGAGTTCAGTCTGTCTCCTAGAAACTGACAAGATCCACTGATGCTTTTCGATCAATCTTACATCCTGCATAATCTGCATCTGAATATCCAACTAAATTGAGAGTAGAGTCTTTAGTATACCATAATCCCACATTTTGTGTGCCTTTGAGAAATTTTAGAATTCTTTTGGCAGCTGAGAAATGTGATTGCTTAGGATCTGCTTGAAATCGAGCACACATGCAAACAGCAAATACAATATCAGGACGACTAGCAGTTAGGTACAATAATGCACCTATTAAACCTCTGTATAATGTCGCCTCAACTTATATTCCCCCTTGATCATTGTCCAGTTTGACTGATGAACTCATGGGAGTTCTTGCTGCTTAACATGATTCCATGCCAAATTTTTTGAGCAACTCCTTCGTGTATTTTGTCTGACTGATAAAAATACTAGTTTTCAGTTGCTTTACTTGCAGTCCAAGGAAAAATGTCAGTTCACCCATCATGCTCATTTCAAATTTGTCCTGCATCAACTTAGCAAACTTCTCGCATAATTTGGGATTAGTTGACCCAAATATAATATCATCAACATAAATTTAAACAAGTAAAATATGATCATTCTTAGAGAATTTGAACGGAGTCTTATCAACTGATCCAACTGAAAAGTCATGATCAGTTAGGAATTTTGAAAGAGTTTCATACAAAGCTCTTGGAGCTTGTTTCAGACCATATAAGACTTTGTTCAAATGGTAGACATGATCAGGAAAAAGATGATT
The DNA here is from genome assembly GCF_012295235.1 of Primulina huaijiensis. NCBI lineage: Eukaryota > Viridiplantae > Streptophyta > Magnoliopsida > Lamiales > Gesneriaceae > Primulina > Primulina huaijiensis. The sequence continues at coordinate 7,998,273 of NC_133320.1, forward strand.
GACAAAAACTGGAGGTTGTTCCACGTAAACTTTTTCTTGCAGCTGACCATTCAGGAATGCACTCTTTACCTCCATTTGGTAGACTTTGAAATTCTTGAATGATGCATAGGCAAGGAATATTCTAATAGCTTACAGTCTTGCAACTGGTGCATACGTTTCATCATAGTCAATTCCATCTTCATGCCTATATCTTTGTGCTACAAGTCTCGCCTTGTTGCGCACAACTGAATCATCTTCGTTCAGTTTGCTCTTGTACACCCATTTTGTACCTATAACAGTTTTTGAAGTTGGTCTTGGAACTAGGTTCCAGACATTGTTATGGGTAAACTGATTCAGCTCTTCTTGCATTGCATTTATCCAGTTTCGATCAGCAAGGGTTTCATCAGTTTTCTTTGGTTCCAATTGCGATACAAAAGCTGAATGAATAAATAAATTGAGCATCTGATTTCGTGTTCTTACCGTATCAGATGGATTACCTATCACCAATTTAGGAGGATGTGATTTATTCCATCTGAGTTCAGCGTTTGTTGTATCCAAGTTTGTAGGTGTTTCTGTTGGCAACTGAATGTTTTCAGTTTCAGTTGGAACTGTATCAGTTTGTAACTGAATATCTTCTGTTTGTTCCACCAACTGATTGTTAGGAACAAGTTCCTGTTGTACTGATTGATCTAGTCTTTCAGGTTCAGGTGTTTGGAGGTTGTTTTGATTGATACGATTTTCCTCTTCTTCATCGTCCTCCAAACTGATCTCTGTAAATCTATCAACTAGCTCGACTGGATCAGTTAGCTTATCAGTTAGTACTTTTTCTTCAAAAACAACATGGATAGATTCTTCAACATTTAAAGAACTTTTATTAAAAACTCTATAAGCTTTGCTAACTGAAGAATATCCAAGAAATATTCCTTCTGCAGATTTGCATCAAAGGTTTTCAAATGATTTTTACCATTGTCAGGAATAAAACATCTGCAGCCGAATATCTTGAAATAAGAAACCACACTTTTTCTTCCATGCCAGATATCATAAGGTGTTTTCATGTGATTCTTATTAATCATCGATCTGTTCTGAGTGTAACACGCAGTGTTTACTGCTTCAGCCCAAAATCTTTGAGAAATACCAGAATCAGCAAGCATTGTTCTAGCAGCTTCTTTTAGTGTCCGATTTCTTCTCTCAGCTACACCATTTTGTTGAGGTGTTCTAGCTGCAGAAAGCTCATGCTTGATTCCATTATCTTCTAAAAAATTTGAAAGATTTTGATTGATGAACTCAGTCCCTCTGTCAGACCTTATTCGATCAATCCCAACTGATTTTTCAATAAATAGTCTTTTGAAAAGCTTAATCAGTTGTGCAGCAGTTTGCTCCTTGGATTTGAGAAAAATAACCCAAGTAAATCTTGAAAAATCATCCACAACCACTAAGGTGTATTTCATTCCCCCTAAACTCATGACTGGTATTGGACCAAAAAGATCCATATGCAACAGCTCTAAGCATCGTGAAGATGATTTACAACCTCTGTTTTTAAATGTAGATCTTACGTGTTTTCCAAACTGACATGCTGAACAAATTTTATCTTTTGAAAAATCTATTTTGGGCAGACCAGTTACAAGTTCGTGTTTGCTCAGATAGGCAATAGATTTAAAGTTTAAGTGGTTTAACCTCTTATGCCACAACAATTTTTTTGAAGAAGTTGAAGCAATAAAACATACTGGTGCATAAGGTTGTTCAGTCCAACTTACTTTGTAAGTATTTCCACAACGATTTCCAGTTAAGATGACTTCACCAGTTGAGTCTCTAACTGAACAAGTGTGTTTAACAAACTGAACTGAGAAATCATTGTCGCATAACTGACTGACTCTTATCAGGTTATACTTAAAGTTCTCAACTAACAAAACATCTTTAATTGTAAAGTTACCATGGATAAGCTTATCATTACCCATAGTTTTACCTTTAGAGTTATCTCTGAAACTGAAGTTTGGTCCAGTATATTTGATCAGTTGGGATAGCAAAATTGCATCCCCTGTCGTGTGTCATGAGCAGCCACTATCCAAGTACCAGATTGATTCCTTGCTTGTACCTGTTACCTGCAATTGCACAAGATATAATTTTGGTACCCCTTTCTATTTGGGTCCTAAACTGATTAGTCCTTTAGGAACCCAGACTTGGATTAGTCTGACTGACTGTCCAGTTGCTGTATTCCAGCTGGTCTTTCTCGATTTGTGTGTGTAGTGTGTAGATGAGACAACATGTGATTTAGCTTTGTTCAGCTGATTTTTCAGCCGATATCTTTTCTGAACTGACTTGCTGTTATAGTAATTGGAGTAGCCATTTGAATAATTTCTGCTAAATCTTTTTGACGACTGACTGCGTGAGTCAATTAAAACTTTTGGGCTATAGCCAATACCATATCTTCTAACCTTGTTCGTACTTTCAGTAGGCTGTTCAACCAGTTTATTTGGCTTAGTTTGTTCATGTACCACAACTGATTTGACAAAGTGAATGTATTTCCCCTTGTCCATATTCAGTTTTGGTCGAGTATCATTTGGAGACATTTCATCTTGGTTGCTAAACCTTTAACCAGTTTATCAGTGACTGATTTCTGTGAGTTCTGCATTTCAGTTAATGCAACATATGATTTGTTCCAAGCCTGAATAAGCTCAGTTTGCTTTGAATTTTCAAGCATCAACTTTTGAATCATTGATTGATTCCTGCTTCTTTCAGCATTGAGCTCAGCAATCTCCCTTTTCAGACTCAACATGTCAACTGATTCATCAGTTTTAGTTTTATTGTCTATGGGACCAGTTTGCTTTGCTCTGGCTTTTCAAAAGATAAGGCAAGCTTGTGGTACTCATTAACCATGTCATGAAGAGTCGAAATAAGTTCATCTCTAGTGAAATCAGTTGAGCTGAAGTCAAATACCTGTTGACTGCTTGACTTCACTTCTGTATCACTAGCCATTAGACACTTCACTTCCTCTTCATCATCGCTGGAACTGCATGACGTTTCTGGATCTGACTCCTCGCTGTCAGTTTCTACCCATTTAGATTTACTTTCTTCAGCTAAGAGTACCTCATGCTTCTTCCTGAAAGTCTTTTTGTCATCTTTGGTTCTTCTTCTGTGCTCATAGGGCTTCTTTTCTTTTTCAGTTGATCCTCGACTGTCCTTCTTTGGCTTAGGGCAGTCTACTATGAAATGACCAGATTTGCCACAGTTGTAGCAAGAATAGGATTCTTCTTTGTGTTGATTTCTCTTGTATTGCCTTTGAAGTTTCCTTGATTCTTCCTCATAAAATTTCCAAATTTCTTGACAAACAATGACATTGCGTCATTGCTTAGTTGATCAGTAGACTTTTCGACTGAACCAGTTGGTTCTGTTCTGACAGCAGTTAATGCAGTTGTGACTACTGGAGTGGAAGTTTCTCCTTCTCGAGTTGGCAGCTCAAACTCATAGGCCTTCAGATCAACGAATAGGTCATGAAGCTCAACCTTGTTTAGATCCTTGGATTCCCTCATTGCCATGGTCTTAACGTCCCACTCCTTGGGAAGATCTCTGATCACTTTTAATGCAACTTCTTTGTTGGTATACACTTTTTCAAGTTCATTTAGCTCATTGATGATACAACTGACTCTTTCATCATACTCATGCATAGATTCTCCAGTTCTCCTCTTGATATTGTCAAACTTCTGAACAGCAACAGAAAGTTTATTCTCTTTAGTTTGTTCATTTCCTTCACACAGCTGGATCATTTTTTCCCAAGTCTCCTTAGCTGTCTTACACATCTTGATCTTGCTGAAAGTTACTTTGTCCAGCATATTGTACAGTATATCCTTTGCCACATTGTCCAAATTAGCTTTTCTTTTATCTTCTGTCATCCATTCATCTCGGGGCTTTTCTATGCGATGAGGTGCCCCTTCAGTAATAGCGATTGTTGTATTGGCTTTCAGAATTTTCATTGGTCCGTCAGTGATGACGTACCACATATTATCATCTTGTGCAGCTAAGTAAGCCTGCATTCTTATTTTCCAGTCATCAAAATCCTCTCTGGAAAACATTGGGATCTTATTGAAGGAAGACATAATGAACAATTTGAGTAGAAATATTCTGAGACGAGATACAACTGCTCTGATACCACTTGAAAGGATCGGTTAGAAACTAATAAGTGTTTAGAAGGGGGGGTTGAATAAACACTCACGGATTATAGGTTCTTTTCCAAAATTGAGTTCAATTTAGTGACAAACTAACACTCGGTATCTTATCAGTCGATAACAATCAGTTTAACTGAAAGAAACAGTTGTGGAAGTAAACTGACAGAAAGATAGAATAACTTAAGTAAAATGATAACTGAAATAAAATGCACGGTTTGTTTCTAGATGTTCGGGGAATAGAATAACTCCTACGTCGCCCCTTCTATCACGAAGATAGGTTTTCCACTAAAATACTTTGATCGAATACAATAGTTGTACTGACCCACTTCAGTTTGGATTTATCACTGTCAAAACTGAAACCCTTAGTTACAACAAAAACTTCTACAGTTCGTAACTGATCTTAGCACAACGTAAAGAATCTAGCAAAGATTACAACGTGCTAATAAGCTCGAGAATGTAGCCTTGAATGCTACTGATAAAACTAATAAGTGGGAGCTTTTGATTTGTGTAATGATTTTTGCAGCGTAACAGCTTGAATAGAATAGTTGCTTTGAAATTGCTTCATTATTTCTTCACCTGCTCTCTTCAGCTATTTATAGGCTTCTCTTCCAATGGTAACTTGATATGATAGTTGAATATTATATCCGTTGATTGCCACGTCTATATCCCTCAGACATTCGTACACTGTAGACTCTGAAATGCGGTGTTCCACTACGAGTTGTAGTCTGCTTTGTACTGATGTCGGTTGAATGTCCTTTTCATCTGATGACGTGTATAGCTGAACGATCAGCTTATAAGCTCATACTGAGTGAATCAACTGATCAGTTTCCAACTGATCAGTCAGTTGTCTTCTAAAGTCCTGTTAGGTAACTGATCAGTTTCCAACTGATCAGTCAGTTTACTTTGTCATTTCAGTTTAGCTAGATTTAGTTGCCTTTGATAATTCACGCGATACTCTTCAGTTAGGCAAGATGTGTAGTTTGATTACTTGATCAGTTAGTCCAGTAAATAAATAGTTTGTCAAACAGCCGAAATTATGTTTCCAACACTCTTGTTTGTTGTTGTTATTGCTCGGACATTGTTTAGTGGAATATCTTTCAATTTTAAGTTGTAGAGATCGTTTTCAAGTTCTCCAGTACCAATTAAACATTCATTCTTGTAAATGTTGCAAACACCTTTGCTAAATAAACAAGAATATCCATCTTTATCTAGCATATAAATGGAAACAATTTTTTTCACCAACTTAGGTACAAACAAAACATCTCTCAAAATTAATTTAAAATTATTGTTCAATAACAAGTAAACATCTCCCACGGCCATCGCAGCAACTCTTGCTCTATTGCCCATCCTTAAGAAGGTCTCACCTTCCCTGAGCCTCCTACTTCATCCCATCACCTGTAGATCATTACAGAGATGTGAGCCACAGCCGGTATCCAATACCCAAGAAATAGAGTTAATCGAAATGTTTACTTCAATATAGAACATACCGTTTCTAGAACTCTTCTGGGCTAGATATTCTCTGCAGTTACGCCTCCAATGACCAGGCTTCTTGCAGTGATGACATATGTCAACAGTCTTGACAGCTTTAACTGTTGTAGCTACCACAGCGGGACTCGGAGCTTGCCTCTTCAAGGGCACATTCTTCTTGGGACGTTGGAAAGAACGCTTATTTCCCTTCCCAGGTGGACCAATCTTCGTACAAGATGAAGAGCCCACATAAAGAACCAACTTCTCTTTAGCGGGACTCGGAGCTTGCCTCTTCAAGGGCACGTTCTTCTTGGGACGTTGGAAAGAACGCTTCTATCCCTTCCCAGGTGGACCAGTCTTCGTACCAGATGAAGAGCCCACATAAAGAACCGACTTCTCTTTCTTGATGGTGGACTCAAAGGTAACAAGCATATTTACCAACTCCTCAAGGGTTGGCTCCATCTTGTTCATGTTGAAATTCACCACAAAAGGATCAAATGAGCTAGACAGCGATAAGAGCAACACGTCGGTGGTCAACTCCGAAGGAAACATCAGATTCATGCCAACGAGCTTGTCCACGAGCCCAATCATCTTTAGCCCATGCTCGTGGACCGATGCCCCATCTTGCATGCGCAAAGTGATCAGCTCCTTGACGGTAGCATGCCTAAGAGGACGTGTTTGCTCTCCAAAAAGCTCCTTGAGATGCAAAGGAATGTCAGCAGCACTATTTGCATCCTCAAAACGCCTATGCAGCTCATCATTCATAGAAGCCTGCATATAACACTTGGATTTCAAGTCATGGTCACACAAATCCTTGTAAGTCTGCAATTCCTCAGTAAGTGTATATGCTATCCTTTCTGAATTCAAGACGATTTTCAGGTTTCTTAGCCAAGTGAGGTAATTAGGTCCAGTTAATATGTGTTTTTCGAGTATTGCAGATAGCGGATTGCGAATCGAAGACATTGTCAAAATTTGTACTGAAAAGTAAAACAGATAAATGTTAATGACTATTTTAAAATATTTAGTAAGATATAAAGTATGGACTTTTATTTTATAAATTTTCGCTCTCACTGTTTTGACATCTTTCACTACCCTCTACTGAAAACGGGAAACTCCTTTCCTCAGTAGGTACGCAAGGTCCAATTAGTGAATTATGATCCCGAATAATATCAGCCAATCACAATTCCTAAAAGGTAGTTTCCAATTGCATCTCCATGCAACCCTCTACGTAAACTTTTGTCTCACGTTTGATTAGGACCCAATAATATGACATTGTTCATCTTTACGTGTCAAGCCTTACCCATCGATGTTGAACCTTAATGGACGGTCGCCATGAGTTCTCTCAATAATATGAGCCGAAATCATGGGAGTTCCACGTAGTTCACATCACCATGTCAATGGATGTCACAGCTTCCGGTGTCCAGGGCCCCCCATTAATATGAGCCGAGCCCCAAACATGGGTAGCATTCATCAAGCACCCATTGTCGATGGAAGACATGAAAATTATAATCACCTTTATAATTCTCTTTTTCGGGCTTGATATTAATTTTGAATCTTATTCAAAATGATGATTTTTAATTTTGAAAGGTCTCATCATTAATTTTATTTAAAAGCTCGCCATGTTTGATCCTATGTTTGCCGGATTCATGCAATTTTGTTATTATCATAATAATAGCGCACATACTCATCATTTATAACATATCATGCATATATTATAAACAGTAAACAAAACAAGGATGATCAATCGCCCCAATACTAATGGCACGTGTGAACTAAGCACGGGCCTAGGTCCATCCTAGGGAAATGCATGGGATGCAAATGCAACTTTTACATAAGCTTCCAATATTTACATGTCTTCGATCTTCATTATCATGAAGGCCACCATCTTCCAATCTTGATCTTCCACTATACTAATATTTACAAATAAATATCCATGACAAATAGAGATACATCTCATGTGTAATACCCGCGATTTGATTTTGTTAATTTGAGATTAATGATTCTGAATTGTTGCGATTATAGACGAACCACTCCGAGATATGATTTGAGTTGGCATGAGTATTGTGTAGTGCGAGGACAGAAGGTCTCGCGCATATGCCCGAGCATGGCAGAAGACCTCGCGCATATGCGCGAGAAGAGGGCGCATATGCGCGAGTAAGGGAAGAGAAGAGGTGCCGAGACAATAAGTCTCGCGCATATGCGCGAGGAGAGGGAGATGAGAAGCCAAGGCGCCGAGACAGAGTGTCTCGCGCATATGAGCTGAGGAAGGTCGCGCATATGCGCGATACGTGCTGCACAAGAGATGAGCCACATGGCTTGGACCTGCAATAAAAGAGATGACATTCTTTCATTCCTTCATTCAGACTTCCAGAGGAAAGAAACGAGGCTTCAGGGAAATTCTCAAAGTTCTTCTTCGCTTAGAATTTGATTTTGGCAAGATCCGTCTATCAGAATTTGAATCCGAACACAGTTCTGAAATCCTTTCGTCAACAGCTACAAAAAGACGTAAGTTTTATTGCTTTCTGATATGATTGGAAATTATGATAGTGAAGGAATCAAATATGATTAATATGTAATGTTCTTCAGATAGTAGACATCGTATAATCAAAACCGGATAGATGAACGGATACCGTATGAAATTGTTATGATTTTCAGAATTGATTTGATTGAGATTATACAGATTTGGTATCAGATTATGTTATTGACTGATTATGAGTTTTTGAGATTGGTATTGTCAGAGTAGGTGCACGTCGAGCCAAGTGTTGGCCGAGTGTTCACAATGAAACTCTATGTATAAACAGTCTTTATTTTAATAATATTTGAAATTATTGTTTTGGCACATCTTTATCTGTATACCCATGCTAGTTGCATAGATAAAGCCCTTGAATATACAAATAGTAGAAAGAATATGAGATGCTCATATGATGAGTATCATGAAACTCATATTTGGAATACTGTATATTCTAAACGGTTCCTAGTCGATTCAGCCGCCGCTAAGAAGGATATAGGCCGCTCGAGCTTGAGACTAGTATCTGCGATGTGAGTACCATGTTTCATTGGTAGGGGACATTGTGATGTCCGAGCATGCAGATAGGTGCTCCTGGTAGAGTGCACTGAACAACCCTCCATTAAAGGACTTTCCAAGTGGTTCTCACTTATCGAGTGGAAAAGTCCTAGTTTATGGTTGTACACCATTAGTCCTTATGACCCGGGACAACATTGAGACTCTATGTGCTAGAATTACACTTTGACTTGTTTACCGACTCTCATGGGGTCATCAGGTGGCAAGGTTGGGTGTTCT
>NC_133320.1:8008845-8010768 GCF_012295235.1 Primulina huaijiensis
TTGGGTGCCGGAAAGCTGTGACATCCATTGACATGGTGATGTGAACTACGTGGAACTCCCATGATTTCGGCTCATATTATTGAGGGAACTCATGGCGACCGTCCATTAAGGTTCGATATCGATGGGTAAGGCTTGACACGTAAAGATGAACGACGTCATATTATTGGGTCCTAATCAAACGTGAGACAAAAGTTTACGTAGAGGGTTGCATGGCGATGCAATTGGAAACTACCTTTTAGGGATTGTGATTGGCTGATATTATTCGGGATCACAATTCGCTAATTGGACCTTACGTACCTACTGAGGAAAGGAGTTTCCCGTTTTCACTAGAGGGTAGTGAAAATGTCAAAACAGTGGGAGCGAAAATTTATAAAGTAAAAGTCCAAACTTTATATCTTACTAAATATTTTAAAATAGTCATTAACATTTATCTGTTTTATTTTTCAGTACAAAAACTTTGACAATGTCTTGATACGCAACCCGCTATCCGCTATACTCGAAAAACATGTGTTAACCGGACCTAACTATCTCACTTGGCTAAGAAATCTAAAAATCGTCCTAAACTCGGAAAGGATTGCATATACACTGACTGAGTCGGCCCCTGCTGAGGCTCCGACTGACTGCACTCCCGAGGAATTGCAGACCTGCAAGGAATGGTGTGACCATGACTTGAAGGCGAAGTGTTATGCAGGCTTCTATGAACGATGAGCTGCAAAGGCGATTAGCTGCTGACATTCATTTGCACCTCAAGGAGCTCTTTGGTGAGCAGACTCGGCCTCTTAGGCATGCTACAGTCAAGGAGCTCATCACTTTACGCATGCGAGATGGGGCTTCGGTCCATGAGCATGGCCTAACGTTGATTGGGCTCGTGGACAAGCTCGTTGGCATGGATCTGATCTTGCCTTCGGAGTTTACCACTGATGTGTTGCTGCTGTCGTTGCCTAGCTCATTTGATCCTTTTGTGGTGAACTTCAATATGAACAAGCTTGAGCCGAGCCTTGAAGAGTTGGTGAACATGCTTGTGACTTTTGAGTCCACTATCAAGAAAGAGAAGCCGGTTCTTTTTGTGGGCTCTTCATCTGGTACGAAGACCGGTCCACCTGGGAAGGGAAAGAAGCGTTCTTTCCAACGTCCCAAGAAGAACGTGCCCTTGAAGAGGCAGTCTCCGAGTCCCGCTGTGGCAGCCACACCAGTGAAGGCTGACAAGACTGTTGACATCTGTCATCACTGCAAGAAGCCTGGACATTGGAGGCGTAACTGCAGGGAATATCTTGCCCAGAAGGGTTCTGGAAAAGGTATGTTCTATATTGAAGTAAATATCTCAATTAACTCTACTTCTTGGGTATTGGATACCGGCTGTGGCTCACATCTCTGTAATGATTTGCAGGTGATGGGAAGAAGTAGGAGGCTCAGAGAGGGTGAGACCTTCTTGAGGATGGGCAATGGAGCAAGGGTTGCTGCCAAGGCTATAGGAGATGTTTACTTGCTTTTGAACAATGATTTTAAGTTTATTTTGAGAGACGTTTTGTTTGTACCGGAGTTGGTGAAAAACATTATTTCCATTTCTATGCTAGATAAAGATGGATATTCTTGTTTATTTAGCAAAGGTGTTTGCAACATTTACAAGAATGAATGTTTAATTGGTACTGGAGAACTTGAAAACGATCTCTACACCTTAAAATTGAAAGATATTCCACTAAACAATGTCCAAGCAATAACAACAACAAACAAGCGCAAGCAAGATACTCTTAATATGGCACAATTATGGCATGCTCGATTAGGACATATTTCCCTAAGAAGGATGAACAAGCTAGTGGGAGTTGGCATGTTTGATATGTCTGATATTAATGCTCTCACGACTTGTGAATCCTGTCTAAAAGGAAAGATGACCAAAATTCCCTTTAAGGGCCATGTGGAGCGAGC
>NC_133320.1:8014798-8037447 GCF_012295235.1 Primulina huaijiensis
GAATGGAGCAATTGGGGTATGCTCGTATAAGGACATGTTTAGTCCGAATCACATGGAGATGTGAACCCACGGCTAGTTGTATCAGTGAACCATTGAGGGCCACACAAGTACTAGCTTTCTAGATCCCGTTGAGAAGTAAAATAGTTCAATGTGTTGAACGGCTTATAAATGAGTTTATAAGCGTAAGGAAAAATAGAAGTAATGAGATTAATGTAAATTTTAATTTATGGGAGCGTTCCTAAATTAAAAGTAGGCCAAGTGAATAATGTATTTGAAAATTATGATTTTCATAAACATTATTATGGACTAAATTAAATTAATTCAAGTGTTGAATTAATTAAACACTAGTGGACCTAGTAGAGTCCAAATAATTAAATTAATTCAAGTGTTGAATTAATTGGGCCTTGTAGAGCCCAATTGGAAACAATTATTCAACTAGTGGGCTTGAGTAAAATCAAGTAAAATCTAATTGGGCTCAAATGTGTTTGAGACAATTTAAATTTAAAAGTCCATTTGCCCTTTGTAAAATCAAGTAAAATCTAAGGTTTTACATGCTTGGGAGATTTTTACATGCTTGGGAGATGAAAGGTTGGAGAATTCTTTTGATTAAAAAATTGCATGGCATGCAACTTTTTCACTTTTGCTTTTTGCAACACCAAGACAAGAAATTAAGTCATTCTCATCCTCTCCTACTCAACCTTTGGCCGAAATTTTCTCTTAATTTCTCTCCAAGTTTTCTCTCATTTTTCTTCTTCAAGTGTTGAGGAAATAAAATAATTCTCATTGAAAAATCCTCTTAGTTTTCTAGTGCAAATTAAGAGGGGATCTACCTAGTTGGTGGTGGGCTTAATAGTTGAGCAAGGAGTGCTCAAAGGAAGCTTGAAGATAGTTTCTACCATTGAAGAGCTAATATGATTTTTGGTTTTTGTTGTATTTGCTACACACTTTCTACATGGTGGCCGAAATTTTCAACAAAATAAAAATTTTTGAACTTCCGTTGCGCTTCCGGTCACCGTAACCGATCCCTTTTCAGGTATATACTGCTTTTGTATTGCCGGTAATTTGAGATTGTACCGTTATGCCGACAGAATTTGATAAGATTGAGATATCTTGTTTGAATGGAATAGTGATACAATATATTCGATTGTCATTGCCAGATTGAGTATTGACAGCTTCGAATTCGAGACTTCGACTTCATCAGATCGACAAGAGAAAGGTATAAATCAATGTTGAACCGGGAGGATATAACTCGAGTTAGATCTGACTTGAGTTTCCCTAAATCACATACTTTATTTTATTGCATTGATGTTTGCAATTCATGAGATTGATATGCTTAGTCTATTGAGTTATAGCAAAGCATGTATTGAGTCATGGGCGGAGGTGCCTAGTCAATGGCGGAGGTGCCAAGTCTTTGGCGGATATGCCAAGATACTGGATGTTGGTTTATATCGATGTTGCGTAGGAGCGGATCGGCTTCTGTTGCAGAGATTCGATATATGGTGCCAATGTCTAGGAACTTGGATCCCTAGATTAGAGAGGAGTCGAGTCTGAGATGATGAGTCACGATTACAGTTTTATATCATTTCATTGTTGCAGAGTTGATACATATTATTGATAACTGGTATATGCTTTTATATATGTTTTTATATGATTGCATGTATACGTTGTTTATACTGGGAATGTATTTCTCACCGGAGTTATCCGGCTGTTATTGTGTTTGTATGTGTGTATGACAACAGGTGGGATAGGATCAGGGTCAAGAAGAGGATGAGAGATTTCAGTTAGCGTGGAGATTCGGACCCAGAAGTAGAATAGGTTTCAGCACTTGATATATAGTAGTTGAACCTAGTTTGCTGTTAATGTAATTGTACAAGACTTGTACTTTTATGTTGATGTTAATATCAAATTGATTTTACTATGTTTCCGCATTCGTATTTTAAAAAAAAATATTTTTGAACCAAGTTTATTTAATTGATCCACTTATTCCCAAAGATAATTAAGAAATGAATTAGCGTCCGGGTTTCCACATCATGGGGTGGGAACGGGCCATAAACTAATCCCACTTTATAAATTGATAATTATTACAATCATTCAACACAAAAATATCCTAGCATACACCTAGCAAATTGGGCTTGGGCTTTTGATCATCTTTCATGCATAATATCACATATCATACACCATCAATTAATTATCACAATAATCAATTGATCCAATATTATATATCTTGATCCAATCACTAACTACCACGATTATAAACAAAATTAACAAAGTATACAAACACTTTTGTCTACTTTAAAATTAATTTATTTATAACCTAATTTCTTGTAAATCACCATTTACTATAAATAATTAAATTCCATCTTCAATTATTTATTTTATGAGAAAATATGTACAACTTTTGTAAATTTAAACTTAAGGGCCCAAAAAATCATTTTTCACCAAAAATATTTTGGCTCATTTAAATTTACAAATTGTATTAGCCATCTAATGGCCCAACAACTTCAAGGTCCATGATACTTTGATATTCCAAAACACTTTTGGAAACCCTAGTCGCCATCGCCGTCGCCGGATTCCAGCCAACTCACAAAAAAAAAAATTTAAAATTTTTCAAAGGGGTGTTCAGGCAGCCCCTCAGGCTGACCTTGCTGCCCAAAATGGGCAGCCCCACAGGCAGCCTAAGCTGCCCGAAATGGGCATCAACATGCTACCCAAAAACGCCCCAAAAACCGGCCTTCGATTTGTTGTTTTGGTTGTCTCATGCGGTTAGAAATTGATCTCAATATAATATCATGTATATGCTACACAAAATAGTAATCATAGCTCTTGATACCACTTGAAAGAGGATCGGTTACGGTGCCGATTGCGCAACGGAAGTTTCAAAAATTATTTTTAACAAGAACAAAAACCGAGCACCCAACAAAGTGTGTAGCAAATACGAAAACACAAAATATGTCATACATAGTGTGTTTAATAAATATACCTATCAATCTTAAAAGATTGATGATGGCTCCAACTTAGTTGTCAAGCAACTAAGCTCTTCAATGGCAAAACCTTCTACAAGCTCTCCTTATTTTGGACTCCTTCCTTCAAATTAGGTCCACCACCAACAAGCTAAATCCACTCTAATTTTTCTAGTGAAAAATTAGAGCATTTTTCATTTGAGAAAAAAGTGTTTCCTCAACAATTTAAGAAAGAAAAATTGGAGGACAGAATGCTTCAAAATTTCGGCCAAGAGAAAAAATGAAGGGGATGATGAGTTGTCTAGGTTGTGTAAAAAGCTAAAACCCCTTTTAGCATGCCAAGCCTTGAATATTGAAAAAGTTGTCTCTCAACTCAACACAAGCACACTAGTTTAATAATTATTTCTAATTGGGCTCTACAAAGCTCAATGTTATTTAATTAATTCAACAATTGAATTAATTTAATTATTTGGACTCTACTAGGTCCACTAGTGTTTAATTAATTCAACACTTGAATTAAGTTAGTCCATAATAATGTTTATGAAAATCACAATTTTGAAATACATTATTTATTTGGTCAACTTTTAATTTAGGAACACTTCCTCACATTAAAAGTTACATTCCCCATAATTCTCTTATAGAAGTCATACTTCTATTGTTCGTTGCGCTTATAAATTCCTTTATAAGCCGTTCAACACATTGAAATATTTTACTTCTCAACAGGATCTAGAAAGTTAACACTTGTGTGACCCTCAATGGTTCATTGATACAACTAGCTCTGGGTTCACATCTCCATGTGATTCGGGACTAAACATGTCCTTATATGAGTATACCACATTTGCTTCATTCTTACTTATCAACTCCTTGATAACAAGAACGTCAAAACTCAAGTCTAATTGTACCCAACCAATCATGTTAAACGCCTAGCAGCATCGCTTACATGATTCCCTAGGTATCAAATGATAGTGCCTTCAAGAACCATTCAATTATGGTTAGCGTACAGTACGGTCCCTTCAACTCTTATATCCCGACCGATTCGACAACCATTGGTATATCGAGAGTTGTCAATGAATCGATACTATGTGTCGTGTCGTAGTTGCATCGATAGTGTAATCTATGAAACCCCTTTCATAATTACCACCAACACTCTTATCAGAGATTTCATACTACATACACATAGGATATCCATACCCGAAGGTAAGCGGTGAATCCCCGACTACAATGCATCGACTCCTATATTTTTCGACAAAACACCCAACCTTGCCACCTGATGCCCCATGAGAGTCGGTAAACAAGTCAAAGTGCAATGCTAACATATAGAGTCTCAATGTTGTCCCGGGTCATAAGGACTAATGGTGTACAACCATAAACTAGGACGTTTCCACTCGATAAGTGAGAACCACTTGGAAAGTCCTATATGGAGGGTTGTTCAGTGCACTCTACCAGGAGCACCTATCTGCATGTTCGGACATCACAATGTCCCCTACCAATGAAACATGATACTCACATCGCAGATACTAGTCTCGAACTCGAGCGGCCTATATCCTTCTTAGCGGCGGCTGAATCGACTAGGAACTGTTTAGAATATACAGTATTGCAAATATGAGTTTCATGATACTCATCATATGAGCATCTCATATTCTTTCTACTATTTGTATATTCAAGGACTTTATCTATGCAACTAGCATGAGTATACAGATAAAGATGTGCCAAAACAATAATTTCAAATATTCTTAAAATAAAGATTGTTTATACATAGAGTTTTAACATGAACCCTCAGCCAACACTTGGCTCGACGGGCACCTACTCTAACAGTATATGCATGAATTTTTATAAGTGATGAATATGATGACATGTTGACTTGGTTGTGACTAACACAAACACAAAAAAATGAACATGAAACATGAAAGGCCAAGGCTCAGTTGACGGATGAGAGTGTCGCTGATGTCCTCGTCGCCCGGTACCTTGGTTATACGTAGATGGATCCATCGACAACAGCTGATACAAAAGTCACAACTAATGATCTGAATTCAATAAAGGAAACTGTATATGTTTATGATGACATGTTATGAATAAGTTTATGTTTATGTTCATGCTTTTCAAGATCATTGAAGTTACTTTAATTACAGTACTTTTCAGTGTTGCATGATATGTATACGTACTTTGTTGAAATGATTCAGGTGTGTTGAGTTTTTAGACTCGCTAGATGTGATTGATGCGGGTGATTGTGTTTATGTGGAGATTCGAGGTGCTGAGGATTGAGTGGACTGAGCTGGAGGTGCACTAGAATCCCGAGGACCTTAGAAACGTAAATTATGATTTTTAGGAGTATTATGGTTGAAACAACTTTTCAAAACGTTCTTGCTTTTTATGCTTTGAAGATTGGTAGATTTTTATTAATATGTTGATGTTTTATTTTTAAACAGAAAATGTTTTTGTTGGTCACTTTCAAGATTTAAACTGCAGTCTATTTTATATAAGGGTTGGAATAATTTAGTGCATGGTTTGATCGTATTTATATATGTGTATGTATTTTCGGACAAGGTTTGTTTTTTTTTAAAAAAATTGGTAGTATTTTAGTAGTAGACATTTCGGTTGGTATCAGAGCAAGGTTCTTGTAGAGGGTTGTGCCACCGCCAGCTTCATAAGCTCAGTCGCAAGCCTCGAGTCTGTAAGTCTATGTGATTTAAATGTTTTAAATGTGATTAATGTTATCACCTGTATGTTTAATGATTTATGGATTTCAGTACATGTTGATATGTTAATATGATTGAGGTTAAATTATTTAAAAGTTAGATTGAATTGGATGTTGGTTATGTATGGAATTTGGATTGTATTCAGATAATATACCTCCTAAATGAGATCCTAGCACTGGCAGGCAGGATGGTAATCCTGGAGATGAGAGAGGCTTTTCACCACCTTCACCAGGAGATCCCGCTACCCAAGTTCTACAGGGTATAGCCCTACTGATTGAGCAAGCCCAGCAGGCTCCTAGGCCTCTGCAGGTCATATGAGCAGTTCAGAAGGTTGAATCCGAAAGAGTTCAGTGGCACCACCAACCCATTTGTTGTTGAGGGTTGGATCAGGTCCCTAGAGCTGCACTTTCTATATCTGAACATGGTGGACACTGACAGGGCCCGATGTGCCACCTATATGTTGTGAGACGATGCAGCTTTATGGTGGGAAGGAGCAGAGCATGGGTTTAATCTAGCTACCATCACCTTGAATCAGTTCAAGGACATGTTCTATGGCAAGTATTTAACTTCAGACGCCAGGGGGCATCTGACTAGGGAGTTCATGAGTCTCCGATAGGGAAATTCGTCTGTTGCAGAGTTCATCCGAAATTTTGATAGGAGATATCACTTTGTGCCCCTTATTGCGAGATATGCTGTGGAGAAGCTGAGGCACTTCATGGATGGCCTCAAGCCCACTATTAGCAGAGATGTTATGCTGATGAGGCCCAGGGATTATGAGGCAGCAACTGCTTGCGCCTATCAAGCGGAGTAAGCGTTGAGGGACATCGATGTAAAGATGCAGAGGAAGAGTCATCAGGCTCAGCAGAGTTCACAGCCCCACAAGAAGCAATTCACATGGCCTCCTAGAAATCAGGGGCAACAGAAGCCCCAAGGTCATTATAAGAAGACGGGGCAGCAGAAGCCCCTTCAGAACGCAGGTGCCCCAAAGCAGGAGGAGAGACAGCCATGCAAGCAATGCAACTGTTTCCATTATGTTAAATACATGTAGGGTACGTTTAAATGCTTCATCTGCAAAGAAAAGGGCCACAAGGCTGCTGATTGTCCTAGGAACAAAGGACCCACTACCGGCAGGGCTTACGTTATTGCATGTCAAGGAAGCAGAAGCGGAGCCTGACACGACATTGATCACTGGTAACCTATTTACTTAACATTTTTACATTGCTTGAGTTGCATGAAATGCTAAGTTGGTTAATAGAGTTGTTTTGGGAATCAAGAACTTAGAGGAAAAATCAGATTGTATGCTCTAATTAGATGGATTTAAGAAATGACATTGAATTCCTTTAAGAATTATTGAAGGTGTAATTGCATATAGCCGAGAGATTCAAGGAGGGTCGAACTGTAATTTTAGTTAGTCCAGGGACTGAATCTAAGGTGACATAAATCTCTAGGGTAAGATCTGGTATTTACAAAAATTCAGGGATTAAATTGCAAATTGAGGATCCGACTTGAGGAAAGCCAAAATTATTAAGGGCTTTTATGCAATAATTCAAAATTTTGGGGTCAGAATTGGATTAAGTCGAGAAATTCAAGGACCGAATTGCAATTTTTCAAAATTATGTGGGTCAAATTCTGTAATTCAAGACTTTTAAGGATTTATCAGAATAATTTTTGAGAATTATGGGTTATTATTGTTAGAATTTATTGAATTTATTAGTCTTGAACGGTTTTGATGATATTTTTGTCACATGAAAGATATTTATTTCAAGCATAGCTACCTATGCACTGCTAGATTCATGAGATACACATTCATTTATATCTGAGACGTTTGTAAAGCGAATGAGAATTATACTAAAAGGCATGGATTTGGGCTTTAGAGTATCGATTCCTTCTTGTGATCAGATGTTTACTTCAAAGATAGTGAAGATCAGTTTGGAACTTCGTTTATAGAAGAATGTTGTGCAGGCAGATCTGATTGTACTACCGATGCCTGAGTTTGACATCATTCTTGGCATGGAATGGCAAGCTTCGAATGGAGTTTTGATAGATTTCTGGCAGAGATCAGTGTCTGTTCGACCACCAGCAAGAAGTCTTTTGTTTTTGAGGCAGCAAGGAACAAGCAGATTCCGCACAATATCTCTTGTATCTGTGCGAGAGAACTTTTGAAGAGAGGCTGCCAAGCATTTCTAGCTAGCATTGTGTCAGTATCAGAGGCAGTCGGTCAGAGACTAGAGGATGTCGAGGTTGTCAGAGACTTTTCTAGCGTCTTTCCTGAGGACGTTTTGGAATTCCACCAGACCGAGAGGTAGATTTCTTGTTGTAACATTTCAAGTTCGCAATCTTTGCTTAATTTTGATGTTAACAAAATTTGTTATTTTGTTTCTATTAACCTACCTTAGTGCGCAGATATCTGAAACTGAAATGATCAGTTTGCAAGCCAAAACTGAAGCTATCGGAGATGCTAACTGAAAGAACCAACTGATCGAACGAACTGAACCAGTTCAACTGATGCATCGCAACCAGCTCAACTGAATGTCCAGCTGATAGGTAGTTCAGCAGAAGATCTTCAGAAGCCCGGCCAGCTGATGAAGATTTCAACTGATGAAAATCCCAGCTGACCAAGTAAACTGAATCAGTGAAATCAGTTCAGCTGACGAGTCAACTGATTTCACTATATCAGTTCAAAGACCAGTTGCTGATCAGTTTGAAGAACCAGTTCAGAACACCAGAACAAGACCAGTTCAACTGATCAGTTCAGAACATCAGTTAGGAGCAATCAGTTGCAGATCACGGCAATTTTAATTAATGGATTACAGTTGTGCGCAAAGGTACAAAAGCTATTGANTCTCTTTCAGCCACACTGTGTATATGTTGGTCTTCACTGATATTCTATTTATAGACGTTTGACTGAACGTACAGTGAGACTCAATTATTGTATCCATTGCATTTTGAATTTTNAAACGTCTATAAATAGAATATCAGTGAAGACCAACATATACACAGTGTGGCTGAAAGAGATAACACAACAAGAAGAAGGGCACGCATATTGTATATCTGCTTACTAGAAGCAATTTGCCCAGAGAGAACAATCAAAGTTATATCAGCTTAGATTAGAAGCTTATTTTCCCTCTGTGTGTGAGAACACCTTTCTGGTGTATTCATTGTTCAGTTTCACACACATGCACAAACACCACCACTCAAATACAGTCTTGCACAAAGAACTGAATAAATCAGTTAAGAACAAAACAAGCAGTTAAATAGTTAAAAGACACATGATATGTTTATGGATGTTCGGAGACTTCAACTGCTCCTACGTCACCCTTTCTAGCTCCACGGGTAGGATACACTAGAAGACTTAGAATTATACAACTAATTGTACAAATCCTACACAGCTTAGGACTTACCCACTACCTAACTAAACTCCTAGTCTAGACTGAAAGCTTAGACCGCTCTCTATTTTGGTGTGAAAATGGGTGAACATCACAATTGATTTTGTAACAGCGTTACCCAGGACAGTTGAAGGATATAATTCCATCTGGGTGATATTCGACCGGCTTAAAAAGTTCGCGTATTTTCTGCCTATTAAGAAGACTTTCACTATGACTCAGTACGCCGAATTTTACATCAAAGAGATAGTCAGATTGCATAAGATCCCAATGTCTATTGTATCAGACAAAGACCCGAGATTTACATCTGCGTTTTAGAAGAGTTTGCACCAGGCATTAGGTACCTAGTTGCTATTAAGTACAGCTTTTCATCTTCATATCGACGGTTAGTCTGCAAAATTTGATACATATCTTGGAGGATCTACTCAGGGCTTGCGTGATCGAATTCCAGGGCAGCTGGGAGACGAATTTACCTCGTGTGGAGTTCACATACAACAACAGCTATCATGTAACGTACCGTAATTTTTACTACTTAAAATTTGCGGAAGAATTAAAAATTTTCTTGCTTAAATAATGAACTTTCAAAATTTTGTAAAATAAACTGTACGTCTCAACATAATGTCTGCCAAAAGTATTTGATTGAACCACAAAAATCGTAACATAAAAAAAACCAGAGTATTTTCAACATTTCAAATTTCCTTAAAACTTCAAAACATGGCGGTCCTCGGGTTTAGCCTTCCGCTCAGTCCAAGCCAGCTCCTTGGTCCCCACCCCTAGCCTCCTCAACATACTCCTCACCTGCATCGATCAAGTCTAGTGAGTCTAAAGACTCAATACGTATAAACTGGAAGTAACGAGTAATACGTAGTAAAAATACACGCAACTTCAAAATAGAGCGTACATATTGGGAACATAAATCTGAACATGATAACATAAACGTACTTGAGCGTGATCATAATAGCATAACATTGACGTGCCATAATCATAAAAACTTTTCTTAAACATGCTTGCATACTTGAACATACTTGAACATATATACTTCATCATTTTGCGTAGAGGCATGTTTCAAAGCAAGTGACCCATACATAATAAATGCCTGATCAGACAAATCACAGTACTGGACTGACAGGGATATATCCACTGCCACATACATGAGATCCCCGTTCATGGTTTAACGGGTGGATTGGTCCCCGTTCATGCTTTAACGGTGTGGAGAGGTCCTCGGCCACGTTCACAGACTTCAAAACCCATTAATAATTTGGTCACAAGACATTTAGCATACCTCAAAAACTTGAATACTTAACTTGCATAACGTAGACGTAGGTACTCGAGCTCACCATCAAAGTGATTGAATAACTTATGACATTCTAGTTCACTTGGGACTTGACCTCGTTTAATCATTGCACTAACCATGATCTTGAACCCCAAATCAACTCTTAAGGTGAACTTAAAATTATTCCCGAAAAATGAAGGTACACCGACCCCGTGCCAAGGTCCGGCTCTGGGTCCGTGTAGGTTCTGGAATGACACACCGAAAAGAAAGAAGGACACGGACCCCTGCCAGGGTCCGTGTGGAGGTCCGTGTAGGCTCTAGAAAATGACACTTCGGAAGAAACAAAGGCACGGACCCCGTGTAGAGGTCCGGGTAAAGGTCCGTGTACCTACTGAAAATCTACACCTCGAGTGACACACTATCACGGACCCCGTGCCAAGGTCCGGGAAGGGGTCTGTGTACCTGCTGTATACGTAAACTTACGAAAATCCAGTACATGTGCTGCCTAATATGCTAGACTCGATTGTACGGACTATAAACCGACACCTCGAGACCCTTCTTAGGATGCTACTACATTGACTTAAGCCTATACAATTTCCCCAAAACAACCACGCAATCACAAGTGCACAATAAACCCGTAAACACGATCCTTGACAACAAAATGGTTTGCACAAATACTCATTCTCCCAAGTGCCTAACGACATGAAACGAAACATCCATAACCATTCCAACATCATTAACAAGGTACCTATACGCAGCAACGATCACCCGTCGATCTCCAACGAAGCCTGCAACATTAAAACTTCAAGAACGCATCAATATCATAATTTTCGGAAAAACGCAGTTTGAGCAGTCCCACGAAAAACGCCACAACTCACTCAATTTTTATCCAAAAATTTTGAATTTTATATCAAATCGAAGGTATCAAAAAGTTATACGATTTTTGTGTTGAAATGTTTCTCAAAATCACGACCAAAAATTCACAGTATTTAAAAAGACAGCAAAAACGTGATTTTAGATCCAAAAAACGGTTTCAAAAGTGATCTAAACATAATTGCTCAAATTTCCACACAACATTCACATGGTTTTCATACAAAATACATCACAACGCATACTATGACATGATCGACACAGGAAAAACATATTATACGTGCCTTTTTTATATTAAAACTCACGATACGGCGATACCGAAGCAGAGATGGNGATACCGAAGCGGAGATGGTGCGAGAGACGATCCCGGACGACTTGGATCGATTTTCTTTGAAGAAAACCAATGAAATTCTTGCTGGAAATTATAGAAGAAGGGGCGGCTGCTCTATGGATTAGGAACCCTAGGTTTTTCTTTCAAAATCTGAAAATAAAAATGTGTAGTGTGTGTTGTGTGTTTTTTGTCCGTGTAAGTGTGTGTGTGTAGGTGTGTGTGCGTGAGTTTAGAAATAATTAAGGGATGATTTTTGCTTAATTATGCCATTAACCATGCTAAACAACAATACTAATTAAAGTGTTAACTCAATTAACAAATTAATTAAAATACCATCCATACTAATCTTTAAATAAAATCCCCTAATTAAAATAAAAAGCACAAACACTAAATCTTTAAAGGTTTTAAAATCTTAAAATCACTTAATAAATAAATTAGGCTTTAAAAAGACTAACACTTCATAAATTAATTAAAATGCCACATCCTTAACTAAAAAAAATAAAACACCGCATTAAAAATTTTCGCCAAAAGTCGTCGCCGGTCTTTCCTCGATCCTGCCTCGACCAATCGCCGGAAACATGAAACTCGAAAAACATTTAACGTGCATCACCCAAACGTAAATAATTTTAAATAATGCATTTAAATAAATTATTCATGGCTAAAACTCATTTTAAATTTAAATAAATGATTTAATAATTAAATAAATGCATGGAATTTACGTGTACTGATTTTGGGCACTACATATCAAGCGTCTGTTTGTATGGCTCCTTACAAGGCACTTTATGGGAAAAAGTGTAGATCACCAATCTATTGGGATGAGGTAGGTGAAAGAGAAGAATTGGGTACAGACATTGTCATGTGGACTGCAGAGCTAGTAGTCAAGATTCAGGATAGGATGGAGAAAGCTCAGAGCCGACAGAAGAGTTATTCAGATAAACGACGTATAGATTTAGAGTTTGCAGTGGGTAACCACGTATTTGTGAAAATTGCACCTATGAAGGGTGTAATGAGATTTGGCAAGAAAGACAAACTCAATCCTAGATTCATGGGACCATTTGAAATCACTACAAGAAAAAGACATACGACAACGGTTTCCTGAAAAACCGTTGTTAAAGCCCACGTGGTTAAAGGGTTCGCTCAAAGACAACATTTTTTATCGTTGTTGTAGCTACAATTTGCGACGGTTTTTGAAAAACCATCGCAAATATATTAGCAACGGATTTATGAAAAATCGCCGCTAATTAGCGACGGCAATGATGAAAAAACCGTCGCTAATTAGCGACGATTTCTTCATGTTTTTCGTCGCTAATTAGCGACGGTTTTTTCATCATTTCCGTCGCTAATTTTTTCCGTAAAATAAAAAAAATTACTTTTAATAATTTACCAAAAATTAAAGCCAAAAAATTTATCACAAATCGAAACTAAAATCGTGTAAGAGAGAAAAATTTTAAATGTTGTGAATTGGTGTGGAGGAAAATGGACTGAAAACACTTATATTTATAGATAATTTGTGACGATTTTTGGTTAAACCGTCGCTATTAGCAACGGTTAATTAATAAACCTTCGTAAATTTAATAATAGCAACGGTTTTGCTAGGAACCGTCGCTAAATATAGCGACAGTTTTGCTAACTCCGTCGCTAAATTTAGCGACGGTTTAACCTAAACTCTCGTTAATTTTAAAATAACGACGGTTCTACTTAAAACCATCGTTAAATTTAGCTACGGTTTAACTAAAAACCCTCGCTATTTTTAATTAGCGAAGCGACGGATTTAGCAAAATTGTCGCTAAATATAGCAACGGTTTATTGTTGTTTGTCCAAAAACACGTTAATCGACAACGCTTTTGTAAAACTGTTGTTATAAAACCGTTGTCGTAACCCATATAAGAAAACGGTTTTAACAAAAACCTGTCTTTAGCAACCAAAAAACACGCTCATAGACAACAGTTTGCTAAAACCGTTGTCGTTGACCCATAAAAGACAGCAGTTTTTCTTTGACAAGGAAAAAATTCACAAAGACAACGGTTTTAACGAAAACCGTTGTTAAAAGGAAAAAATACAACGGTTTCTGATAAAACCATTGTCTTTTGAGTGTTGTTGTACATTGAATTTCTTGTAGTGAATTCTCGAGAGAATTGGGACACTAGCCTACAGAGTTGCTTTGCCGATGAATCTAGCTGGAGTTCATAATGTGTTCCACATCTTGATGCTGCAAAAGTACATGTTGAATCCTTCACATGTGCTAAATTATGAACCTCTTCAGTTGACACCAAACCTGACTTTCGAGGAAAGACCTACTCAGATTTTGGACAGACAGGAAAGGAGACTCCGGAAAAAAGTGATTCAAATGGTCAAAGTCAAGTAGATAAATAATTCCGATGAGGAAGCTACTTGGGAGACTGAGATGAGGAGTCGCTACCCGGAGCTGTTCAGTAAGTTTTAATTTTGAGGACGAAATTCAAGTTAAGGGGGAGGAATTGTAAGGTCTACAAATTCAAACTTGACCGCATGCAAATCTAGAATAGTATTAAAATGCTTAATTAAATGTTTTAAATGCATTTTATGACATGATTACATGTTCTACTGGATGATTTACTTGATTGCATGCACTAGGGCTTTTTGTGCTATTCGATACTTGAACGAGGAACGGAAATCGGGGACAGTTTAAGGAAAAATATTTTAATTAAATAAATATTTTTAATTGTTTAATATATGATGAATTTATTATGTGATTTTTTAAAATGAGTAGTTTTAGGATATTTTTATACATCAGGTCATATTTTAAACCGGTAGCCAATTTTTAGCAAATCGGATGACTTTTTGAGGGTTCGGGTAATATTTTTGATAAGTTACGAAAATGAAATATTTTACATGCGTGTTATTAGGCCTAATGGGCTTGTTTTAGTATATTTTTAGTCCAAGACCACTACACCTTATTATTTTAATACCTAGCCCAATATTCACTCATTTTTCTTATCGAAACTCACACCCAAACCCTAGCCTCCCTCTCCCAACCTCTCGGCCGCACCTCACACACACAACAGTAGGTTTTTGTCTCGTTTTCAAGGAAAATTTGGTAGGTGTATCTTCCCGTCCCTCTGGTGTTCGTCTCTCGCTTCGTTTGTTATTTTTTCGGGCGTTTAGACGCAAAAGCACACCCTATACCTTCGTTTTTGCATAATTAACATCAATATATGTTTGTTTGTGTGTTTTTGCATGAATTATGAACGATCTACTGTCATATGTACGTATGGAACGAAATTATATGGAAAACATTTAGTTTTTCTTTTTTGCATCTCACGTTTTTTATATGGATGAAGGGGCTACAAGGTTTTGATGGCTAGGGGACGATCTACTGGAGATTTAGAGAAGGTCTAGGTGCAGATATTAGATCTGGAACAAGCCCTTGTAGGTGGCCGATTGGATCTTCACGGTTTGGCTCGGTTTTGGCTAGATCGGGTGATAAGAGGGGTGCGGCGGTGCAAGGATCATTCCAGGCCTTGGATCAGACCCTGGTGGGTCTGAGACGTGGCCCAAGATGGCTCGTACATACCTGGTCATGGTCTAGGGTCAGATCGAAGGAGCTAGATTTGGGAAAGCTCAATTTTGGTTTGTTCGGCCGAACTATGCACGTCCGTGTGCATGGGGCTGAGGACAAGCTAGGTCAGTCCAGGAGGGTCATTGGTGGGCTAGGAAGGTCTGGTTTGGATTTGGTCCAACTTGGTTCGGGGTAGGATCGATATATTAGCTTGAACATGTAGTTAGGGTTACGGTTGTTTTTGTGCAGAAATTCCAGCAGCCTTTTTGGAGCTCTTGGAAGATCCTAAGCAGTCTGAATTAGGTTGGTTAAGGGCTGGTCATTTGTAGTTAAGTCATGGTTTAAGTTTGGAAAATTTTGGTTGCGTTTCGGGTTAAATCGAGTTAAAACCGCGACTCCGGTCCAAGTTTTAAAAAAAATAATATAAATTAATGCATGGGCTCGAGTTTACGTCTAAGAAATGATTATAAATATGTATTAAGGTGTTTTGATAAGTTTGGATGGATTCGGGTCCAAATTTTAAGGCCCAGGGGTAAAATGGTCAAATTTGGGTTTCTTGGGCAAAATGGTCATTTTGCACGCGACTCAAGTTAGCGGTTCTGTTAGTTCCCTGACAACTGAAAATGCATGTTTAAAATTTTTATTTTATTTGAATATGGAATTTTTATGCAAATGATGAAAATATGATGCATGATTGGTTTCAAGGAAATATATGTATATGCTTGAATTTTATAAGTGATGAATATGATGACATGTTTAAAAGAGGTGACTTGCTTGTGACTAATGCGAACAAAAAACGAATACGAAACATGTAAGGCCAAGACTCAGTTGACGGGTGAGAGTGTCACTGATGTCATCGTCGTCTGGTACCATGGTTATAAGTAGATAGATCCATCGACTAAACAGCTAATACGAAAGTCACGAATAATTATCTGAATTCAATAAAAGAAAATGTATATGTTTACGATGACATGATATGAATATGTTTATGTTTATTATTTTGAAGATTATGGAAGTTTCTTTAATTACAGTACTTTTCATTGTTGCATTATATGTATACGTACTTTGTTATAACGGTTCAGGTGTGTTGAGTCTTTAGACTCACTAGGTGTTATTGATGCAGGTGATCATGTTGATGTGGAGATTGGAGGTGCTGAGGACTGAGCTGGTAGCGCAATGGAAGGCCGAGGACCTTGCGTTTCTTCCGCAAATTATATTTTTAGGAGAATTATGGTTGAAACAGCTTTTCAAAACGTTCTTACTTTTTATGCTTTGAGGATTGGTATATTTTTATTAATATATTGATGTTTTATTTTTAAACAGAAAATGTTTCCGTTGGTCACACTTTCAAGATTTGAACTCCAGTCGATTTTATACAGATGTTGGAATTATTTAGTGCATGGTACGAATTGTATGTATATATGTGTGCACGTATTTTCTGCCAAGGCTTGTTTAAAAAAAATTAGTAGTATTTTAGTAGTAGACGTTTCACATTTTCATCTTGTAAGATCTTCTCTCATCTTTGGAATGTCGCTTCTCAAAAGGCTTTTTATCATCTTGCTTATGCCTCTTACAATCTATAATAAAATTGACTTTCTTTCCACAGTTAAAACAAGTCTGATTGTCACCTGTTTCACCATTTTTATAATGAGATTTAAACTTAGATTAATTCTTCCTCATGAATTTGTCAAATTTCTTGACGAACATAGACATTGCTTCATTGCTTATCTGATCAGCAGATTTCCTGCTTGAAGCTTCTTCAGGGGCAGTCGGAGTTGATGTAGTGGCGGCCAGAGCTTTGGTAGGTTGAGGATTTGATGGTTCTTGTTCTGTCTAAATCTCCCGTTCAAATTCATATTCTTTGAGATCAGCAAATAGGTTGCACAGCTCGAGTTTGTTGAGATCTTTGGAATCTCACGGTTAGAGTATTCATTACCAAGTGAATCAAGTTCAATAACAATACTGCTAAACCGTTCATCAAACTCATTGAGAGTCTTGTTAGGCTTTATCTTTGCATTATCGAACTTCTGGATTTCCGCGATCATCTTGTTATCTTTGGTCTGATCATTTCCTTCGCAAAGTTAGGTTTGTTTCTTACAAATTTCTTTGGCGGAAGAACATGTTTTAATCTTGCTAAACATATTTTTCTTTAGTGTTTCGTAAATGATATCTTTGGGCACATTGTCAAGATTGGCCATTTTTTTTGTCTTTTGTGGTCCATTGTGCTTTTCAACCATTTGTAGAGCACCTTCGGTCACTATTACTGTTGGATTTGCATTTAGAATCTTCATTGGACCGTTAGTGATGACATAACACATGTCTTAATTTTGAGCAGTTAGATGTGCCTGCATTCGAATTTTCAAGTCGTAATAGTCTTCTTTTGAGTTTGATACGCTGCACACCCATCGTAGACACTTATGTGAGCACCGATGAGTTTACACTCACATATTGGATATACAATTTTTCCAATAAGTAACTGTCACTTCATCTGTGCATATCATCGGTACTCGTATAAGTGTGCACAGTGAGTGTGCAGCATATAAAAATTGTATATATATCAGAGTTCAAGGAAAAAACTCACTTTGATACAATTTGTTGGGACCGAAATAGAGTTTAGAGAGGGTGAATAAACTCTTGAAAATATTTTTGTAAAAATGTGTTTTTTAACCATTTTTAGGTTGTTCAAAAAGTATTCTTGAACGGTTGGCTTCGCTAGACCACTTAAAATTGAACAAATGGGGAAAATGTCTAGCTAAGCTATTGATAAGATATATATTCAATATATACAATAGTAAATGGTGAAAAGTTGGAAAATAAATGGAGTGAGAAAAGTGCATGCTTAAAGTAAATAACAAAAGGATTTTACGGATGTTCGAAGACAAAAACTCCTACGTCACCTCTTATTCCACTTAGGAAGGATTCCACGAAAAGATTTTGGTTTTACAACTTCGTATAAACACCTACTACAACCAGGACTTATATGTCTAAGTTACTCTTAATTATCATTTTACAAATCTAGCTTGTTTAAGAACTCTTGATTCACCAAAAAACACAACCAATAACCAAACAGTTAGCTTGTAACAGCATGAGTTGGTGAAGCAGCACAAAGATGATCCTTGATGATCATAAATGAAGTATGATATGTGTATTTGATGAGCATCTTGAAGTTAGAAAGATTTGAGTGCTCAAAGATCTTGGAATACAGTGTGTCGGTAGTTCTTCATTCTTGAATCTGCATATTTAAAGTTGAAAAAGCCTCAATGATCGGAAGGGATTTTCAACGATAGTATGTACTTATATCCAACGGAACGACATTCTCTCTCATGCATCATACACTCGTCATCAAATATCATTTAATGTCTCATTGCTTTTTCTAGCTTTAGTATATGTAGCTTAAGAAAAATTGCTTGACTTAAGACATTTTAAGAAGCATTTTTGTCACATAAGTGGTAGGTAGGATATTGTGCCATGCACTTTATATGATTTGTTTTAGTTTGAAAGTATCCCTTGTTTTGCTCTTATCTAACCGATGCAAAACAATTGGATAATAATTTTTTATCACATGTCATGTATTAACTTCCTTGGATTGGTAAGGAGCCAGATGATCTTTGCGCGTTGGAATACGAAGTCTTGAGCGGTCATACTTTGATCCAGCGGTATGATAAATCTGAAATATAATGTGCAAACGACTGGATCTTGCAACAGCTCGATGTTGTTAATTTTTCGGTAACCAAAACTTTTGGATGATAGAAATATTCTAACAAATAATTTTATAATTACAAAAATTACTCATAAAAATCATTTTAAAAATTTTTAATTTTGATACAATCTCTAATTTTTTTATAAAAGACAAACATTATCCAAAAAAAATAAAAATAAAAATAAAAATTCATATACATACAGATGTGCACATAATTACCAGAGTGCATGCTGCAGCAATTTGTGAGTGGGAGTACGAGGCTCCTTTCAGATTTAAAAGTTTTTGCATAAAAAAATAGATTTTTTAAGTTGAATTTTAAAAGTGTTTTTTAAGTAAAAGTTGTATTATTTATGTGTTTATACATGTATTAAAAAAAACTTTTTTGGAAAAGCTTTAGAAAAAGTGTTTTTTTTAGGTGAAGGTTGTATTATTTGTGTGTGTGTGTATACATAGATAAAAAGCATTTTTTTGAGAAGCATTAGAAGAGCTACAAATTTGAGCTTTTCAAATTTCAGTTTTTTGAAGTGTTTTTAAAAGCACTAAAAAGACCATCCAAACACACATCAAATTATAAAAACACTTTAAAAAAAAAAGAGTTTTAAAATCCAAACGCGCTAATACTAATAAGCCCCGCCACCCAGTCAAAATGAAAATACATATAATCAGCAAAACTGAACTTAAATGCATCGCTCGTACTGGGATAATTCATAATAGGAATGATGGCCTTCTGTTAGAAATGAGAAGGAATCCGAGTCGATAATACATTTCCTAAAAATAGAAAACCAATCTGCTGCTGATACTCGTCGAGCCCCAAGAGATTTCATAAAACAGACTCCAAAACCGGAATATAAGTTTAAACCCACGTAATTTGATTGGGATAAAGACTCGAAACACAAGATAGAACTTCAACAACACACCGATATCATAGCTACGCCAGTACCACAAGTTCCACAAACTAATAACACTTCGCTCGAGTAAAGCAGTAAGATCGTACTTTTCTGCACTTTTGTAGATTGAAGTGTTTAATTGGCTCGACTTTTGAAGACATCAAGACCCACCTCGGTTGGGTCGGTGGCTTGAAGCTCTACCTGGATTCCATCTAATTCCCTCTTGAACCTGTCTTTTGAGCTGGCATAGATCATTTTGCTCCTCACCTTTGCTGTGTCGGGAGACCTTAAAACATATAATAAACAAAACCCGCAAATGTTATCGCATGAAATTGTGGAAATGACATATATGGTGCCTGATGGAAAGAATAACTACCAGGCAATGAAGAAAATTCTGCTCTTTGGAACATTATCTTCTGTCAGATAATCAAAATCATACACAGCATATCGACACTCTTCAGCAGGAAGGTGTGCAATGAAGTCATCGTAAGTTTGAGCTGGTTCACCAAGCTTTTCAACGATTACCTGCTTCTGCTTCTCCTCAATCTTGTAAACTACGAATCGGTGGGTTCGCTTAGCTTTCAACTCCATAAACTTCAGTTTGCAGTCATCATGAACTGCCATTCCTGATGCTGCATTAGCCTATATGTTTTTATAGGTAGAGCAATTAACTGAAGAAATAATCACCCCACATGTTTAAGAATCAAAATATTTTACAAAGCAGTATTTACAAAAGCAATTAAGTAGTAGGGCTTCCACAAAATTTAAAGATCATGTGGATCGGCTCTTTCAAGTTACTTTGACGACTGGTCCAAAAAAAGAAATAAAAACCTATAAAGTTACCAATTGACTATGTTCAAACAGGTTGGAGAAACATGATTCCAGTAAGAATGTCAGTTATGATTTCAATTAAAGATAATGGCAGACTACATAAAAATATATAAGAAAATTCAAAAGTTGTGGAGGCACAGTGACCTCATGTACTCAACAATAACATTGTCATGTCGCAAAAAATCTGTTAAAAGATATAGAAACGACGACGTGAATCCCTCCGTATAGCATAGCTATGTGACCGTGTCCATCAATAACAGGGGAAAATCCAAGATTTCTAAAGACAGGAGGCAAGACCAAAAGGTGAAAGGCTGGATTCAAACAAAATTTGAGATTTAGTAAAAAATAGTGCATAAAGTTTAAATTTTTGCGCCGTCCACAACATATTATCCGTGGAAGAACTATTTGTGTACCGTAACCAAGCTAAGCAAGATAAAAAAAATTGAAATCTTTTGTCAATTAAATAAGACTTTTGGATTCATACAGCACAAGGCAGATTTTCTTGGTCAAACAATTCCAATCTATTCTTAAAAACACTTAAATCATATAAGTGAAATGAGAACAAAAACAATTAAAAAATTTCTGTATGATCCCTGCTGATTAATCATTTTCCTAGCGATCACAAACCGAATAGTTTTTAAGTATGCTAAACTCCCTAAAAAGAAATTTGAGAGGAAAGAGAGGACTAGAGGATTGTAAGGGCTGAAAGTCCACCAACCTGGATGTCTTACTCCTAATGAGATCCTGCCGACTATCAACAAGGATTTGGCCCATACCACAGCAGGAGGAGTCCTCCTTATTTACACCATTGGATAAATTAAAATATAAATAAGTCCTACACAAAATTCACATGAAACATATGCATCCACGGGTGTATGCCATCATCATGGGAGCAACATTTATTAAAATTGATATCTATCCTAGACACTGACTACCATAAATACTACTATTTTCTTGGTGAAAATTACGTAAAACTTCGCTACCTTCCTTATTTTCACTTGTTAGGGCTTTCCTTACCCTCATGGTTCTACATGTTGATGTGCTCGGTCGTATTGAGAAGTTAGTTCACAGTTAGGTTCAACGACACACAGAAAAGAATCTAAATAGAAAAAAAAAAAACCTTTTAATTCACGTTTGCGTAACATAACCGTATCCCGGAATTTATAGTTGCACAGACTTTATCCATTAGTGATTGTTTAACTCAACACAGTACTCATAGAAACCAAGAATGTTAACAAACATTATAGTCACCCCGTCTAAGATATCAAAGCACTACTGCTACAAGTAGTTCATATACTTACATAATAATTTGACAGCAATAAATTAATACTGGAAATGAATGCTGTTTTTAGGCAGTCCGTCGATTGTAGAGAAGATGACATCATTCACACGTGGAAGGACTAAGAATGGTTATACGTACGTAAGAAGGTTCATGTAAACCTTTCATATTTCCTGGGTGAAGGGCTCATACTTAAAACCGAAATTTCCAAAAAAAAAAAATAATAATAATAATTTCACTCGTTAAAGTAGTACTACCGAGCCATTCCAAGATCGATCTACAAAAAATTCTGCAAGTGCAAAATTCGTGCGTGTACTAAAAGAAGCTTATCAAATCAGATCTAAAAATCTTTTAAAAAAATTAAAAACTGGAGCGAACAAATAAAACCATCCGCCAACAAATTCTGAGGTTTAGGACTTCCATTTCTGCAGATCACAAAGATCGCAAAACCAGACAGAAATCAGAGAGAATTGACTAAGAAAATTATCGTCTAAATGAAAAATAAAAACATAGTACATATATAGGATAAAAGTACAAGAAAATTAAACAAATCATTACCATTGTAGCGATGTATAATCGGAGAAGATCGAGGGATTTACGACCAAAAAACGAAAAGAAAGAATTTAGGGCTGGAAGATGCCCAGTGTTTCGGGGTAGATATTTAGAGAGAATTTCGCGTGGAGTTCAGTTGCCAACATGGAGAATAGAACATATGTACAGAAACACGAGAGAATTCAGCCAAATCCTTTAGGTTTTATTGGTTCTAAGATTTTTCTTTAAAAAAAAATTAGAGAGAGATTCAATTTAATATTTTATATTTTTTATAAAAGTTTAATGATATTTAATATAAAATTTTTTAATTAATATTTCAATTCATACTTACTTTAATTTCTCTCACATA
>NC_133320.1:8037669-8071012 GCF_012295235.1 Primulina huaijiensis
TTTCTATTTCCATTTACAGATAATTATTTTGTTTTTTTTGTTAGATATATTGTCAAAAACAAAATTGAAATAAAAAATTACTTAAAATGAATGAAATAATTTTAACTTTTATTATTTATTAATATTGAAAATTATTTTACAATTTTTAAAAATATTAATTAATTAATTAAATATGTGAACTTACTTGAATAATTGAAGTTTAATTATAATAAATTTAAGACTGATTTATTTATCATCTTTCGTAAATTAAATTTGTAAGTAAAAAGTATTTATGTTGATAGATAAAAATATTTTAAATAAATAAATATTATTCATGCTTAATTGGCTCACAAGAATTTAAAAAAAAATCACAATTATAAATTATAAAATTTATAGGGTTCTATTAAAAAGTTTACGAATTTCAACTACACGAGATTCTGTGAAAATATTTAAAAATCTATAAGATTCTATAAAAGTCAATAAAAATATATCAACTCCACAAAAGTCTATTATTAAAAAAAAATCAACTAATTTCAACAAAGAATACACTCCTTAAATTATTAAAGAATAAATATAAATTGTATAAAACTATCATTTAATCATGAAATCTCCTATGAAACTATCTCACGGGTTAATTTTGATAAACGTATATCCGAATCGACTTGTGTAGGGTCATTAACTCCTAATCGTTATTACAATGTAATTTGATTATGGTTAATTAATTACAATGGAAAACGAATAAAAAAAATTTTACATTGAGCCCAAAATGTGTCAATTATAATTACAATACTAAAAATAGTATATAATAAATTCACGTCAAAACACATCACATCATAAAATAAGCCCACACATGACCGAAATCAACTACATACAAACAACTCATATTCCCGGGACATGTCTCGGTATATAGATACATACAACACTGGGATAGACCACTCAACTTCAACTCAGATGTCACTCACTCCAGAAGTACTCTCTTCGGTCTCCTGATAACCTGGAGTACCTGTCATTATCCACACACAAGACAACAACAGCCCCACTTGGGGATGAGCAAACGCTCCGTATTGAACAATCATATTATATAAAACATGTATCTTGTTGGAACATTTCATGTTCGCAATCTTGATTTTGATATTAACAAAACTTGTTATTGTGTTTTTAATATATTTACTCAAGTGTGAAGTTATTAAAACAAGAAGCAAGCTGAAACTGAATTCTGCAAAAACTGAATTTCTGGCGGGCTTCGGTGTTTTGATGATATCTCCCAGCTGGATGATCCAAATAACAATCCGCCAACTAGACTGATCAATTTGGAACAAGTCGTATTTCACGTCAATTGGGCAAAATCGTATGTTATCATGGTCTAACTGATCGCTGAATTACCGAGCTGAACACACGAAAACAGCAATCAGTTGGGTTTGAGCAGCTGCGGTATTTTGGTCATATCTCTCAGCACGGTTATCAAAATGAATCGATTCAGTATGCGTTGGAAAGATAAGACAATGATCTACAAATAATCTTCAGAAGTCAAAGTCTGAATCGAAGCTTAAGATGCTGATAAATGACGATAAAACTACTGATTTTGCACAAACTGAAATCAGCTAGGCTTATTTCAGCACACCAGCTGAAACTGAAATGAACCGAACCAATTGAACTGAACCAGACCAGCTGAAAACCAGTTGAACCAGACCAACTGAAACTAAACCGAACCAGTTGAACTTAACAAACCAACTGAACCAGCAGAACTGAACTGAACCAGCAGCTGACCAACTAAACTGAACTGAACCAGCTGCTGACCAGTTGAACTGAACGACCAGTTGAGTTGACCAGATTTGACCAGTCGAGAAAATGTCCTGCAAGACGAATTTGACCGTTGCAATTTCAGAAACAGTACAGAAACTTTTCAGACGGTCATATTCTTGTGTCTAACGTATATATCATTGTTGGGGCTTATAAATACATCATATAGAAGATATAACAAGAGCTTTTGAAGGGGATTCAAAGCATGGGAAGTTAGCATGAATATACAAGAGAATTGAACTTCAAAGATTACTTGAGTGAGTCTTCACACAAAAACGTAAAACAATGTGTTTGTAGTCTTTGTATATGAGACATTAAACAATATGTTGATTGTGAGGTGATGCCTACAATCTTGAGTGCTAGGAATTCAGTTTAGGCAGTGGGTAAGTCCTAGCTGAGTGGGTTTGTACAAATAGTTATATAAATCAAAGTCTTCTAGTGAATATCATATCCTTGTGATAGAAGGGGTGACGTAAGAGCATTTGAAGTCTCCGAACATCCATAAACAAATTTGTGTCTATTTGTTTATTGCATTTACTTATCATTTTCATAGTTTTAAAGATGCATTGTTGAAGCATTTTATGTGTTATTCAAATATCAAAATATTGCATACCAAATGTTTGATAAAATGCTTCAACCAAAATATTTTTTTACTCATTCAACTTGCATATATTTTAAATGCTTTACAAAATATATAGTTGGTTTCTACGAAAGATTATTTCGAGTGTCTTCCGCTTGGTTTGAACACCAAACTCGATTTAATTCATCGGTGTTTAATATTTCAAGAACCGAGCTATTGTAGCTCAACGATTACCCCCCTAATCAATCCAAACAATTGGTATCAGAGCGGATTGTTCTTGAAAGAACATTGAAACTGATTTTGAAGTTTAAAATTTGAAAATTTCAGAATTTTTAAAACATATATATGCAAAACTGAATTTTCGTGCAGCTTGCAGCGACTGTAGAAAAAATGGCATATCTCCTTGCTCGAGTGTCTAAATGACAAACCGCTTTTTGCGTTGAAAACTAGACTCATAGTGGTTTACAGCGGTTTAAAATTTGCAGCCTAGTTATGCTCAGAAAACTACAGTTTATTCATTAAAGGCAGAGCATATGTGCTGCGGCAGAAAATGAGACATGGAGAAAATTGGTTAGTTATCCCTCTTCTTTTATAATTTTCAAAATTTCAAAAAGATAGGGGGTGAACTCATTAAAATTTTAATGGAGAGATTATTTTTAAATATTGAGGGAGAGAAAATTTTGAGCTCAAAATATTTTGAAAAAAAAAATGTGACTTTTTGATTCACACAAAAGGAGGGAGAAATATGTTAGTTGAATTGATTGTTTATCCAAGTTTTGTGATCATCAAAAAGGGGGAGATTGTTGGAACATTTCATGTTCGCAATCTTGATTTTGATGTTAACAAAACTTGTTATTGTGTTTCTAACATATTTACTCAAGTGTGAAGTTATTAAAACAAGAAGCAAGCCGAAACTGAATTCTGCACAAACTGAATTTCTGGCGAGTTTCGGTTTTTTGATGATATCTCCCAGCTGGGTGATCCAAATGACAATCCGCCAATGGGACTGATTATAAAACTCAATTTGGAACAAGTCTTATTTCACGTCAGTTGGAAAAAATCGGATGTTATTATGGTCTAACTGATCGCTGAATTACCGAACTGAACACACGAAAATATCAATCAGTTGGGTTTGAGCATCTGCGGTATTTTGGCCATATCTCTCAGCTCGATTATTGAAATGAAGCGATTCAGTATGCGTTGAAAATATAAGACAATGATCTACAAATCATGTTCAGAAGTCAAAGTCTAAAACGAAGCTTAAGATGCTGATAAATGATGATGAAGCTACTGGTTCTGCACAAACTGAAATCAGCTAGGTTGATTTCAGCACACCAGCTGAAATTGAACTGAACCGAACCAATTGAACTGAACCAGACCAGTTGAACTGAACCAGACCAGCTGAAGACCAGTTGAACTAGACTAGCTGAAACTAAATCGAACCAGTTGAACTGTACCAGCAGAAGTGAACTGAACCAGCAGCTGACCAACTAAACTGAACTGAACCAGCTGCTGACCAGTTGAACTGAACGACCAGTTGACCAGAGTTGACCAGTCGGAAAAATGTCTAGCAAGACGAATTTGACCGTTACAATTCCAGAAACAGTACAGAAACTTTCCAAACGGTCATATTCTTTTGTCTAACGTATATATCATTGTTGGGGCTTATAAATACATCATCTTGAAGATCAAACAAGATCTTTTGAAGGGGATTCAAAGCATGGACAGTTAGCATAAATATATCAGCTAGTTGAGAGCACAAGCCCTTGTGTGAGGAGACATTTGAGATGTACACTGTAAAAGTTAAATTTCTCACACACAATCACTCACACATATACAAGAGAGTTGAACTTCAAAGATTAGTTGAGTGAGTCTTCACACAAATACGTAAAACAATGTGTTTGTAGTCTTTCCATATGAGACATCAAACAATATGCTGATTGTGAGGTGATGCCTACAATCTTCAGTGCTAGGAGTTCAGTTTAGGCAGTGGGTAAGTCCTAGCTGAGTGGGTTTGTACAAAGAGTTGTATAAATCAAAGTTTTCTAGTGAATATCCTATCCTTGTGATAGAAGGGGTGACGTAGGAGCATTTGAAGTCTCCGAACATCCATAAACAAATTCGTGTCTAGTTGTTTATTGCATTTACTTATCATTTTCATAGTTTTAAAGATGCATTGTTGAAGCGTTTTATGTGTTATTCAAATATCAAATTATTGCATACCAAGTGTTTGATAAAATGCTTCAACCAAAATATTTTTTTACTCGTTCAACTTGCATATATTTTAAATGCTTTACAAAATATATAGTTGGTTTCTACGAAAGATTATTTCGAGTGTCCTCCGCTTGGTTTGAACACCAAACTCGATTTAATTCATCGGTGTTCAATATTTCAAGAACCGAGCTATTGTAGCTCAACGATTACCCCCTAATCGATCCCAATATATCTACACAATGATATATGATATGCAATTCCTGAATGTTCTGGAGATTTCATGTCAAATGCCCATCCACTGAGCAAGTATCGGAACCAATCGAATCACTATCAAATCAATGCTCGAACTGGCACACCGGTTTCAGTCAAGTATAAGGGAATATCCGTATGATATCGTCGGCAAAGCACTAGCAAATCCCAAATCTCAACCAATTAATCA
Source organism: Primulina huaijiensis (assembly GCF_012295235.1). Lineage (NCBI taxonomy): Eukaryota > Viridiplantae > Streptophyta > Magnoliopsida > Lamiales > Gesneriaceae > Primulina > Primulina huaijiensis. The sequence continues at coordinate 8,042,682 of NC_133320.1, forward strand.
TAGGGTAAACGAATGACTATGTTTTTTAAGGGCTACATAATTCCAAACATAGCACCGTGCTCCAAACCCCATAATCAAAATCCAATTATATAAAGGTGTCTAAGGATCATAGCTCAACGTGCATGTCACGTGTCGATGTATGAATAAAATGATGTGTGTTAACAAAATATTTATTTTATACATCGATATATCAATCATGAATGTCATGTATATCACATCAACTCAACAAATAAGGCATATAGACACATATTTTCAGTCAAATCAATCAAGCATATATCATATGAAACAGATACATGCCGAATGTTACTAGATTGTAACATACATCAATTCTTCGTCTCCAGTCAATGTAGCGTGATCCACAATTAGGATTTTAATACCAAAACTCAATCTACATAGTCAAAATATTTATTTCAATCAATGAATTCATTCAATTGCAACTCTATTAGCGTATTTTAATTTATTAATTTGTTCTACGCTATTCGGTTTAACATTTAAATTATTAAGAAAATTATATCGTATAATAAATCCTAATAATTCGTTATTATACAATCAATAATATATATTTATTCATTTCAAATAAAGATTTAAAGTTTCAGAATTGTTTTGAAACCTAAAAAATTCATATAAAATTGAAATATTGATATAATTCAATTCCATCTTTGATAGTTAATTTCTCGTCGGCTATTCTATCGCATATATTGAAATAAAATTCAAATACATAATATTCTATCGATTCGATAACTAGAGGTGCCGAATCAAAAAAATATTACCTCAACAGGATGCTATCAACACGAGGATTTCGAATATATAATTTTTTCTGAGTTTGGACAACGTTTCACTATAGTTTTGAGGGATAGAATTTGAATTCCCTTATTACCCTTCTTTCTATCTCTCGTTATGTCTCTTGTGCAGTATTAATGTTAGACTTAATTTAATTGTGATGATGAGAGTCAAAACCAGTAGACCGTGTTAAGCTAAAGCAGAAGACAGTATAAATAGCGGAAGCCCTCGTATCTCTTAAAGCAGAAGCAGAACTTAGCTTAAAACAGAAGCAGTACTTTATGAGTACCTATCAGCTTATAAAAAACAGAAGCAGAACTTAGCTTAAACAGAAGCGAAACTTAACGTCTTTTGTTTGATCGTTGATATCTTAAATGTTACCGTTACTTTACCTAGTACTAGCATTAATTGCACTATTAATGCTGTACAAATACATTTAACACTCCTTACCATTTGTGGTATGAAACAAAGACTGATAATTCTAAAGCCTTTCTGCAGGACCCTTTTTATGTGATAAAGCTGATTCTACTCAGAAGTCAAAGAAGTTGTTTTGCTTATAGACGTTGGATTCAAGGTTTCTATATAAGGATCAATCTTTATAGAAATACACACGAATCATTATTATTGAGAATACACTATTTGTCCAACGTCACTTGAGCTATCACAACTACTATCTATCAAAAGGCTCAACATACAGAAAATCAGCACACGCTTCATTTCATATATCTGATCTTCTGAGATCAACTTGTGTTGTTGTTTCTTAGTCTCTTCAAAGCTATTCAAATTACTATATCTCACTGAGAAGAGTTTGTAATATGGGAAAGAGTCTTTTCCAGAGCTTCGTTATATTCATTATACTGTGTTGTAAAACTAAAAGTTTCAGTAGGCTAAAGATAAGTCCTACTGAAGTGAGTGTGTACAAGAGTTGTACTGTAAAACCAAAGTCTTTTAGTGATACCTTCTAGAAACAGAAGAAGGTAAGACGTAGAAGATTTCATCTTCAAACTTCTAGAAACAACCATCGTCTACTGTCTACTGTTTTATTGTTTTCACCCTATACCATCATATTGTTTCCGCACTTATTTTAGTGATCTGCTGGATATACAATCGAACAAGATAAGCTATAATCTCTAACAGGATTCTAGCACCTTTTGCAAAAACTTCCAGTAAAGGAACGAGTTTATTTACCCTCCTCTAAAATCTATATCGATCCCCAACAAGTGGTATCAAAGCAGATTTTTCTTGTTCTGAAAATTTACAACAGTAATGGCACATTTCAGCAAGGTTCCTATGTTCTCAAAAGAATATTTCGATGACTGAAAGATCAGGATGCAAGCCCATATTGCAGCTCAAGACGATGACATGTGGTTTGTCATCACAGATGATTTAAATTCTAAAGCCTAATATTGTTATTGCTATTACTGAAGGCGCACCACAAATGCTTGAGAAACATAGAAGTGAATGGATAGACGAGGATAAAAAGAAAGCTAATCTAGACAACGTTGCGAAGGACATTCTCTACAAGACACTTGACAAAAACACCTTCAGCAAAATCAAGATGTGTCCTACTGCAAAAGAAATATGGGAGAAACTTATCCAGATTTGTGAAGAAAATGAACAGACTAGGATAACAAGCTGTCTATTGCAATGCAAAAGTTTGAAAACCTTAAAATGAAAGTTGGAGAAACTCTGAGCGAGTTTGATGAACGGTTTAGCGGCTTAGTGAATGAGCTAGAAGCCTTGGGAAAGGAGCATGGCAATAGAGAAGTAGCACTCAAGGTAATGAGAGCTCTACCCAGAGAATGGGACGTCAAGAAGATGGCGATGAGAGTCTCTAAAGATCTGAACAAGTTGGAACAGCATGAATTGTTTACAGACTTGAAAGCCTATGAGTTCCATGGTTCGTCGGAACGGTTGCGGTGCTTGGAACGGCAACTACCGTTCAAGTTCCAATGTTATGTTGCGGAACGGTTGCGGAACGCTTGTATAAAAAAATTAATAAATTCAAAAAATTGGTAAAAAAATTTAAATATAAATTACATCATACTAAAAAAATATAATATATGTGTTGGATAAATGAAAATGGGTCAATGAAAAAGGGAGTGGGAGTTGTCCCACATTGGAAAATAAGCTAAGTTTGGTCTTCCTTAATAACTCAAAGTTTGTGCTATGGGTTTGGGTCCCAAGAGGTACCGAAGTTTTTGGAAGGGGGAGACGCTGCTAGGCTAGGTCTCGGTGAATTAAACACAAGTGCGCCCGCACTGCTCGGCGCGGTGTGGTGTGGTGAGGTTTTTTGACCGTATTAATCTTTTTAGACAAAATTTATTTGAAAATAATTTTGTTGACAAGCACATACACACGAAAAACAGAAGCCAGCACGCATGTGAGAGCATTTTACAGAAGATGGCGCGCATAGAATCCATGCACATGCGCGCGACTTGCTGTTTTCTTCGCACATGGGCAGAACAAGGCGCGCAAATGCGCGCATATGAGCGAGCCTTTCTCGAAATCTGCGCTGCGAAGCTGTGCGTGCGTCCTTTCGTCTTTTCACCAAATGGTTGCCTCGAGAAGGTGTTTTTCAACCAAACAACATGTCCTTTGATTAACCATTGCATCCAATGTAAAAGAGTGTGCCTCTTCTACACATGATCATTTATAAATTAGTCCTAAATGCATCATTCAGATAGTTTTTTTTTTGCCACATTGTTATTGCGTTCTCTCTTTCTAACTGCATACCAATTTCGAAAATCGCTTGAAAGCTTGCATATATTTCTGTTCCGCTCGACCGTTCCGTTCCGCATCACCGTTAAATCGACGCTAAACAGTCGAAGAACAGCGCTACAAAACAATCACTGATTTGCCCTGGAACTTTGGAACGGCGGTCACCATTCCCGTTCCGGAATGGCCGTTCCGCCCGCGTCGCGGCCGTTCCGGCGAACCATGATGAGTTCGAACTGGAAGTGAGAAGTGGAGAAGAGCCCCTGTCAAATTCACCTACCAAAGCTCTTGCAGCTACTGCTACTGCTACTGCTGCAGTTGTTCCAAATGCACCACCTGCTGGTGCTACTGAAAGTACCTCAGACAAGACTGCTGAACAAATCAGCAATGATGCGATGTCCTTATTTGTGAATAAATTCTCAAGATTCATGAAGAAGAACCACCGAGCATACCAGAGTCCTACCCGAAACTTCAAGAAGGAATCACCACCTGGTGATATGGCTTGCTTCAATTGTTGAAAAATCGGACATTTTATTGGAGATTGCTAGAAACCTAAAAAAGACAACCAAAAAAGAAAGAGTACAAGCGTAATGATAAGAAGTCCAGATGAGACCGCAAATCAATGATTGCTGAGGAAAGTAAATCAAAGTGGGCGGATTCTAGCTATGAGTCTTCCGACTCAGATAACCATTCTAGTGATAGTGATGAAGAAGAAGTCAAATGTCTCATTGCAAACACTGAATCAGCCTCGACATCTGGAGAGGTATTTGATTTCGATTCTGATGAAATTACACAAAATTATTTGGTTAAAGCATTGCATGACGTGGTAGAAGAGTACTCTGGACTTTCTCAATCATTCGAGGAGGTCAAGATTGAGAATCAAAACTTAAAAGATCAAATCAGTAAGTTCACTTGCTTGCAAGAGAACAGCTGTAGTAATCTAAAAGTTAAGATAAGTAAATTAAGAACTGAGAATGAAAGAGTGAATGCAGATTACCAGACGATGAGATCTGAAAATCAGAAGCTATCAGTTCTGGTGAATGCATGGAACAAGTCTTCTGTTTCATTAGAGAAGAAGCAAGAATTACATAAGCAATCTAGAGACAGGAGTGGTCTCGGATTCAGTAATGATGAAAGCACTTCTGAAACTAGTACAAAGCCAAACCTGGATATGAGCAAAGGGAAATTCATTCACTTTGTTAAATCCAGTGTGGTATATGAACTAGAAGTACCAACTGTTCAAATTAGAAATTTTGCAGACCAGACGAACAGAAGCAAGCATCATGGTCTGTGTTATGTTGAACCTAAGAGAAGAATCCATCAGAGTGCTGGATCCAGTAGAGGATTCAACTCAGGAGGACAATTCTCTGTGAAGGTTAGAAACTACCAGTATTATAATTTCAAACCAGTTCAGAAGAGATACAGACCAGACGATAAGAACAGAAGGGAAGAACAACATCCTAAAATGCATTATGTTAGAAATAACAGATCTTTTGTTGCACACACCTCTGGGGATACCGGAAGTACAAGGTCCCCTAGAATTGTACAAATGTGGGTTTAACGCCCCGAAAATTTAAAGGTCCACGCGAACTACACGCATACAAGTTATTAAAATCTCTTGTATTTTAATTAAATGTTTTAATTGCATAAATTAATTAATTTGTGCATATTTACATGTTTAAAATATATTTTTCTACATGGTTTCATTAAAATGTATTTTTAAAAGATATTCGAGTTGCGATCGAGGAACGGAGATCGACGGCTGAAAAATAGAAAATGTTTTTATTTAAGCAATTTTTTTTAATTATTTAAATTAAGGGTGATGCTTTTTCTTATTTTTGAAAATATGGAGTTTTTAGGTGATTTTATACGCCGAGACGTAATTTTTATCGGTGTCGGATTTTCAAAAAAAAATGCAAACGTTTTGGCAACCCGGCTAATAAATTCACAAATATTATTAAACAAAATTATTTTTAATATTCTAATTAAACAATAATGGGCTAAATGGGCCTAATTAACATGGTTAATGGGCCTAAGCTAGTAATTAGAGTTTGATTAGGACTTTAACCAATATTTAAAAGCTAAAACCTACCCCATGCACACCATAACCCACGCCTCACACCCCTAAATTAATCAAACTCTCCCCCACCAATTTTATACACGGCACACACACTCAATAATTTGAAAGGAAAAGTTTGAAGGCTTCAAGGAACTTCTAGCCAAGGTCATCGTCGCCGTTCTTCGCAATCGTCAACGGTTTCTCGTGCGTAAAATACGCAAAGGCACGCCATAATTCTCCTTTTACTCATCCATCACACCATAGTATTTATTTAATTGTGTTTTGCATGAAAAACAAATTGCACATCATGATATTTTCGTAACTATGCCTATGTGTGTGGTAAACTCTTGTGTTTTGGTTCAAAAATCATGTTTAATTTGTGTTAAGGGGCTGCCATGGTTAGGGTATGGATTAAGGGTGTTTTTACACAAATTTTATGGTCCTAGAAACACACCAAATAAGCTGCAAACTTGAATAACAAAAGCTGGAAAAAACGTAGGCATCAATTAGAAGAACCGAGAGTTTGTGGGTCTTCATGGGTGCGGCTACTGTTGCATGGGTTGATGGGGCTCGACCAGGGCTTGTCCAGGGTTAGGGGTGGTCTCATTCTAGGGCTGGGTAGTGTCCTAGCCATGCTAGGATTCTAAATAAGTGGGCTGGGAGGAGTCCTATCCATCAAGGACTCCTACCCGAGAATTGGCAGCAATTGTGCGCAGATTTCAGAAGCTGGTACAAGGAGAAAGGGTTCGGCCAGGGGGCTTGGCCTAGGCTAGGTTAGGTCTTTAGGGTCCTAGGAGAGTTATTGGGGGGCTGGTTCAAGGGGCGACTCGATGGTTGGGTGGTTAGCAACAGAAAACGTGAGGGAAGCTCCTACGTACGCGAGGCTGCTGTGTTGTTCAATTGGTGGCTGCTTGCGTCCAGGGGTTTGGGTCGGTCTGGGCTGGATCTGGGCATGGTCCAGGGAAGGTTAGGGTGTGCTGGTCTCGGTGGTGGCTCAGTTGGTAGAGTCCTATGGTCACTAGGAGTTCTTATGCGTGAGTTCATCCTTGGGCAGATTGTGTAGCTTAGTTCCAGGTGAGTTTGAGCGAGCCTGGGCTTGGGCTTGGTCAGGAGGGTTTCTAGATGGGTTGGCTCGGGTTTGATTTGAGGTGGCTTGGGCGTGGCTCGAGTAAATTAGGAGATGGCTCGGTGTGTTACTCGAAGGGTCAAAAACGAGATTAATTAAACTAACATTGAATCCATGGGTCCACGGGCTTGGCTCATGACTTGGAAGGGTAGGATAAATCATAAAAATGCTATGTTTAAAATTTGGGATCAAAATAATGAGTTTTAGATTTATTCGGGATTTAATCTACGCACGAAACGCTAATTAAAGAATTAATTGAAAAGTCTAGTTTTAGGCTTAATAAAATTATGAAAAATTAGGTTTAAGCTTAAATAATTATTATAAGTCTAAGTTTTGAATTTGAGAATTTTATATTAAGGTTTGGTTTAATTCGGGATTAAAACGCATGAATACGTCACATTTAAATATTAATTTAAAAGTCATCGATTTAGGCTAAATAAAAATATGGAAAAATTCATGTAAGCTTAAATAATTATTTGGGATATGTTAGAGTCAATGAAAAAAATGAAAAAGTCAAAAACGTGAAATTTTACGTCCAGGGGTAAAACAGTCATGTTACACCTAGATATTAGTAAACGTCATGGCAGTGTCCTGAATGCTGTTTTATGTGCTAATATGATTATTTCAAATGTTTATGAATTTTTATGACATGGATTTTAAATGTTTACGATTTATTATGTCAAAATGTTATTTTATAAGGTTACGATTTAATATGTTAAAATGTTTATTTCAAATGTTTAAGATTTAAATGCATATTTTAAATATGTATGATGTTGAAATGTTTATTTAAAAGATTTATGGATTTTTATATGTTGAAAGGTTTCTTTTAAAATGTTTATGGATTTTTATGAGGAAACGATAACGTAAAAAGATATGTTGCATGCTTGTTTATAAAAAGAAAAAGATATTAAATGCAAGATTTTTATAAAGTGATGATAATATAAAACGTCGAAGGAAGTGAAGTAATTGTGACTAATACGATGATATGTTGGAAATGTTGTGAGGGTTATGGTCTCAGTGGGAGCCCGACGATTGTGTTTTCTTGGATACAGATATGTATATGTATATGTATATGATTATATGCTTTGGGATAACGTGAGGGGAAAAGGCCCCAGAGGGAACCCATTTTTGGGAAAAGGCCCCAGAGAGAGCCCATGCGTGGGAAAAACCCCAGAGGAAGCCCTTCTATGGGAGAAGGCCCCCGAGTGAGCCCCGACAATCGTATTTCCATATTATGAGGATAGGCCAAGGTCCAGTTTATCGGTGAGAGTATTGCTGGTGTCCCCGCCGCCCAGTACTGTGGTTACATGTAGATGGATCCATCGCCCAACACGTAGACGTAAATGTAGACGTAGATGAACACGAAAGTCACAATTAAGGTTCTGAATTCAACGAAAAGGAAAAAGGAATACGTATATGTTGATGATGATATGAATATGTTGATGATGACATGAATACGTTTAAGAAAATGTTTTTGAAAAGTTTATGGAAAATGTTTTTAAAGTTTATGAATCATGAAAATATTTATGAAAAATGTTTTTGTTTAAAGTTTCTGCACCTTCATGAAAATGATATTTTAAGTACAAGTATTTTTCACTGTTGCATGTGATCTGTATTATGTATTACTTGTTATCAAGGATATGACGTGTTGAGTCTTTAGAATCACTAGGTGTGATTGATGCAGGTGCTATTGATTATGAATATGTTAATGGAGGTCTTGATGGTTGACTTAACTGGACTGAAGGTGCACATAACCCGAGGACCGACGCTAGTTTTTCCGCACTAGTTATGATTTATGATTTCAAGTTATGTTAAAAATATTTTATGACTTATATTTACGTTTTGAGTGATTTTTGAGAGATTATAGTATGGGCTGTATTTCTCAAATATATAGTTGGTTGTTTTATTTTTAAAATGGTTCCAAAATATTTTATGCATGTGTTTGTGCAACTCGGCCGATTTAGTGAGGTTTGAAAAAAAAATTGTAGCACGTTTTAAGAAAACGATTAAGCAGACGTTTCAGTGGGATTCTAAAAGACTGATAAGGCTTGGACCCAAATAGATTGGGTACCAGTTACTAAAACTTGTGCTTGCAGGAACAGGAGAGGAAAGCCAAGACAAGCATCTCTACATGGTATCTGGACAGTGGATGTTCTAGACATATGACCGGACAAAAGAGTCTACTATCAAAAATAATGAGTTGTACTGGACTAAAGATAACTTTTGGGGACAACTCAAAAGGTAAAACCGTGAGTAAGGGTAAGATTATCCATGATAATCACACTATAAATGATGTGCTCTTAGTTGAAAATATATGCTACAATTTGATTAGTATTAGTCAACTATGCGATAATGGATACTCAGTAGCTTTTCAGAAGTACACCTGCACAGATAAAGATGCCAATGATTCTACAGTCTTAACCGGAAAAAGAGAAGGCAACACTTATAAAGTTTCCATCATGTTAATGTTCCTACATGTTTAGTTGCCTCCCTTAGTGATAAACATTGGCTATGGCACAAGAGATTGAATCACCTTAACTTCAGGTCTATCAATTATCTCAAGAAGCAGGATATAGTTGCTGGTTTGTCTGATATTAACTTCGTTAAAAATCATGTTTGTTTTGCATGTCAACTTGGTAAACAAGTAAGATCTAGCTTAAAGAATAAAGGTAGTAAATCAACATCAAGATGTTTGGAATTATTGCATATGGACTTGTTTGGTCCAATCCCTATCACGAGCTTAGGGGAATGAAATATACTCTTATTATTGTTGATGATTTTTCTAAATTTACTTAGGTAATCTTTCTTGCTGGAAATGATCAAACCAGTAGCCTTCTGATCAAGCTTCTGAAAAAGATTCAAAATGAAAAATCAATTTCTGTCATTAAAATCAGAAGTGATCGGGGCACTGAATTTACTAACAGGATTCTTGAGTTATATTTGGATGAACAGGATATTCATCATGAATATTCAGCTGCCACAATGCCTCAACAGAATGGAGTAGATGAGAGGAGAAACAGAACTCTTAAAGAAGCTGCTAGAATAATGCTAGCAGATGCAGACATCTCTCAGCGCTTCTGGGCAGAAGCAATCAACACACAAAATAGAACTATGATCAACAAAATGCATAATCAGACTCCATATGAGATATGGAAAGGAAGTAACCTAATGTTTCATACTTTCATGTGTTTGGTTGCAAATGCTTCGTGCATAATAATGGTAAAAATTATCTGTCTGCAAATCAGATGCTGGAATTTTTCTGGGATATTCAGCAGTAAGCAAAGCATTTAGAGTTTTCAATAATAGAACTCTTAATATTGAAGAATCTATTCATGTTGTCTTTGATGAAGATAACAGTGCTCTTGAAGTTTCTAAAATGTCAAATTTGAGCAATAGATTAGACATGATTCACCTGGAACTGGATAGTGAAGATGATGCAGAACCAAGTGTCAAAGATGCTCAAAAACAAGAACCAGACATTTCTCTGGTAGAACCAGTTGTTCAGACACAGAATGTACCAGAACCAGCAGCTGACATTCCAGAATCTACTACTGCTTTACCTGAGCTTGATCCAAATCCAATAAATCAGGAAGAAATCCCTCTAAACCCTTTTATTTTGAGAAAATCACATCCTCCATCTTTGGTTATTGGAAATCCTGCAGCTCCACTAAGAAACAGAAGGCAGATGATAAATGAATATATGCATGTTGCTTTCATTTCTCAGGATGAACCTAAGAAGATTGAAGCTCTTTTGGATCCCAGTTGGATTGAAGCTATGCAAAAAGAGCTGAATCAATTTAAGAGAAATGAAGTGTGATTTCTTGTACCTAGACCATCTCATCAAGCAATCATTGGAACTCGGTGGGTATTTAGAAACAAGCTAAATGAAGAAGGTACTGTTGTTAGAAATAAAAGAAGACTGGTGGCTCAAGGTTTCAAACAAGAAGAAGGAATAGATTATGATGAGACCTATACACCAGCAGCAAGGCTTGAAGCAATCAGAATATTTTTAGCCTTTGCTGCTTTCAAGAACTTCAAAGTGTATCAGATGGATGTGAAACGTGCCTTCTTAAATGGTCTACTGCAAGAGGAAGTTTACGTTGAACAACCTCCAGGTTTTATTATCATTTATTACCACATCATGTCTTTAAATTACACAAAGCCTTGTATGGTCTGAAACAGGCACCTAGAGCCTGGTATGACACACTATCACAGTTTCTTATCAATCATGATTTTACAATCGGCACAGTAGACAAGACTTTATTCACTTTAGTTAAAAATAAGCACATTATATTAGTCCAGATTTATGTTGATGACATTATCTTTGGGTCAACTAACCGCAAATTGTGTGAAAAGTTTGCTAAGATTATGCAGGAACAATTCGAAATGAGCATGATGGGAGAATTGACATTCTTCCTAGGACTACAAATCAAGCAACTCAATACAAGAATCTTCATAAATCAGGCTAAGTACACTAAGAAACCACTGAAAAAGTTTGGAATGGAAACATGCTCTGCTGCTTTCACTCCAATAAGCTCATCTACTAAATTTGATAAAGATGAAAATGGAATTTCAGTAGAGGTAACTCAGTATCGTGGTCTTATTGGTTCTTTGTTATATCTTACTGCCAGTATACCTGATATTATGTTTGCTGTTTTTATTTGTGCAAGATTTCAGTCTAACCCTAAACAATTGCATTATATTTGAAACGTCTGCTATTCGTTTCCTTAAAACGTGCTAGAATTTTTTTTTTTTGCAAACCTCACATAGCATTCGACCGAACCATAAAATATTTTGGAACCATTTTAAAATAAAACAATCAACTATATATTTGAGAAATACAGCCCATACTATAATCTCTCAAAAATCACTCAAAAGCATAAATAAAAAGTCGTAAAAATCTTTAACATAAATCATAATCATAAATGCGGAAAGCTAGAAGCGCTGGTCCTCGGGTCGTGTGCACCTTCAGTCCAGTCAGGTCAACCATCAAGACCTCCCATAACCTTAATATGATAAACACCTGCATCAATCACACCTAGTGAGTCTAAAGACTCAACACACCATAATCTTGATAACAAGTAATACGTATAAAATCACATGCAACAGAGAAAAATACTTGTACTTAAAATATCGTTTTCATGAAGATGCATAAACTTTAAACATGAACATTTTCGTAAACATTTTCATGATGCATTACTTAATCCACAACATTTTTCATTTTCCTCATTTCATAACATAAAACCTTTTATCATGATCATAACATTTTCCTTTTTGTTGAATTCAGATCGTTAATTGTGACTTTTCTCAATCCTCAAAAAGTCGATGGATCCATCTACATGTAACCACAGTAATGGGCGACGGGGGACATCAGCGACACTCTCACCGGTCATCAGAAGGCAGGACAGAAGAAGGCAGAACTGGAGGACATCATGCAGAATCTTCCTTCAGAAATCAAGATCCTCAGGATGAGGAAACAATGTTTAGGGACATTGGAATTGATGATTAATTTCCTTCGAAATCTTCTGTTTATTTAATTCGTAATTATCTTGTTATAATTGTTATTTGCTTTTTGATATAACTGTTGTTATTCATCTTTACTAACATCTAGGTTTTGGCATCACCGCATTGTTAGACTTAATTTAATTGTGGTGATGAGAGTCAAAACCAGTAGACCGTGTTAAGCTAAAGCAGCAGACAGTATAAATAGCAGAAGCCCTCGTATCTCTTAAAGCAGAAGAAGAACTTAGCTTAAAACAGAAACAGTACTTTATGTGTACCTATCAGCTTATAAAAAACAGAAGAAGAACTTAGCTTAAACAGAAGCGAAACTTAACGTCTTTTGTTTGATCGTTGCTATCTTAAATGTTATCGTTACTTTATCTAATACTAGTATTAATTGCACCATTAATGTTGTAGAAAGACATTTAACGCTCCTTTCCATTTGTGGTATGAAACAAAGACTGATAATTCTGAAGCATTTCTGCAGGACCCTTTTTATGTGATAAAGTTGATTCTACTCAAAAGTCAAAGAAACCGTTTGGCTTATAGACGTTGGATTCAAGGTTTCTATATAAGGATAAATCTTTATAGAAATACACACGAATCATTATTATTGAGAATACACTATTTGTCCAACGTCGCTTGAGCTATCACAACTACTATCTATCAAAAAGCTCAACATACAGAAAAGCAGTACACGCTTCATATCATATATCTGATCTTCTGAGATCAACTTGTGTTGTTGTTTCTTAGTCTCTTCAAAGCTATTCAAATTACTATATCTCACTGAGATGAGTTTGTAATCTGGGAAAGAGTCTTTTCCAGAACTTTGTTATATTCGTTATACTGTGTTGTAAAACTAAGAGTTTCAGTAAGCTGAAGATAAGTCCTACTGAAGTGGGTGTGTACAAGAGTGGTACTGTAAAAGCCAAAGTCTTTTAGTGATACTTTCTGAAAACAAAAGAAGGGGAGACGTAGAATATTTCATCTTCGAACTTCCAAAAACAACCATCGTCTACTGCCTACTGTTTTATTATTTTCACCTCATACCATCAGATTGTTTCCGCACTTATTTTAGTGATCTGTTGGATATACATTCGAACAAGATAAGCTATAATCTCTAACAAGATTCTAGTACCTTTTGCAAAAACGTCCAGTAAAGGAACGAGTTTATTCCCCCCTCCCCCCTCTAAACTCTATATCGATCCCCAACAATTAAGATTATTATTATTATTATTATTATTATTATTATTATTATTATTATTATTATTATGATAATCCTTACTCCACTTGAATTTCATTCCAATTTGTAATTTGTGGACAATATACATGAAGAACCAAATGGCAATATACATGAAGTACATATGGTTGAAGCATTAGCTGCCAAGTTGACTGATCAATCCCAATCTTTTCAGACCGTGGATAACAAAGTTGGTAACATTTCTGAACACTTGTTTGAATTCATTCACCGGGTTAAAGCTCGTGTTGCCAAAAAGTGGGAAGAAGATGCAAGAGAAAGAGCTGAAAAAGATGCAAGAGAAAGACCAAAAGCAAACCTGAACAAAATCTTGTTGAAAGTGAAGATGAAGAAATCAATGACTAAATAATCTGGGGTATTTATTCAACCCCCTTCTAAACACTCCACTAATCCTAACACCCTATAAATTGTTTATATAAAAATTATTTAATATAAAATAAATATATATATAATGTTTATGTGATCAGCAGTAGGGTGATCAAGGTCTGTTTTGGACGGTTTTAATATAAAATTAGATGTGTGATTTTGGTCCGTTTTGGACAACTAAGCTGTGTAGTGCCCAAAAAGCAATACACGTAAACCATACATAGTTTAATATGTTAATTAATTTAATTGATTTAAAAGATTTAAATGGTGAATTAAACGTTTTTAATTTATTTTAAATATTTATATGTTTATTTTTATGAGATTCAAATGCATTTCTTGAGTTTGAGTTTTTCATGCGAATATTCGATGCTTGGCCAGGGATAAAAGACCGGAGACGATTAAGGCGATAAAATTAAATATTATATTTTATTTTAAGTTAAGAAATTATTTATTTGTAATCATTTACAAGTTTGCCATTAAAATTAAATGCATTATTTTTCAAAGAAATATGGAGTATTTTCAACTTGTATAGTTTATTTCCATTTGCATAGACTATTGCAAATCCATTTCCAATTACAATTATATTATGAGTTGATTTACTACTCATAATCTACGTAATTAACGTTAATCAGATCATGGGGTCTCACATTTCTCCCTAACTAAAAAAAGATTTCGTCCCGAAATATCAAGCATCCATATACACATAACATTGGCAAGCATATAATACATTACCAGATATAGTACATATCAAAGCTAAAATCAATAAATGGATCATCATACATTGAATACAATGGAAAATGTGAATAAAATCAAACAAGTGCGGATATGATTATCGCATCTTACTTTCCAATTTTCACGTTGATTCATCAACACCATGTCGCGTCCATTGTACTCGAACTAGTGGAATTGATTTATTGCGCAATATTTTCTCCTTCCGATCCCTCTCACCTCAAGCCACTGATCAGGCTCCTGTTCAAGCACCAAGATGTTCAATGACTCCTGAATCCCGCTCAGCACCTTTTCCTCTCCCTAGACCGCAAGGAGGAGTGGTGATTGGTGATCCTCTGCCTGGATCAACAAAATCTAGACAAATTTCATGTTTCAACAGAAAAAGGCAAAGCCAAACTGTCTGCTATCTTTGAAGAATCAGAAGAAGCAGGACCCAAATCCTCTTTTCCAGATTGCCATTGGTCAACATATGGAAGAAATTGAAAGATCTACTGCAGAGAAGATAACATGTGTTGATGAATGGGTTATTGTTCGCACCATTCAACATTTATACAATTTCATGGAAGCTAATGGTTCCTTTGCTAAGGCCCTTAATATGAAAGGAAGAAGTTTGATGTAGCCAGAACTTCATCTGTCATTGAAGCCATGAACAGAAAAAACTACAACCTTCTGAAAATAAAAGTTGATAAGTTGAATGAGACACTAGTTGTTCTGCGCTCAAACTATGATAGCCAAGGTCCAACAGCTTTTCATGACAATGCATTATTCACTCAGCTATCCAATGATCTCGGGACTATAGACACCTCAATATCTTTCATTGAACAAAATTTGAGCGAGGATGTCGTTGTAGGGGTTTCAGCCGCTGCTATAAATCCACCACAAATCACTGCTATCCATCAGAGGCTTTTTTGTGGTAGAGGAGATCATTAATTCTATTTCTCAGAAGCTATTGCAGAAGTCACTATGTTTTATCCTTTTTCTATTGATGATTTATTAGCTTATGTTGTTCCACCTAATGTCGCAATCGCCTCTGTAAATGAAGAACGCAGTGCTATTGTTGTAGATGCTCTCCTCACCACAGTCCAAGAATCTGCGCTTCCTGATCTTGAAATGTTTTCCTGTTAATATCAACAAGAAATGGGGAACTCTTTTCTGCTGATCGAGAACCAATTCTACCTCTAACTACTGATATTGTTCCTCTGCCTACTGAACTAGAACTCATTATTGATCCAACTTCTGCCCTGATTTTAACTTCTGAGCATCCAGTTGGCACCTATATCGAGCATTCTGAACGTGCTTCTCCCTTAACCGAACTCAAAGAACGCATGCACGCAGAATCTCAATCAACCGTTAATCAAAATGCCCTAGAGATTGAGAATGAAGATGTTAAGAAGAGCTGCAACAAGATCATTGAAGTCGTTAAAAGCATTACAATTAAACAAGCTGTTGCTAAATTTGTTTTTAATTTGTATAAAGACCGTTTGGCTAAAAAAGTATTGTCTATCAGCAAAGATGTGACTAGAATGTCTGCTCAAGTTGCTTCCCTTCGGACACTAGACTCCAAGGTTGAAGCATTAGCTGTCAAGTTGACTGATCAATCCCAATCTCTTCAGACCGTGGATAACAAAGTTGGTAACATTTCTGAACACTTGTTTGAATTCATTCACCGGGTTAAAGCTCGTGTTGCCAAAAAGTGGGAAGAAGATGCAAGAGAAAGAGCAGAAAAAGATGCAAGAGAAAGACCAAAAGCAAACCTGAACAAAATCTTTTTGAAAGTGAAGATGAAGAAATCAATGACTAAATAAAATGGGGTATTTATTCAACCCTNACACGTAAACCATACATAGTTTAATATGTTAATTAATTTAATTGATCTAAAAGATTTAAATGGTGAATTCAAGATTTTTAATTTATTTAAAATATTTATATGTTTATTTTTATGAGATTCAAATGCATTTCTTGAGTTTGAGTTTTTCAGGTGAATATTCGATGCTTGGCCGGGGATAGGAGACCAGAGACGATTAAGGCGATAAAATTAAATGTTATATTTTATTTTAAGTTAAGAAATTATTTATTTTTAATCATTTATGAAATATAGTATTTAAGGTCAAATTTAATTTATTAGATGAATTAAAATATTTTAAGCATCTTATTTGCAATTTTTGAAAATTATGAGTTAATTCTTTAACTTATGGTTCNTTATTTTTATGAGATTCAAATGCATTTCTTGAGTTTGAGTTTTTCAGGTGAATATTCGATGCTTGGCCGGGGATAGGAGACCAGAGACGATTAAGGCGATAAAATTAAATGTTATATTTTATTTTAAGTTAAGAAATTATTTATTTTTAATCATTTATGAAATATAGTATTTAAGGTCAAATTTAATTTATTAGATGAATTAAAATATTTTAAGCATCTTATTTGCAATTTTTGAAAATTATGAGTTAATTCTTTAACTTATGGTTCATTATTTTATAAATTTTGTGGGATTAATTATTTAGCCTAATTAGTAGTTTAGTCATTTAATTAATTTAAAATTTTTAAAAAAAGAAGAAGAAGAAGGATAATCCTTTAAAACTCATGCACACACAAACACACACTCACACTTTACACACACTAAAAAACGTGAAAAGTTAGGGTTCAAGGCTCCCTTTCCAGCAGCCATCATTATCAAAATTTACCTACATGTTTCTTGAGATCTTCGCAAGTTATTCCAAATTCTAACATGATCGATATCTCCTCTATGTTATATCACAAAAATGATATCATATTTCTAATTCCCTTGAATATTTTTCTTTTATTTTATTCTAATATATTTTGTTTTATTTATTACTTTTTAATATTAGTTTGTGCAGCTAGCCAACGAACTGAATGCCCACAAATTTTTCTTTTCAAAGACCAATGATCTAACAAACGACAATGATTTGTTTACCTCTTTTACTACAACTGGTGGTGTAAATGAATGTTATTATTTGAATGCCTTTTTTTCAATTTAGTTACAAAAGTTTAGTTACAAAAGTTAAAATTTTTAACTGTTGTACTATTATATATGTATATATTTTATATTTTATAATTCTAGATTTATGCCAGAAATGATAATAAATTATTAAATAAAATGTGTATTTTTTTAGATATTATGTTTTTTTATTTTAAAAAAATTAATCATGTTAATTAGTGTAATTGAAATTGTTTGAGTATGTGTTCGACAAGCCAATTTGTGGTTCCGGTTTTATTGACTCTGATGTAAAACAATCTTTATTTTAATAATATTTTATGATTTTATTCGATTATGACATTATACTTTATCTGTATACTCATGCAAGCTGCATAGATAAAGTCCTTGAATATACAATAGGTACCATGAGGTCTGCGTCGCAACGTAGGATCATGAAACTCATTAGGAAGTGTATCATTTATTCTAAACAGGTTCCTAGTCAAATCAGCCGTCTAAAACAATGATAAAGGTCGCTCGAGCTCGAGACTAGCATATGTGATGTAAACGTCATGTTCCATTGGTAAGGACATGGAGAATNGTATCATGAAACTCATTAGAAAGTGTATCGTTTATTCTAAACAGGTTCCTAGTCGAATCAGCTGTCTAAAACAAGGATAAAGGTCGCTCGAGCTCGAGACTAGCATCTGTGATGTAAACGTCATGTTTCATTGGTAAGGACATGGAGAATNTTGATCCGTTTACCGACTCCATCGAGGGTCATTAGGTGGCGAGGTTGGGTGTAGTTTCGAAATACGTATGAGCAAATGCAATGTGGTTCGTACGGATCAATTAGCTCTCGGTTATCGATCATCTTTTATTATTTATGATGTATGTGATATATTATAAGTAATTAGTATTTGCATTATTATTAATATAATAACAAGAATTGCATGAATCCAGCAATCATACAAGCAATCATGGCACGAGTTTTAAAATTAATGATGAGACAAATTTTTAAAATTAAAATCCCTCATTTTGGATGAGATCCAAAATTTAAATCAAACCCATTGAAAGGATAATTAAAAGAAAGTTTAATAACTCTTTGCCTTCCATCAACATTGGTTGCATGATGAATGCTACTTGCTGTCAGTGTCTGGATCATATTATTGAGAAGGCATAGACGCCAGAAAGCTGTGACTTCCACTGACATATTTGATGTGAACTACATGGAACTCCTATTACTTCGGCTCATATTATTAGGGGATCTCATGGCGAACGTCCACTAAGGTCCAACATTGATGGGTCGGGCTCGACACGTGAAGAGAAAGGGGATCATATTATTCAGTAAGATGCTTAATCACACAGAAGTCGTGTGATATGTACTCATCTCAATGATAATAATGTTTTGTTCCTATTATATCCTCATATATAATATATATTTGTTTCTAAACTATACGTTATTTTTTGAAAGAGGGTGTGATAGGAAATTAATGGTGTAAAATATGAGAAATTAATTATAATGAGAAAATGGGTTTTTTTTAAATATTCTAAAAAATATATACTAAAAAATAGATATTTATTTAAAAATCCATAACGCATTATAATTAGAATTCGTAAAGCAGGTTGAGAATTTCAAATTTTATGTTTTTAAATTTTTTTTAATAATAATAATATAATTATTAAAAATTAAAATAATATCTTAGATCGTTAATGTGTAATTCACTTAGAAAGAAATTAACTAGAAAACTTTGATTTTACAAATTTTTTGTAACAATCCGCTTCATTCTTATGTCTTATACACTGATTAAATTGAAACTTATAATATCTTTTCTCAGTGAAACAACCAAAGTACCACAATCATAACAAAGTGTTAGGATCGATTAGGGAAGCTAAGGTGTTTAGAAGGGAGGTGTTGAACAAACACTTTGACTTTTTGGATTCTTTTCTAAAATGTGAATCAGTTCTTTAAGGAACAAATCCTAGAATCTTGTTTGTCGATACATATCAGTGAAATGAAAGTAGTGCGGAATAAGACTGAAATATATATTAAATAATTATTATAAACTGAAATGATAACTGAAATAGACACAGAGAGTTTTTCTGGATGTTCGGAGACTTTAACTGCTCCGACGTCACTCCTTCTACCACTAGGATATGATTTCACTAAAAGATTTTGATATATTACATCAAATTGTAATAATCTACTTCAGTTAGTCTTACACACTGTCAAACTGAAAATCTTAGTCTAACAATTCTTAAACAGTTATAAAACTGAAAGATGCTCTAATTTGTAGCCTGAATGCTACTGATAAATACAATGATTGTAGAGCTTAAAAATGCAATCTCTAAACTTGAGAATATGCTCGTGAAGTGTATCGCAATTGATTGGTTTGATTGCTTCATGTGTTCGCTTGCTCTTAGTCACTAAACTTCTTCAACTTATTTGATCAGCTATATATAGTCTTCGATCTCAACGGTCGTATTGAATGCATTGAATGACTATTTAATAACAAATATTTGTTGAATCGTCGTGTAGTAGCTTTATCTGACAGTAGTACAAGGTATTCAGACTGTTCTGTTCTGATACAAATGTTTTGCTTTGGTACGATCTATCAGTCAGTCTGCTGATCTTTTAACTGATAACGTGACCAACTTAGTAAAAGTCAAATGATCAGTCGATCAGTCTAGCCGGGCATTATCTGTTGTAACTGACGTCCTATCAATTACGAAAACTTCAGTTGATAAGATTTTTCAGTTCAGCTCAAAACGAAGTCTTCAGTTGCGTCCGTTTGATCTGTTAGATTCTTCAGTTCCTTTAAGAAATAATTTGTCAAACTCTGAAAACTATAATATTCCAACACAAAGAATGTATCATAAGATTCATAATATTTACAACTCCTCGAGCTCTCTCTAGCAGAAAAGGATCAAGTAAATGTTTTTCAAGCTCTGAATGATCCTTGTAGATTTGATAGTATCTTGAAGAAAGATCAGTTTAGCGGAGTAGGATATATGAGAGGTGTTAAAAAATCTTTGAGTATACAAGTTTTCTTGAATTCTTTTCTTCGAGCTTATCCTTTTTATCTCTTTCTTGACTTTGAAGTCTTGCTTGCATTCTTTAAATATAGTACTTGGTCCATTTTCCCGTTCGACAATTCTTCGTAATGTAGCCCGATAATATAAAAACATCATTTTCATGTGTTGCAGCTTTCTATGACTTTTTACTATCGTTCGACTGTTACCGAAGCTTTTGTCTCTGTTCAATACATAATGACAGAAGCTAACTTTAGTTGGTTAATCCGATCAGTTCATCGATGGTCGGCAAGTATGATGGTCCTAATGATGATTCTGTATGTTTTTCGTATGTATCTCACCTAGGGTGTTCATCGGTCGGTTCGGTTCGGTTTTCGGTTTTTTATTTTGGTTTTTTCGATTTTCGGTTTTAGAAATATATAATCCGATATCCAAACCATTTTTCTTCGGTTCGGCTCGGTTTTCTACCAAAACGGTTCGGTTATTTCGGTCAGTTAGTTCGGTTTCGGTATAATTATTTAAATTAATAATATAAATATATTG
The DNA here is from genome assembly GCF_012295235.1 of Primulina huaijiensis. Classification (NCBI taxonomy): domain Eukaryota; kingdom Viridiplantae; phylum Streptophyta; class Magnoliopsida; order Lamiales; family Gesneriaceae; genus Primulina; species Primulina huaijiensis. The sequence goes on from NC_133320.1 coordinate 8,063,728, forward strand.
TAAAATATTATATGTTAACTTTCTACATATTTTCTTAGTAAAATATTTAAATATAAGGTCTAAATTAATTAAACAAACAACAATCAACTAAAAATTGTTCAAAATGGTTTTTCATTCATTAAATATCATATCAAAATATATAATAAAAATTAAAATATAAAAAATTTATTAATTTAATGAAATTTCGGTTTTTTCGGTTTTGACATATATAATCCGAAACCGAACCAAATAAATTTTGGTTTTAACATTTATATCTGAATTACAAAATTCGGTTTTCGGTTTGGTTCGGTGTTCGGTTTTTTCGGTTTGGATTTTCGGTTTTTTCAGTTTTATCCGAAGTTTGAACACCCCTAATCTCACCGGTGGATTTAAGAAACCTCGCCAATTGACTTGGGTTACAGGTATAGGTCTGGCAGCTCTTTAATGTATTTCCCGTTTTTGCGCTTTTAATGTCTATTTTATACAAAAGCTGTGAGACAATGAACCTGTAAGGCCCGAGATGTTATCAATTTTGTGAGACACCGAAAAAAAAATAGTATTTATTGCATTTTTGTAATTAAGTGGAAAAATACTTAATTTAAATTTGGTGGTAATTTTGTAATTAAGTGGAAAAATACTTAATTTAAATTTGGTGGTAATTTTGTAATTAAGTGGAAAAATACTTAATTTAAATTTGGTGGTAATTTTGTAATTAAGTGGAAAAATACTTGATTTAAATTTGATGGCAATTTCGTAATTATTGGATGGCCGAATTGCAAATAGTGAAGAATTCAGGGGCTAAAGTGCAATTATGACTTGAGTGGCACACTTGTCATGGATTTGATTATAAAATTTGGTCTTCGTCAACATTTCGGAAAGGAGAAACAGCCGAGAGCTCAAGGGAATTGCAAAGGTTTTTTAGAATCTTCAAATCGTGATTTTATACTATCCGTATATCAGATTTTCAATCCGAACACAGTATCGTACTCCTCTCGTCGCCAGCTACAACTGGACGTAAGTTTTATTGAGTTCTGTTATCATTTGAAATTATGATATTGGAGGAATTATTATGTGATCATTATTATGTGTTCTGGGAATACTAGACATCGTAGAATCGAAGTCAGATTGAAAAACAAGTTGATTTTGGAATTGTTATGATTTTCTGATTTTATCGATTGAAATTGAACAGATTTGTATTATTGATTGATTACATATTGTAGCGGATATGGGTTATGATTTGTAATTGATATCTGTTGATATTGTATTGACGGAGATATCGGGATTGTGACGTTATGCCGTTGATTTTGAATTAGATTCAAATTGATCAGATTCAGTATTGAATTGGGAATGGAATGTTGATCTTATTATTCTCGATATGTCATTTCAGATTGACAGAGACAGTCTGGAATTCAGAACTTCCAATTCTTTAGACCGAGACTACGAAAGAAAGATATAAGTCAATGTTAACTGGGAGATTAACTTGAGTCAGATTGGACTCTAGTTTTCCTAAAACCACATACTTTATTTTATTGCTATTGTTTGACATTGATGATATTCTAATTTACTCCCAGAATATGATTGAACACGCTGAGCATCTAAGAACTGTTCTGAGAACTCTGAGATCTACGAAATTATATGCTAAACTGTCGAAATGTGAGTTTTGGTTGAGACAGGTTGTATTTCTGGGTCATATTATATCGGGAGATGGTACATCAGTTGATCCCAGCAAGGTTGAGGCCGTGATTTCTTGGCCGAGACCGACATCAGTGCCAGAGATACGCAGCTTTATGGGTTTGGCAGGATATTATCTCCGATTTATTAAAAATTTCTCCAACATTGCTAAACCGATTACTCAGTTGACTCAGAAGAATGCTCTAGTTGTTTGGTCTGAGGAGTGTGAGTCTAGTTTTGTTGAGTTAAAGAAGAGATTGACCAGTGCTCCGGTGTTGACTATCCCGTCAGGTACTGGTGGATTTGTTGTATATTGTGATGCTTCTCACAGAGGTTTAGGATGTGTTTTGATGCAACGAGGGCATGTTATTGCTTATGCTTCGAGACAGTTGAAGCCGCATGAATCTCGCTATCCAATTCATGATCTTGAATTGGCAGCCATTGTATTTGCTCTGAAAATATGGCGACATTACCTCTACGGTGACAAATTTGAGATATATTCTGATCACAAAAACTTGAAATATCTGTTTTCACAGTCAGAGCTGAATATGAGGCAGCGAAGATGGCTTGATTTATTGAAAGATTTTGATTGTGAATTCAAGTATTATCCAGGAAAGTCCAATGCAGCAGCTGATGCACTGAGTCGAAAGGTATGTTCTTTGTCCTTATCGACGATAGGTGTTTCAAATTTAATAGAAGATTGCTGTTTGTCTGAATTGATATTTGAGACAGATAGTAAACCACTGAGATTATATGTCATTAAAGCTGAACCAGAGCTGATTTTGAGAATTAAAGCGGCTCAGAAAGTTGATCATAAAGTACAGAAATCAATTGAGATGGTCAGATCAGGTCATCGGTCAGAGTATCAGGTACGTGATGATGTACTGTATGTGCATAATCGGATTGTTGTGCCAGATGTTTCAGATTTGAGACATCGGATATTGTCAGAAGCGCACGATAGTCGATTCAGTATTCATCCGGATGGCAGAAAGATGTATAATGATTTGAAGACACAATTTTGGTGGAAACAGATGACATCTGACGTTACAGAGTTTGTGTCAAAGTGTCTAAATTGCCAACAGGTGAAAGCTGAAAGAAAGAAACCAGGAGGTCTACTGCACAGTTTGTCGATTCCTGAATGGAAATGAGATCACATTTCCATGGATTTTGTGACGCAGTTACCAAGATCTTCCAGAGGTTGTGATGCGATTTGGGTATTGATTGACAGATTGACCAAATCAGCATGCTTTATTCCGTATCAGATGACATACAGATATGACCAGATGGCTGAAATTTATGCCAGAGAAGTGGTCAGACTGCACGGAGTGCCGAAGTCGATTGTATCAGACCGTGATCCTCGGTTTACTTCGCACTTTTGGCAGAGTTTACAGCAGGCTCTAGGTACGAAGTTACATCTGAGTACCGCATATCATCCACAGACCGATGGACAGTCAGAGCGGACTATCCAGACATTGGAAGATATGCTGAGAGCTGTAGCGCTTGATTTTAGCACTAGTTGGCAGGATTCATTACCACTTTGTGAGTTTTCGTACAACAATAGCTATCAGACGAGTATTGAGATGGCACCATTTGAAGCGTTGTACGGTAAGAAGTGCAGATCCCCTCTATATTGGGATGATATCTCTGAGGTCCCTGAGATTGGACCTGATATGATCAGAGAAATGACAGAAAAAGTGAAGTTGATTCAGAAAAGAATGAAGGCAGCTCAAGACCGACAGGCCAAATATGCCAATGTTCGACGTAGACCATTGGTATTTGAGACAGGAGACCAAGTATTCTTGAAGATTTCACCTTTCCGAGGAGTTGTCAGATTTGGCAAGAGAGGGAAGCTGTCTCCACGTTTTATTGGGCCGTATGAGATTCTCGAGAAGATAGGAGATCGTGTCTATCGACTTGCATTACCGCCTTCTCTATCTGGAATACATGATGTCTTTCATGTATCTATGCTGCGGAAGTATCTCCCCGATGATTCTCATATTATTCAGCCAGACGAGGCCGAGCTTGATGAATCTTTGAGTTATATCGAAAAACCGATTCAAATTATTGATCGTAAAGAAACGAAACTCAGAATAAAGACCATCCCACTTGTGAAAGTCCAGTGGACTTGTCATGGCATTGAAGAAGCTACTTGGGAGACTGAATCAGATATGAGACAGGAGTTCCCAGAATTATTCCACTGATGAGAGTTTCCTATTTCAGTTTCTGTTATTTCTGATTTGATTGTCTGTGATATGATTGCTTGAGATTTCGAGGACTAAATCGTGTCTCAGAGGGGGAGAATTGTAAGGCCCGAGATGTTATCAATTTTGTGAGACACCGAAAAAAAAATAGTATTTATTGCATTTTTGTAATTAAGTGGAAAAATACTTAATTTAAATTTGGTGGCAATTTTGTAATTAAGTGGAAAAATACTTGATTTAAATTTGATGGCAATTTCGTAATTATTGGATGACAATTTCGTAATTATTGGATGGCTGAATTGCAAATAGTGAAGAATTCAGGGGCTAAAGTGCAATTATGACTTGAGTGGGACACTTGTCATGGATTTGATTATAAAATTTGGTCTTCCTCAACATTTCGGAAAGGAGAAACAGCCGAGAGCTCAAGGGAATTGCAAAGGTTTTTTAGAATCTTCAAATCGTGATTTTATACTATCCGTATATCAGATTTTCAATCCGAACACAGTATCGTACTCCTCTCGTCGCCAGCTACAACTGGACGTAAGTTTTATTGAGTTCTGTTATCATTTGAAATTATGATATTAGAGGAATTATTATGTGATCATTATTATGTGTTCTGGGAATACTAGACATCGTAGAATCGAAGTCAGATTGAAAAACAAGTTGGTTTTGGAATTGTTATGATTTTCTGATTTTATCGATTGAAATTGAACAGATTTGGATTATTGATTGATTACATATTGTAGCGGATATGGGTTATGATTTGTAATTGATATCTGTTGATATTGTATTGACGGAGATATCGGGATTGTGCCGTTATGCCGTTGATTTTGAATTAGATTCAAATTGATCAGATTCAGTATTGAATTGGGAATGGAATGTTGATATTATTATTCTCGATATGTCATTTCAGATTGACAGAGACAGTCATGAATTCAGAATTTCCAATTCTTCAGACCGAGACTACGAAAGAAAGGTATAAGTCAATGTTAACTAGGAGATTAACTTGAGTCAGATTGGACTCTAGTTTCCCTAAAACCACATACTTTATTTTATTGCTATTGTTTGACATTGATATGATTAATCTATTGAACTATAGAGAATAGAGAATAGCCGATAGCTATTGAGCGAGAGTCATTGACAAAAGGGCCAGAGTGTGACAGAGTGGTCATTGGCCCATTGCACATTGTCACAGGATAGGTTTGGCGGATATGCCAAGTCTGTGGCGGATATGCTAAGACACTGGATTATTGAATTATATCGATATTGCTTAGGGGCGGATTGACTCATATCGCTGAGATTCGATATATGTGTCAATGTCCAGAAACCGGGATCCCTAGAGTAGAAATGAGTTGAGTCGGAGATGACGAGTCAGATTGTTTTATCTGTATTCACTAATGTGTCATAAATTACGATTCATGTTCTTTGATACATGATTTATGCTTTTGTATATGATTTTATGCATTGCATGTATACATGTTTTATACTGGGATTATATTCTCATCGGAATTATCCGGCTGTTGCCGTGTTTGTATGTGTGCATGACAACAGGTGGGACAGGATCAGGGTCGAGGAGATGAGGAGAGATCGTGATTAGAGTGGAGACTACGGACTTTGATGTTGATGTAAATAGGGTTGAAACACTTGACAGTTAGTTGTTGAACCTGAGTTTAAATGGATGTTTGTTGTACAAGACTTGTACTTTTATACTGAGATGTATATGAGATTGATTTCACTATGTTCCGCATTTAAAGAAAAAAAAATTTTATGACCCAAATTACTTGATTAGTAAATTGATCCTAATGATGATTAAGAATTGAATTAGCGTCCGGGTCCCAAAGAACCGATGAAAATACTTTATGTCATATAATAGTTGGTAAGATATGTATAATATTTCTTTTTTAAACTATTGACTGATCTGTTGACTGCCATAAATCTCCTTAAACTCTGTCAAGTCGAAAGTTGGTTTAGTATATCTCTAAGCGGTCTGGTCGGGTGATATATCAATCTAGTGTTATTGTTGAATAATCAACGAAGTGATTGAATAAATGTACCTGTAGAAAGATTAAGTAGCTTGCGATCGTTTACCCAGTTCTTTAAATTGAAAGCGTGTTGCTATTTGTCTTTGGCAAAACGTCGAGTACCTATGAATACATATTGTCCATATATTTAATATTAATATATTAGACTTATTTCTTAATTTTTTTTATAGTACTTACTATCTATATTATTAATATTTTTTAAAGTTAACTATTTATTTATTTATTTTTATTATTAGTATTATTATTTATTTATTATATTTAGGTTAGGCAATTACATTGTACATAGTGGGGATATTTTAATCATTTCATAGTAATATACAAAATTAATACATAATGTTAAAATTATATCAAAATCATGAAATTTATCTCATCATATTATTTATCTATATATTTTATTTTATAATCTATTTAATTATTAATTATTTAGTTATCTCATTTCACATATCAAGAGGTGAGAAAATGGGCCATGCAAACAGCATTTTTTCTTAAATGATTCGAAACATCTTTTAAAAAAGAAGCCAAAATTAAACTTTAGGCGGGAGCTCTCTCTTATTCTAGCTTTTTATTGGCTTATTTCAGAAGACGTGGATCTAGACTCCTTCATCCCAGCACCATTGATTATTTCAGAATCCAACGGCTCAATTGTACCCAATTCGAAAACCGGACAGCAGTACCGCAGCTATAAAATGGCTCTCGCACTTGCAACGATTAATTCTCGCGTTTCCCCTATTCTTACATTTCGTTTTCATATAATGGAGGCCACCGGGAAAGTGAAGAAGGGTGCCGGAGGAAGGAAGGGCGGCGGCCCCAAGAAGAAACCGGTCTCCAGATCCGCCAGAGCTGGTTTGCAATTTCCGGTCGGTAGAATCGGTCGTTACTTGAAGAAGGGCCGATATGCGCAGAGGGTTGGAACCGGAGCTCCTGTCTATATGGCCGCTGTTCTTGAATATTTAGCTGCCGAGGTATGAAAATATTCTTCCGACGATCTTTCTGTACCTCCAGTTTCTGGGCTTATTTTGTTGATTTCCATCCTATATTTTCGTATGTTTGATCCAACATCTTGGGTACCTAAAACCATTTCGGTTCCTGATTGAAGGTGTTGGAACTGGCTGGAAATGCTGCGCGTGACAACAAGAAGAACAGGATTATACCGAGGCATTTGCTCTTGGCCGTGAGGAACGATGAGGAACTTGGGAAATTGCTGCATGGAGTCACCATAGCACATGGTGGTGTGCTTCCGAACATCAATCCGGTGCTTCTACCGAAGAAAACTGGTGGGGAAAAGGCTTCCAAGGAACCTAAGTCACCTTCCAAGGCTACCAAATCTCCCAAGAAAGCTGCTTCTTAGTTTCCTAAAATAGTGATTCGCATCTCGTGTAAAATCGTATCAGG
>NC_133320.1:8071894-8094996 GCF_012295235.1 Primulina huaijiensis
CCGGTAGAAAACACTGTAATTTCTACACCAGACGTTACATCTTCATTGTGTCATGCTTATCACCATGTCTACATTATCAAGAATAATTTGCAGCAGAACAAAAATGCCCTGAGTTACCACCAAAATTAAAATTTCACCATGAACAGAACCCCAATCTTATTTCAGCATCCCTTATTTTGAGCTACACCAAATCTGGAACATGATATTTGAATGATTGAAATAAAAAAAAATTAAAATAAAAGTGTGTGTCGAAATTTTAAAAAAAAAAACAAAAAACAAAAAATATATAGTCATGTATCAATTCAATTAATTAATAAATTTAAAAATGATCAATTATTAAGTAATTGTGAGAAAAAACTATATTATTATATCAATTAAATCAATTAGTTAATTAGGTAACTAATTCAAAAAATTAAAAAATCACCAAATTAAGTAAATAAATCATTAATTAAGTAATAGTGAGAAAAAAAATTAACTAAGTGAATTTTTAAATAACTTAATTAATTAATTTGAAAAATATCAATTATTAAGTAATAATGAAAAAAGAAATCATAGTAATATATCAATTAAATAAATTGATTAATTAGATAATTAAATCAAAAAATTGAAAAATAAATAAATAAATATATATATATATATATAACCGCAAGCATGCAAAATTATTTTAATTGCTTAATTGTTTGAATTAATTGATTTTAAATGTTAGTTTGATGTTTATTATATGATTAATATGTGATGACTTGATTAATGATAATATGACATGATTATATGAAATTAAAGATTTTACCCGAATATTCGATAATAGGCAGAGAAAAGGAGATAGGGGACGAACAAAACAAGAATATGTAATTTTATTTAATTAATGGCAAGGCTTCCTAATATGATTTAAAAATGATTTAATTTCATAAAAATGCTGGAGTTCGAATTATTTTACGAGTCGAGCTCGATTTTTCTCTGGAAGTCGGTTTTGAGCAAACAAAGAGTTTTAAAAGATCAAAAAATATTATTTTATGGAAATTAATTTTATAAACTTTTATTATTTTTAGTTAGTTAAGTGTTATTGAGCCCAATTTAATTAATTAAAGAAGGCCCAATTGCCCTTAAGCTTATAAGCTCAAAACTAAAGCCCATTAGCTTGTTAATTAAATTATAAATATGCTACCAAGGTCTTTTAAACACCATAATTCACATGATTCAGCCGAAAAACACACAGCACACACACTAGTAATTTCGAACATAAGGTTGAGAAGAAAAGCTTGTGTTCTTCGTCGTCCGGTCGTCCAACGTCGCTCTCTCGCCAACTATCGATTATTCAAGCGTTTTAAACGCAAATGCATGCTGTCTAAACCCTTTAAACATCATACGAATCATAATATGTGTGTTTGATTGATTATGCATGAAAATTACGTGGGTTCGATTATTTTACGATATGATATGTATTTTCAAAGTTTTTATGATTTTACGCTTGTTTTAAAAGAATCTTTATGAACCTNCATAATTCACATGATTCAGCCGAAAAACACACAGCACACACACTAGTAATTTCGAACATAAGGTTGAGAAGAAAAGCTTGTGTTCTTCGTCGTCCGGTCGTCCAACGTCGCTCTCTCGCCAACTATCGATTATTCAAGCGTTTTAAACGCAAATGCATGCTGTCTAAACCCTTTAAACATCATACGAATCATAATATGTGTGTTTGATTGATTATGCATGAAAATTACGTGGGTTCGATTATTTTACGATATGATATGTATTTTCAAAGTTTTTATGATTTTACGCTTGTTTTAAAAGAATCTTTATGAACCTAACGGACACGCTGCCAAAACATGATAAAAATATGATTGAATTGTGATTGAAACATGATATATTCAATAGAAAATAAGTTGTAATCGTAGGAAGAAATTCAGGAAAAGAGCCGTGGGTTTTTGGTTGGCTTGTTCAAGGTTTGTTTGTGTTGCATGGGGCTTTGGGGCTCGAACAAGTTTGGGGGTTGGGTCCTAAGGGTCGTGGTTAGGTCATAGGAAAAGTCCTAGGAGGGCTAGGGCTCGAGTCATGGGCTGGGTAAGAGTCCACGTAAAGTGGGACTCTCTCCCACGCATGCGTGTGTACAGCAGCAACCAAAGGGGCGCGCTGCTAGGGCTTGGGCGAACTAGGTAAGTCCATCAGGGTCCTAGATTGATCGAGCGCGGCTGCTGTCATGGTACAGGGCTTCATGTGCACGGTCAGGGGCTGGGCTAGGCTTGGGTTGGGTCTAGGCGTGGTCCAGGGATGGTTAGGGTCAGGTGGGCTCGGTGGTGTCTTGGCTGGAGGAGTCCTAGGGTCACTAGGAGTCTCGAGTGAATAGGCAGCATGTGCGCAGGTTTGGGGTCAAGTTCCAGGAGGGTTTGAGCGAGCTAGGGCTAGGTTCTATGGGTTGGCTTGGTCAGTAGGGTTCCTAGATGGGTTTTCTCGGGTTTTACTCGAGGTGGCTCGGGCGTGGCTCGAGTATTTTGGGAGATGACTTGGTGTGTTTGAATATGTGTCAAAAACGAGCTTTTAAAGATTAAAATTGGAACCATGGGTCCACGAGTGTGGTTCATGGCTCACAAGGGTAGAATAAATAATAAAAATGTTATCTTTACAATTTGGGATAAAAATATGGAGTTTTGGATTTATTCTGGATTTGATCGTCTAACGAAACGTTAATTAAAGAATTAATTGAAACGTCTAGTATTAAGCAGAATAAAATTATGAAAAATTAGATTTAAGCTTATATAATTATTAGAATAAGCCCATGTCATTAAAAGTGAGAAAAAGATAAAATCAAAAATTTTTACGTCTAAGGGCAAAACGGTAATTTTACACTGTAAAATACGTAAAAGCTTGTCAGCTTCCCGAAGGATCATAGTGCTTGTTTAATGATATTTTATGATTTAAAATGATGATTTTGATGATGATATGTTATTTATGATTTATGGTAAAGCTGTGCAAATTGTATTGTTTAAAATGCTATTTTTGGAAAGTAATGCTATTTTATGTTTTTTTTAAAAGAAGATGAAAAATATTTTGATGAATGTAAATTGACTGTGACAAAAGATATGACATATGATATATTATTTTGTGGGGATGTCGTGAGGAGAAAAGGCCCGCAGAGGGAGCCCATTTACGGGAGAATGTCCCAGAGAGAGTCCATTTATGGGAAAAGATCTCAGAGGGAGCCCGTCTATGGGAGAAGACCCCCGAGGGAGCCCCGACGATCGTATTTCTACGGTAGAGCCTAGTGCCCACCCCAATGGACCATGTGGAGCTAAGACTGCAGTCGACCAAAGAATAAAAGCTAGTCACTTTCAAAGATCAAACTTCACCAAAATAATATATGATTGAAAGATTTACGATTAAAATGATTTTATGATATATGATTCATGATGATGATTAAAGCTATTTTTAAAATTATTTATTTATGCTCAAAAGGTATTTTAAAATGATTTTTCGATTTACGATTTATGTTCAAAAGCTATTTTAAATAAAAGTATGATTTTAAATGCATGTGATTGTATATGTATTATTTGTTATTCATGTTTAGAACGTGCTGAGTCTTTAGACTCACTAGATTTGTATGATGCATGATTTAATGATTGATGGGAGGCGCTGACGATTGAGTGGATCGAGTGCAGCAGTACACACCAGAGGACTTTTATGTTTCCGCACTAGCTTGTTAGATAAATGATTTAAAGATTTATGTTAATGATTTTTATTATAGATATTTTTATGCTTTATTTTATTGTTAGTCGATCTTTTTAAAGGTCGATTTAGGAATTTTGGTTAGTCGAAGATTTAGGATTTTATTTGATGCACTTGAGATTTCATATGTTAATTATTATGGTGTCATGATTTGTTTTAATAATTATATATATTAATAAAGTGTTAAAGCTTTAATGCAAGTCACATATAGTTCAGCGAATAAAGTATTTATTTCTTAAGTGTTAAGTTGTAGGTTTAATTCTTATTTTGGTTCTTTTCACCTTTCTTTTTCTTATTTTTTTTATGGCAAAAACTTGTGTGAGACGGTCTCACGGGTCGTATTTGTGAGACAGATCTCTTATTTGGGTCATCCATGAAAAATATTACTTTTTATGCTAAAAGTATTACTTTTTATTGAAATATGGGTAGAGTTGACCCATCTCACAGATTAAGATCCGTGAAACGGTCTCCCATGAGACCCACTCTTTTTTTAAATTCATATATAAAAATAACTTGTGTAGATTTCATTGTTTTTGTCAAATAAATTATAAAAATATTGTATAAAAACGCGGGACTGTGTCGATCCACTATTATATAAATATTGTATCGTGCGGAAGCACTATTTTCGTGTGCAGACTGCAACTTTAAGGCTTAGGCGCAAGCGGACAACATCCACCACTCGCCAGTTTACAGAGTGACGTACGTCAACATGAAACGACACACCATCACTCCCAGACCGTCGAACTCAATGCTTGTGCCGCTGCCGACCCGCAGTCGGATGGCGGTGGCGCCGCTCCCACCTGGATGGGGAATCAAAGAAGTACCCCGTTCTGATGGCCACCATTCTGACATGGTTCCAAATTTTCCTCATTGTTATTGCATTTCTTCTAAAGTTCTGATTCTTGGAGCCTTCCCCCAACCCCCCTTTTTTTTCTCCTCAGAAAAATGTATTTCCAGTTTCTTTTTTCCCTTCCGATTATTTTGAATGGGAGGTGTGGAAATTACTTGATCAATGGCTTTTGTTGTTGATTGATGCAGTACTACTATGAAGCGGAGACTGCGCGCAAATTCAGGTCAATGAAAGAAGTTAAAAGATATCTTAACGGGGAAGAATATACCCCACGTAGATCCCCCAGGAAGATGATTCTTCACAATCATGTATAGTTGAGCTCACTCTTTTTGTTTTGTTTTGAATTTTTAGTTTTTAATCACTAATTCATGGGTGTTGAGGTGAGAAGCATTTGGCTCAGCAAATGAGATCTGTAAATGGTAAAAATAAAAAAAAACCATGTGTCTTATTCTCCGATAATGTATTAAATGCCATTGTTTGCGTTTTTTTTATAATTTGTTTTTGATTATTTTACTTATTTCTAATGGTTTCCTTTATCCTACTAAAGTATGAAGTTTCTTTCTTTGTTTTTCATTGACTAGCATATGTGAGAATTAGAAATTTGATTTACCCACTAAAAGATTTATGAATTTTGTTTTTATGCTTATTATTTCTTGAAAGAATCAGTCTTCGATGAATATTTTGCTTATATTTTCTTTTGAGATCGTCCTGAAACCGAATCATGTTATTTGTTTGTAGTCATCATATCGCTTAAGCTAGGTTGAAATTTGTACTCAAGAAACTAATGTTGGTTGAAGCACGTCCATATCGTGTCTTGTCCAAATCGTGAAGAGATTAAAGCTTGATGTTCTTGTTTTGTCACCATATGTTTTAATATGAGGCATTTTAAAGGAATCCCGTCAATTCAGAATCAATGAAATCTTGCTTAGTCTTTACTTAGAACTTAAATAAGAAGTGATATTTTTTGTTATGGGGGTTCGAATTTGTAGTTGCATCAAGAGGATGATTGTTTCAGATTGGAAGGTTAAGTTTCCTTGTTTTTGTTCCATCTTTATGAATGTTATATGTGAAAGACTCTCTCTCCAACTTTTCTAGTTTCACTATGTATTAAAAAGCATTGAAGCTATGCAATATGATTTATAACAACATTTCTGCAGATGCTGAGACTAGATGATGGTGAACTAAAGGAAAATCATTTGGAAATTGTGGCTTCCACTGCTTGCAAGACACCCTCCGTTCTGCCGAATGGTTGGATTGTAAAAAAGGTACCTCGAAAATATGATACACGAATGATCGACAAGGTAAATTCACTTCTTTGTCTCCTAATTTTTGTTTTTTTCTTCATGATCTCAATATTTTCAGAATTGAAACAGTTGAAATTTTATGAGTAACTTTCTGGAATTTTACTTTATTCAGTTATAAAACTTTGGTGGTCCGAAAACATGACATGTTGTTGGTGACTCTCATTGCTAGTTATTCTTGCAATCATATTACATTAGTTAGTTAGTAAGTTGGACAAAAGTTAAAAAATATCTTTTTATCTATCAACCTGATTCGGTACTTGACATCCGAAATGGGTTTCTGTTTGTATTTTCGTAAGGTTGGGAGGACATCTTATATATCCTTTTACTGTACCATTCAAATACATTAATGAATCTTGTTTCTTGAGACAAAATGCTTTTTATTGTGGCATAGTACTACTATGAACCTGAGACGAGAAAGATGTTCCGATCCCTAGTTTCTGTTGAGAGGTATCTGGCAGAATTGGAAGAAAATGTCCCCTTATCGAAGGTGCTAGAAGAAATAAAGGAAAATAAACCTCTTTCAAAGTTTTTTAAACTTCAGAGCCGTAAAAAGGTGAGCTCAAACTTTATTATATTTCAACCTGACTTTTTAAATATTATTTTCTTAGCATGTTACTAAATAATTCTGATCAGGTCGCTGCTTTTGATTTTAGACTTGTGGAAATAGTTCGCAAGGTTCTTCCTTTGTTGCACCACCAATGAAAGTTAATTGGGTTCTTTCTAGTACAAAGGGAGATGCCTGGAGCCCTTTCGTTTCCGACACGTTGGTTCCAGATTCTGTTAAGCAGCAGTGGACTGATAGATTCGTTGAATTAATGAATGAAGGAACCAGCATTGTTCCTAGCTCCAATCATAGGGGTGAATTGGTATCTAAAACTCGGTATTGTCCTATAATTTCTGCCATTTTCATAGTTGCAACTTGCAATAAAGAAATTGCATCCACAGAAGCCACTTTGCATGTCAAAAATATTTTTGTTTATTTTGCAACCAGACGGTAAAAATTTGATATTTTTTAGGATTATGAATTATAATTAGTTAGGATAGATTTACCACCGAACTATCCCAATTTTTTTTACTTACATAAATAGGTGACAATTTTTTTTTCTGGGCTAAGTAAGACCTTAGAATTATCATGGGATGTTGCTTATTGAACCATGTAAATCCTGAACTATGTTGCATTTTATTTTTATCATTCTTCCACTTTAAAATTCAACAGTAAATTTATCTTAAACTAGTTCAAGAACACGTGGCACGGGCATCGTAAATTGGCATATAATTTTACTTCTTTATGGATGACGTGAAACAAACATTTTACCAATTCATTTTATGTTTTCATTTTGCAGTTGATGGTTAGAGGAATACAATCTCAGAAGATGTGTAACTCTTATGCGTGTACAGTTTCACTGCTGTTTTTCTACTTCTTTTTAATATTCGTCCTTATGACTTAAGACGGTCATGCGACAACGATTACTGCTGAATAAGAGCAATCCTTCTCCATTCCAATTTTCTTACTGCAGTGGTGCTAATTTTTCTCGGAAAAGTAGCATTTTTCGATAAACTTAAGGTGGTTTGGAATGGTTGAGCCGAATGATCAGTTCCGGGATGTTGCTTGCACATTTCAGATTTGGGTGTTGACAGTCTATATTTGTCTGAATACTTAAAATGTTGTTTAAGGATGAACATTGGGCCACCATTTTGAGTGTTTGGTTTATTGGTTCTCTTTTGTCCCAAAGACGACTGACTAAATCAAATGCATGTTTGGGCAACATAAATGTGCGATATTTTAGTGCCAGTCTGGTCTCTCCTTATGTAAAATGTACAAAAAGTAAGAAGTTCCCTGTAACACTTGGCAATACAAATCCTCCAAAGCTTTGCAAACTACTTGAAGTTTCACACATTTGTAAAGCTAAGTTTAAAGTAAAAATGAAAAATGAATATTCCTTAACAAATCTTTTAAAAATGCTCGAGTCTCTACTTTAGCTGTGTATGGAAACTATACCCTCTGCTAATCCTCTCGTCAATCATATGCATGCCTTTATTCAACAATGCAATCTCTCGTACAGTATATCGACAGCTTGTCCCTCAAGATTGAACCATTCTTGTCGACAGATTCACAAACCTTTTCACCGTACCTTGGATCATGGTCGAGAGAAGATGAGTACGTCTCATGAAAAGCCTCCTCTTCCATGTCAATAACGATATTATGCAGAATACAACAGGCGAGGATAAATCGAGGCAACTTATGCTTGTCTGGTCTCCACATATCTCCTCGAATCATCCTCCAAACCTCCTTCAATCTTGCCAATGCTGCTTTTGCCACACCATGAGTTTCAAGAAGCCTTTTGTTGAACCTCAATTCGGATTTGGTCAACTCTTTTTCTTGATATGGGGTCACTAACCAAGGCAATAAAGGAAAGCCCGAATCACCAATTATATATTCCCTCACCTCGGTGTCGTCGGACAATGATATCTTCTTTCCATTCATTTTCTCTCC
Organism: Primulina huaijiensis; assembly: GCF_012295235.1. Taxonomy (NCBI): domain Eukaryota; kingdom Viridiplantae; phylum Streptophyta; class Magnoliopsida; order Lamiales; family Gesneriaceae; genus Primulina; species Primulina huaijiensis. The sequence goes on from NC_133320.1 coordinate 8,080,263, forward strand.
TTTTTGACACAGCTTGAAGAAGTTTGAACTATATAGAACAGAAGGGTCGTTCATCATTCCCGGCCATCCAGTGACTATATCAAGAAACCTCAAATCGGGGTCGACGATCGCCAGAAGAATCATGCTGTGATTCATCTTATAATCCAGCCAAGTCTCGGCTTCTTGATCCGATGATGTCAAAAGCATTGTTATATGTGTGGTGTCAATGGCGCCACAGCAATTTGGGAGGCCTTGGATTTTCTCAAACTTGTTTTTTATGTCTGCCATTTCTTGATCTGTCGACGGCCACCGGATATGGTGACGGCCCTTTTCTTCAATGGCATCGACAAAACGCCATGTCACCTGAGAGACGGTTGAGTGGTGTGCACCGAACGAGTCCCCGATCGAGATCAGTGAGTTACCGGACCCGAGCCTTGTCAGTGCTAATGCTACCTGATCATTTAGTGACATTGGCTTGCCATTTGAAAAATTGAAATGTGTTTTAGCCATCATGTGATCCTTCACCAGAGAACATATATAATCGAAAGTCTTTTGAGACATTCTGAAAGTAGACTTGAAACTGTCTACTCCATTTGAGGTAGATGGACTGCCTGCAGCAAAGCGAGAAAGAGTTTATTGATCACTATCGTGCCTGAAAAACAGATCAACTCAAAAAACATGACAACAAAAAATCTACCTTAGGACAAAAAAGATTGGAAAATATGAGTACTACACGTAAAATGGCAGTATCCCAGATGAAAAAATTAGATTAAATTCAACACCATGATCTTTAAAAAAACCATTATAAAAATTATTAATCTGCAGAAGAGCTTATAATGTCAGAAAATAATATGAAAAAACAAGCATACAGTTAAAATGATATATTAACTGAACATGTAGCAGCAATATTTTGCAACAGAATGTGAGTGTGTATTGTCCAAGGCTATCTTTTGTAGCTGGATTCTACATAAAAAGCTAAGGGCCACTAGTTACTCACAAAATAAAAAAGCTAATTAATTTATCAGAGCATTCCTTTTAGTTAATCTATTTATGCATGCCGTCGATAATGACTGATAAGGAAATGAAATCACTTCAACAACTCCATTCGGTTTCTCTCTTTCTAATCTTGCTATTAATCCAACTTGTACCAAAGTATTACATGGAATAAGCATATGCAAAGACAAGATCATGTGTTTATTTCCTCTAACAAAAAATCTTTCAGACAAAAGAGCAAAAGCAGTATATCCATTGAAGTATGTGTTTATGTACATGACTGCTCGTTCCATTCAGTTCAGGAACATTGTAACTCTCCAAGTTAAATAAAACTTATTCTACCCTCAATTTCTTTTCAACTTGAAAGAATTTTAGGTAATCCAAATAACAATTTCCTATTCACGCATCTTAATTATGAGAAATTCATCAAGAAATGAACATATGCAGGTTTAAGTTCAAAGGATGCCTTCATATACATCAAATAGGCTCAAGCCACAACAAGAAATTATCAGGAAACACCTTTCAGGGTGGTATGTTCATTCAAAAATTAGTTGAAAATGATTGGATATTCACAGAAAGTAACAAAAATAATTCTAAATCCACCAGCAGAAAAAGGAAATTGCATAATGAAAGTTTGTTTAACAAGAAATTCTAAAGGGATTCATAGTATACAAGTAATGCACATTATGTGAAATACGCAGATCTGTACAATAATTTTGACGTCTATGAGAAACTTCTTTTCTTCACCAATGTCAGTGGAAGAGAAAATTTAAGTCCCTTGCAAGCATTTCTGCAGTTCATATCATTCATTTATATCTAATGATCACCAGCATATGAAATTGGTGTTGAGGTTTCTGTAATGTCATATTCAATACGCATATCCACCGACTCAATATATATAAAATGAATCGCCTACCGAAATTCTTGAATTCCACGAAGATAAACTCTACTAACCGAAGAACTGTTCCTACGCCACGGTTACCACATTCAATCCATCAAGATATCAAACGATTTGCGTTTTGTTCGAGTCGACAACGAGGAGTATCCGTTCAGCCCCAAAATTTTCAGGAGTTGAACAAAAAAGGTATATTAGGGATCTAATTGAGCACATTCATTTGCATTTGCCAGATTGAAATAACCAAAGAAATCACAAACCAATCAAACGAATCAATCTCAGATGATGAAACCATTGCCAATAATACTTGAATACTTTACAACACAAATAAACATACGAATACACAAGAAAGACATAATCTGATCTCCCAAAAAAAAAAAGAAAAAAGAAAAAACAGACATCATCTTTAACATAGCAATAAACAAAAAATTGGTAAAAACAGAAGAAAATGATATAACAATACCAGCAATTTTCTTTGACAAAACATTCCACCATTCAGTAGAGCCCTCCTCTGAAGACCCAGACGCCAAAGAATTTTCTTCACCTTTCTTCTCCACTTTCCTTTTCTTATTAATCCCTCTCACAGGTGCCATCTTTGCAGAACTCGAAAACCCAATTAAATCAAGACCCAGAAACCCCACAAACTTCAAAACACCAAGAAATGAATTAAACTCCGTTAGAATACAAATTTAACTCATACCCATTTGTCAAAAAGTAAGATTTAACACCATAAACAGAGAGAGATCATGAACAAGTTATATAAACCAAGAACATGCAAAAGACATAAAGAGACGCATAGATAGATATGTGTATTACGCATATAGGGGTGATTAGCAGCAGTTCGTCAATGAGTGCGGTGTGTGTGTGTTTTTTTGATGTTTTTGTAGCATGCAAATCGGAAAGGCGTAGAAGAGTTACGGATGCTAAAAGGGAAATTTTTTAAGAAATCTGAAGCAACAAGTACATTTTTTAGCTTGCAATTTGTTTAAAATGATGTAGCAAGGAAATGGCACATTGATATTAGTCGGGCTGCAAAGACTACACGCTTATATATCGGTTTTGTGAAATTTTCACACAGAGAGAGAGTTTGCTCCAAATTGTACATCTTCACATGTGAAAATCCAAATTACCTTAAAATCTTTCTATGAAAAATTAATAGACAAAATATTCATCCTCAATTCAAAATAAATTTAATTATCAAATGACTTTTATATCCTTAATAATATTGTGATAAGACCAATAAAAACATATATGTTCCAAATAAAATAAAAACATCTAATAGGGTTTTTGATGGCTACCAATTGATTTTCTTTCTTTGTTCTAATGTTTTTCTTTTTTCAGTGAAAGACACGTCACAACGAGATATATACGATTGTAAAAAATATCGCGCAACGACAAAAAAACGTTCACTCCATAACCGGATCGACGATTGCCGCGACACCTTGAAGTGTGCTAACGGCGATTGTCTTGAATCGACGAGATTTGGCGGCGGAGTGGCTGGCTATATATTATTGGAACGGACAAGCGGACCATTTTGGGGAAGACACACAAAATTAGAGGTTGAAGATGCACATGAAGGGAAAATTGAAAATTGTTCGATAGAAATAGGAAATTTACATAAAGAAGATGGGCCCACATTTTTTTTAAAGTGAAAAAATAGAATAAAAGAGATGAAGAATAGAGCCGGTTTCTACCTATTATTTTAGAAAATCAATTAATTAAATTTAAATAATAAAATAATTTGATTTCATTTTATTTTAAAGGATCAGAATATAATATTTTTAATATTAAAAGATAAAAATAAATAAATATTTTTTAATATAATATTTTAAAATCGTTTGATTTATTTTTTTTGTTTTAAATTTAAGATGATGATTTACTTTTTGATGGAAAAAATTAAAATTTAACTAACTTGTGTAATCTATTTTTAAATTTAAGACGGTTCCTACATAAGAAAAATAATAAAAGATAAAAAAAAATAATATTTTTTTAATATAATAGTTTAAAGTAATCTGATTTCATTTTTATTTTAAATTTATGATGCTAATTTATTTTTTAATGGAAAAAAATTAAAATTTAACTCACTTGTTTAATCTATTTTGATCTCTCTCTTTAAAATTTAACTCATTGTGTAATCTATTTTGGTTTTGGTAAAATGCTATTTCTTGCAAAATCATTACTATGAATTTAATGATCAATACTTTTTAAAACAATGCAATATAATTTACGAAAAACAGTTATTACAATCAACTTAAGTTAAAATAGATATACAATCTTTATTTTTTAAATAAAATAAACTATTATTTGTAATGTCCAAAAATTCAAACGACGTAACCTGACTGCATGCAAATCTAAGATATTATTAAAAATGTTTGATTGAATGTTTCAAATGCATTAATGCATGTTTATGACATGATTTCATGTTTTATGGCATAGTTTACTAGAATCGCATACACTAAGGTTTTTAGCAGTATTCAATGCTCGAACGAGGAACGGATATCGGAGACAGTTTAAGAAAAATGTTTTTATTGAACAATTATTTTTAATTATTTAATATATGATGTGTATGATATGTGATTTGAAAATGGGCTCTTTATGATATTTTTACACGATGAGTCATATTTTAAACAGGTAGTCGAATTTTAGGAAAACAGAGGACTTTTTAAGCATTCGGGTAATATTTTTGGAAACGCACCAAAACGAAATTGAAACGCATGCTCCTTAAAATTCTATTGAAATATATTTAAAACTATGACCGTAAATACACACGCTCATAAACATTTAAATAAGTTAATCAGGCGTTTTAAAATTCATCTAATCACTGAATAAAAATAACTGCAGTTACACAAAATCTTAAAATGTAATCAATCACCTAGTCTTCTGTTTTAAAAAGGAAACTCGAGCGTAATACCAAAAGTCTGACAACTCAATATGTTTATGTTCATAATTTTGAAGATCATGAAAGTTATTTTGTTTACAGTACTTTTCAATTTTGCATGATACACATATGTACTTGTTATAACGGTTCAGGTGTGTTGAGTCTTTAGAATCACTAGGTGTGATTAATACAGATGATCATGTGGATGAGGATACTGGATGCGCTGAAGACTGAGTAGGCTAAGCTAGGGGTGCACATGAAAACCCGAGGACCTTGCATTTCTTGCGCATATTATGATTTTTGATACATGGGTTAAAACAACATTTTTAAATGTTTATGAATTTTTAATACGTTGTTCATTTGACACATTTTTGGTATCATGTTTGAGTTTTTCTTTTAAAACAGCAGACTCTGAGATTTATTGCATCTTTTAAGATTTGTTAACTGCAGTTATTTTATTCAATCATTGGAGGATTTTTACACAGTGTAAGTTGAATTTTCCATGCATTTATTTCGTTATGGCTTCGGCCATTACTTTTAAAAAAAAATTCAGTAGTAGCAAAGCAATAGACATAACAGTGTATCTAATTAAGAATAAATCAAATGTTTTCCAAATTGTCAAAGATTTCGAAGCGAGGGTTGAATTTGATTCTGAAAATAAAATCAAGTGTTTGACTACTGACAATGGAAGAGAATATACAAGTGATAAAACAAGAGCCATGTTAAGGACTGCCGGTTTACCCAAGTCATTTTGGGCGGAAATAGTCAATATCGTTAGTTATATCATCAATCGTTCTCCTTCAGCGACAATTGATTTGAAGACTCTGATGGAGATGTGGACTGGGAAGCCTGTTATTATTCTCATTTTGCGTACATTTGAAAGTTATATGTAAGATTTGTGCAATGATCAAGAAAGATCGAAGTTGGATTCAAAATCCAGAAAGTTTGTCTTCTCGGGTCATGCTGAATGAGTAAAGGGATTTTGCTCGTGAGATTCTAATGTCCACAAGCTTGTCACCAACATGGATGTTATCTTCGAGGAAGATAAAGTAAAGGAAGACAAAGATACACTGAATTCAGAAAATACAATAATTCAGGTGGAAAATAAGATAAACGAATATCTAATTTCTTATGAAGCAGTACTAGAGCACGATAAACAAGAACATGTTGAGTTTGAGGTTTTTAATGTGAGGAAGTCAACTCAAGACAGAAGACAATCGGGTTGGCTTTTAGATTATGTCACTGAAAGCAATATTGCATATTGTTTATTAACAAAAGATGATGATCCATCAAGTTTCCATGAGGCTACTCAAAGCTTGAATATATCCTTGTGGATGACATCAATGCTGGAAGAATTATAGGCATTAGACAAAAATAAAACTTAAGATCTTGTTACACTACCACGAGGTAGAAAAACCATTGTTAACATATGGGTCTATAAGATCAAGCGTGATAGCAATAACCAAGTTGAATTGTATTGTGCTAGATTGGTATTAAAAATCTATGCTCAGAGAGAAGATATTAATTTCAATGAGATATTTTCTCCTGTAGTTCGGCTTACAACAACCAGAGTAATATTGATATTATGTGCGGTATTTGACCTACATTTAGAACAACTAGATGTGAAAACTGCATTTTTTCATGGAGATCTTGAAGAAGAAATTTATATGCTCCAGTCAGAAGGTTTTGCGAAAAAGACAAAGATAACTTGATTTGCAGGTTGAACAAATTTTTGTACGGTCTCAAACAGGCGCCAAGGTGTTGGTACAAGAGATTTGATTCCTATATCATGAGCCTTGGATACAACAAACTGAGTGCAGACCTTTGTACATATTTCAAGAGGTTTGGTGATAATTATATAATTTTGTTGTTGTATGCGGATGAAATGTTGGTAGAGGCCCCAAAAAAATCAGGTCCCAGAATTGAAGGTACAGTTGGCTAGAAAATTTGATATGAAGGACTTAGACCATCAAAAAAGATTCTAGGGATGCAAGTTTTCTAAGATAGAACTAACAGAAAGATTTGGCTTTCTCAGAATAATTATTTGAAGAAAGTCTTGTAATGCTTCAACATACAAGATAGTAAGTCAAATTCAACCTCTCTTCATGTTAACTTCAAGTCATCTTCCAAGATGTGTCATAGCAGTGAAGCAGAAATGATGGAGATATCTCGAGTACCATATACATCAGCAGTGAGAAGTTTGATATTCTTCATGATCTGTACAAGACAGGACATTGCACAAGCAAGAGAGCAGTTAGTGGTTTATGGCGAATCTTTGATGAGAGCATTGGAGTATTGTTAAGATGATCCTTAGATATATTAAGGGTAATTCAAATGATGCATTATGTAATGGAGGATCAGATTTTACACTCACGAGTTATGTCGATTCAGATTATGCAGTTGATCCCTATAGGAGAAAATATACTGCTGGTTATATGTTTACACTTGTAAAGGGAGCAGTCAGTTGAGTTTCAATACTGCAAGCAAGTTGTGGCGTTATCTGCAACAGAGGCAGGATATATGACAGCTATTCAAGCTTGTAAGGAGGCAATATATATTAAAAGCTTAATGGAGGAGATCGAGAACAAACAAGATACAGTTCTTTTGTTTTGTGACAGTCAGAATGTCTTGCACATCGCAAAGAATTTAGTCTTTCATTCAGGACTAAACATATTGGACAATTTCATTTTGATTGAGAAGTAGTAAAAGAAAGAAGTGTGGATATGTAGAAGATCCATACAACGGATAACATAGGCAATGTTCTGACAAAGCTAGTGAACACAAATAAGTTTGAGTGGTGTAGATTCTCAAGTGGCCTAGCGAAAACCTAGGCTACGAGAAATGACAAGATTGAAAAGATGTGTAAGGATGTGTTTGATTCTCAAAAAACCTCCAAGTAGGAGAATGTAGGTGGTCGGTGGAATTTGATGAGGTAAGCGCATGTCTACAAGAATTTATTGAGATAGGTGGTATCAACGCCTTGAGAACTAATGAAACACGTCTAAATAGAGCTTTCTCTTCCCATTCTTTAATATCTCATTCTTACTACTTTTCTCTCATCTCATAGAGTTTCAGTGCTTAGTTCTATAATATTTGGTGACATGTTTTTTTTCTGTATTAAGAAAGTGGTACATTCTTTTTGGAAACACAGTGAGTCTTTGTATACCATAAAATATTATAGTGAATTTTTTTCATCTTGCAGTGGTTTTTACACTGTTAATTTTTAGAGATTTTCACATAAATCTCGAAGTCCAGTTTTATACTTTATTTTCATATTATTATCTCAAAATATCACACATGACCAACGAAGCCGATGTAAATGGAGGCAATGGAGGAATTTTTCCAAACTGCTGTTGTGTATGAGGAAGAGTCAAGAGAGGGTTCTGAAGGCTGTGATAAGAGGTCAAGATTTCTATGTGACCTCCGATAATTTTCTGATGACATTTCAACTGCCGGAGGTGGGAGTTGCGGAAATATCATAGAAGGGAAAGGAAGAGTTGGTCAGCGCCTGGACCAAGATTTCTGCTGATGCTTTGGAAAAACTATCATTCAAGAAGGCTGTAGTCGACAAGTCTCTGCTGAGAATGGTCTTCTGTTGGACTTGACCGTGAAGCAGGTCGATTACAAGATTGGGACGTATGACACTATCAGCGGCGTTGTGGCAGCAGCCTGGGAGAAGTTGCTGATAAGAGAAAGCAGCGTAAGGCGAGAACCAGCGCAGCAAGTGAGCAGGTGTCTTCTCTTCCACCAAAGAAGGCAGCAGCAAAGAAGAAGAAGGCTCCGACCCAGTCAGTTAGAAGTGGCTGTGAAGGCAGAAAGAGAGGTGGTTCAGCAACCCATTGCAGCTTAGCCACTCAAAGCAGTGTTGCGACCTAACATTAAAAATTTGAGTGACTTATAAAGCGGAGAATCCGAAAAGTGGAGCAAATCAAGATGAATAATATATATATAAAGTAATATTTATATGATAATATTTACATTGTCTATGAAAACAGAATAGTTTAAGTTATTTGATACAGTATTACAATTTTATTTCAAATTGACATAGTGGTTGCCACAATCTGAAAGCATATATATAATTCAATATTCTCTCTTGGTAAATATCACCAATATGTATCGGTTTTAACATCCCTATGCATATCTATCAAAACGGACAGCTAACTACAAGAACGTATAGTTTCTTAACCAATGATGTCAAAATACCAGGTTTAATCTCCGTTGTTAATCATTTCAATCCATTAAAAACTATTAATTATCATGTCTTCAATCTTCAACCCTTCAGGTTGGGACCCTAGACTCATCGGCTTAGTAGGGGCAATCTGCGGTGTCTTGATCCTGTTTCGTTGCTATGAGATTCTGTGCAGATCACACCGTGTTATAAGAAGAACTCTGACTGGAAATTCGAATAGAAGGAGGCGTATAAATGAACAAGTCGATGAACTACCTTCCCAGTTTCACAGTAGAGGATTGAGCTCCTATGTAATGGATTCACTCCCCATTACTCAGATCAAGAGAACTGCCATCACGGGCGAAGAACTGAATCAGGGTGACGTGGTAGAGTGTGCGGTTTGTTTGGGTGAATTCGAAGAAGATGAGTGGGTGAAGCACTTGCCAGTTTGCTCCCATGTCTTCCATGTTTCTTGTATCGATACATGGTTTCAGACTCATTCGAGCTGCCCTCTTTGTAGGTCCTTTGTTGATAATTTCATGGAGTGGACTAGGCGGCTTCCGATGTCGAGGGATTTGTTTCTTGAAACGCTGGATCGAGAGGATTTTCATAGACGACAAAGATCGCAAGAGTTCCAAGATTTTCGGTTACAAATACTACAAAATGATGCTTCACGTAGTAGGGTGGATGAAGAGAGCCGGAGCTGATCGATTTTTCCTTTTTCCTTTTTCAATGTTTTCTTATCATTGTTTTTAATTTTGGTTAGCTGATGTAGCAGAAGTATATATATAGTAGAATACCAGAAAAATATGAAATATATATATATACTCGCAATTAATAAGAAGGCAATTGTTTTTATAAAAGTAGGAAGTGGAAAATTAAGAAAATAAGAAGGTATTTGTTCTTTGGAACTTAAAAGGAAGATATTTATAGGCCTAGGAAACAAGGAAATCAAATTGGAAGTGAATTTGCCGATTTATTTCGAAAACAAGTCGAAATAAAAAAATAAAAACACAATTTGAGCAAAAAAGGATTTGCATATACGATAACGAAGTGATTACCTTTGTGGACTTGTGCTTGGTGTTTGTTCTGTTGGCCCCATTCTTCACGCTGCAACCGTGAGTCCATCTCATTGAGTAAAATAATTTAGACCTTTGCCAAGATTTTATATATCTAAGGAGTATACCGGAAAAGAGGTGGTTAGACCAAATGTTAGGGTAGTTTGAATTCACATCCGGTTTTTTCAACAAATATATCCTGATCGAATATCAAGAGTTGCAAATAATTTCGACAACGATGTGATTTATTTTTGAGTAATCATACTGAAATTTTATGTGAAACTAAGGAAACAGATTTCCATAATGTATGTCTTACTCTGACCAAAGATTTCTTCCACAACTAACTCATCAGATCACATAGGATATCAACACCCGTATGTGAGCGATAAATCCCCGACTGCACTGTATTGGCTGCAACATATGTCAAAAACTACACTCAACCTCCAATTTGTCCTGGGTCAAAGGACTAACGGTGTACAATCATAACCGCATATTATTCCACTTGGTAAGTGATAACTATTTGGAAAGTGCGAGTGTGGTTGTTTAGTGTATCATGAAATGATCACCCATATGTATGAATAGACATTTTCAAATCCTTACCAATGAAACATGTCATTTACATAACCCATCAGTTTTGATCATATGATTCGTAACCATGCATAGGATGTTTAAAGTTATTACCTTTAAAATTCTAATATGTTGATCAACAAACTATTCCGGCTTTCGAGCGGAGATAATCCTTATTGTATATCTTTGCGAATGAACAACTGGAAGTAACGACGTTCTTCAATCTCTTAATTAAGTCCACGATCAAAGGCTGAATTTCTATTATAGATCACACTAGAGATCTAAAAGAAATTATGCAATGAGAATTAATCGCCGAAATTTTGCAACTTCTGTGGGATTGCGGCTGCTGGACATCGGTGGTGTACGGTGGTGGAAGGGTGGCTGGCTGTGGATATGCTCCAATAGGTGATGGTCAAGTTCTAATGGTTGTGAGACGAGAGAAAAACTCTAGAATCTTAATATGACATGCATTGTCATATTTATAATTTTTATGGACTTATAATTTTTATGGACTAAGTTAGAATCATATTATAACTCTAAATTAGAATCCTAATGGGACTCTTATGTTTGAATCCTAATGAAATTCTTATTTGGAGTTTTCACCTTGTAAAATATCACCACTAAATTTTATTATCTAACTAGGACTCTTAATTATTAGTTAGAGTTGGATTAAGATTCTCCAATTCTATCAAATAATTCATGATGAGTCATGATCTCCTGTAACATTTTTTTTCAACATTTGATAATAATACATAAAATTATTAAATAATTATTACTTAATCCTAGACTTTTTTAGAATATTCTATTAGAATTTTACATAGTTAACTACTGATTAATATTTAATTAGTATATTTAAAATTTATAAATTAAATAATCATGACTTCATTATAATCCCGATCAACGATCAGACAACCCCGATATGACGATTTAGTACATATCTCGTTATTATACTGTAATGTGAAAATTTCGAAGATCAAATTTTTTCACTAACTCATTTTTAACAACTGCCTATTTTGGAACTCTTTCACTAAATTAGGTAGTTGTAATTTCATCTAAAATTTAGCATTCAATCTAACTTCCACAACTTTTAAATTTGAAATACACTTATAAACCATTTTATAAGCTATATGTTTGATCTTCGTCAAACTTACAATCATCAAATTCAACTTCTTGAATTTGAATATCTCAATAAGAATGCAGAATGCAATAATTGTGTGACCCTCAATAATTCAGGGATACAACTAGTTGTGGGTTCAAAATTTCATACGATTAAGGACAACACTTATTATTATTCAGGTTTACCATAATTACCCCAATTCTTTTCATCAACCCTTGACTAAGAACGTCCGAATTCAAGTCTGATTGCATCCATTGGATCATAGTAAGAGCGTCTAGTAGCATCGTCTTATGATCCCCTAGATATCACTGATAGTGCTTGCAAGAATCATTAAGTTATTTTTAACGTACACTACGGTATCTTCAATACATATATCACGGCCGAATCTACAACCATCAATATTTCGAGATTTGCAAATGATTTCAATAACAATGTGATTTATGTTTGAGTAATTATACTATCATTGTATGTGAAACTAAGGAAACACATTTCCATAATGCATATCTTACTCTGATCAAAGATTCCTTGCACTATTAACTCCTCAGATCATATAGAATATGCACACCAGTAAGTGAGCGATTAATCCCCAACTACACTGTATCAGCTCCCACATATGTCAAAAACTACACTTAACCTCGCCACATGATGAATCTCATAGAGTGTGTAATGAATCAAAGTGCAATGCTAGTACTTAGAGCATCCATGTTGTCCCGGGTCAAAGGACTAATGATATACATCCATAACCGCTGACTATTCCATTTGATAAGTTATAACTACTTGGAAAGTCCAAGTGAGGGTTGTTCAGTGCATCATCAAATGATCACTTATCTTTATGAATAGACATCTCCATACTCTTACCAATGAAAATGACGTTTACATCACAAATGTTAGTATCAAGCTTAACCGAACTTTATCCGTACTTTAGGTAGTTTAATCCACTATGAACCTATTTACAATCTACGGTATGCTTTTTAGTGAGTTTCATGACCTTACGTTTAGCGGCAGATCTCATGGTATCTATAGTATATCCAAGGGACTTTATCTATGTATCTTAAATGATTATACAACTATAATAAATGTCACAATTAGATAAAATTGTAAAATATTAATAAAATAAATATTTTTTTTACGTAAGAGTAAACTAAATCATAAGCCACAAGTTGGCTCGCTGGAACACAAACTCTAACACTAATCATAGTGAATCAAATACAAAGTTAATTCTAGACTTTGGTCCACCATGAGTTAATCTATTTATATTTAAAATCGCCTAAAAGATAGATGCATGCATGATGTTGAAGTACCATTTTCTCTAACTTAAGATGCGTAAGTTAAAAATTTTCAAAAAAATTCAGTTTTGATCATATGATTCATAACAATGCATATGATGTTTAGAGTTATTACCTTTGCATTCTAAGATGTTGAACAACAAACTATTCCGGATATTGAGCGGAAATAATCTTTCTTGTAAATATTTGCTAAGGAACAACTGTAAGTAACGCCGTTCTTCAATCTCCTAAATAGGTCCACGATCGAAGATTGAATTTCTATTATAGATCTCACTAGATATCTAAAAGAAATTATGTGTTGACAACTAATCGCCGAAATTTTGCAACTTTGGTGGGAGTGCGGTGGCTGGACATCGGCATCGTACGATGGATGAAGGGCGGCTGGGCATGGGTAAGCTCCAATAGGTGATGGTCGATTTTTAATGGTTGTGAGGAAAGAGAAAAACTCTAACATCTTAATATGACATGCATTGTCATATTTATAATTTTTGTGGACAATGTTAGAATCCTACTAGATCTCTAAATTAGAATCCTAATGGAACTCTTATGTTTGAATCCTAATAAGATTCTTACTTTGAGTTTTCACTTTATCAAAAATCTCCGCTAGGTTTTATTATCCAAGTAAGACTCTTATTAGTTTGAGTTGGATTGGGATTCTCCAATACTATCAAATAATCCATGATGAGTCATGATCTTTTGTAATATTTTTTTCAACATTTGATAATACATTAAATAATTAAATAAATATTAATTAATTAATTAATTATAGACCTTTTTCGATTATTCCATGAGAATTTTATATAGTAGTCATAACTACTAATTAATATTTAATTAGTATATTCTAAATTCACAAATTAAATCATAATGACTTCATTATAATCCTTATCGACGATCAGATAATGCCGATACTATGATAATTCAAATTTCGTTATTATATTGTAAAGTGAAAATTTCGAAGATCAAGTTTTTTCACTAACTCATTTTTGGCAACTGTCTGTTTAATTGGAACTCTTTCACTAAATTACTTAGTTGCATTCTCATCACAAATTTAGAATTTATCCTAACTTCCACAACTTCTAAATTTGAAATACATTCATAAACTATTTTATAAGCTATATGTTTGATCTTCGTCAAACTTACACTAACCAAATTTAACTTTTGAATTTGACTATCTCAATAGGAATACAAAATTCAATACTCGTGTGACTTTCAATGATTTAGGGATTCAACTCGTGAAGACCAATATCTGTTATTGTGAGACGAGTTGTAACAGCCGGTTTAATGAGCATTTTACCACCATTAGTAACCACTAAATGCCCTTAAAGATGAGATTAACAACCATTAAATCAGCATTTCGACCAAGCTTGCTGATGAAACTTAAAATTAATAATTTATTATATGTTAAAACCTATATTTTAAAATTTAAGTTTCATTAAAATTATAAAATTATGTTATTTTAGTATTGTGTGTTTATATTTAAATGTCTTACTAAATATGTTTTATTTTCAGGTTTTCTACGTGTTGGTAAAATAATGATAACTCAAGCTAGAAAATTCAAATGGAGGTGATTCAAATATTTTTGGAATTCTTGAGAAATTATCTACAACTTTGCAGAAGACATGATTGCCTAAAAAGTTGGTTAAGATGATCAAATTGTGAAAATATCAAAAGGAAGACAAATTTACTTTCACCATGACCAGCATATAGTAAAAAAATCATAACTATTTCAATATTTAACCAAATGAGGTGAACCAAGTGGCCAAATTCATCTACAGACAATTCCCCACATGTTT
>NC_133320.1:8095331-8152557 GCF_012295235.1 Primulina huaijiensis
ATTTTCTTGGAACCATTATTTATGGTGGTTTCCTTTGTTTTACTTTTAGTTAAACAATATTGCATAAACCAAGAATAAATCCTCGAGCCTTGACAAAATTTATAATTTGTAAACTTCGTTCTTGCATTTGGTAATCTATAAATTAATAAATTTAAACTTAAAATAACCTCTCTGTGGATCGATCTCGTACTTATGGAATTATTACTTGCAGACAACCTACACTTGGGTGAATTATAATTTAAGTAGTAGCAAGTTTTTGGCGCCGTTGCCGGGGAGGTATAAATTAAGTTTATATTTGTTAATTATGATTTATTTATAAGTATTGTGTTTTTTTTTGTATGAGTATTTGGAGTCGAAAAAAAAGTGGTAGACTTATTCGAGTATCTGAAAATAATTTAAACATGGATGATAATTCAAATAATCAAGATAATGATAACAACAACAATAATAATAATCAAGAACATGATCAATTAAGAACACTTAGGCACCATATGAACCCTATTAGAACTAGTGCCCCATCTTGTTTAGTTTTTCCTCCTGATGCATCTAATTTCAACTTTAAACCTCAAATTATTCAACTTTTACCAAATTTTCATGGCTTAGATTCTGAAAATCCATATTTACATCTAAGAGAATTTGAGGAAGTTTGTAACACTTATAATGATCAAAATTGTAGCATGGATATAGTTCGATTAAAGCTTTTCCCTTTTTCTTTAAAAGATAAAGCTAAAACATGGCTACAAAATTTGAGATCAAGTTCAATAAGATCATGGGAAGAAATGCAACAACAATTTCTCAAAAAGTTTTTTCCTTCCCATAGAACAAACTCTTTTAAAAGACAAATTACTACTTTTTCTCAAAAACAAGGAGAAACATTTTATCAATGTTGGGATAGATATAAAGAATTACTTAATACATGCCCACATCATGGTTTTGAAACATGGAGAATAGTTTCTCACTTTTATGAAGGTCTAATACCTAAAGATAGGCAAATGATAGAATTCATGTGTAATGGAACTTTTGAAGATAAAAACCCAAATGAAGCTATGGAGTATTTGGATTCATTAGCAGAAAATGCTCAAAATTGGGATAATATAGGCACAATAGAACCACCAACAACTAAAATCAATAATTCAACAAATGGGGGTGGTATCTATAATCTTAAAGATGATATAGATATTCAAGCTAAACTTGCATCTTTAGCAAGAAAAATTGAGTCATTAGAAATGAAAAAGAGTGGTCAATTAAAAAGTATTCAAGAAATTGTTTGTCATATATGTGATACACATGATCATGCTACAAAAGATTGTCCAACATTACCTTCATTTAAAGAATGTCTCCATGAACAAGCAAATTATGTTAACAATTATAAAAAACCAATACTAGATCCTTTTTCAACATCATATAATCCTGGATGGAAAAATCATCCTAATTTTAGTTGGAGGAATGATAATAATGCACAACCCTCACAACAATATTTTCAAAATAACCAAAATCATCAAGGTTATATTCCTTATGTTACACCTCCAAGAAAAAACTTTGAAGATGTAATTCATGCATTTATCCAAAAGCAAGAATCTATCAATATTCAAAACAGTCAATCTATGACTGATTTGAAAGAAACTCTTGCAAAATTTGCATCTGCACTTAATATTCATGAAAAAGGAAAATTTCCATCTCAACCTCAACCTAATCCTAAAAATCAAAATCAAGAATTAAAAAATGAAAAAATTGATCAAATAAAATCTGTTATTACCCTTAGAAGTGGTAAAATAGTTAATGATCCATATAGTAATGAAAACAAGGATCATTTAAAATCAAAGAGTAAGGATGATAATCCTGATACTTTTGAGAATGATGATACCTTAAATTCTAAAAATAATATGTTGAATGATAAATCATCTGAAATAGTAAATGAATCAAATAAACCTCCACCATTTCCTCATGCATTAACAAATCATAAAAAACAAAAAAATGATTCTGATATCTATGAAGTTTTTAAACAAGTAAAGATAAATATTCCATTATTAGATGCTATTAAACAAATACCTTCATATGCAAAATTTTTAAAAGACCTATGTACGGTGAAGAGAAAATTGCATGTGAAGATGAAAGCATTCTTGGCTGAACAAGTAAGTTCTATTCTTCAAAATAATTCTAGTTTAAAATATAAAGATCCTGGTTGTCCAACAATTTCATGTATTATTGGAGAAAATAAAATTAAAAAAGCTTTGTTAGATTTGGGAGCAAGTGTGAATTTACTTCCTTATTCAGTTTATGAAAAACTTAATTTAGGAGAATTAAAACCCACCTCTGTTACTCTCTTACTGGCGAATAGGTCAATCAAAATACCTAGAGGTATTGTAGAAGATGTGTTGGTTCAAGTTGATAAATTCATATATCCTGTAGATTTTATTGTTTTGGATACACAACCAATACAAGTACATAATGAAATTCCAGTAATATTGGGACGACCATTTCTAGCAACTTCAAATGCTTTAATTAATTGTCGAAATGGAATAATGAAATTGTCTTTTGAAAATATGACTCTAGAACTTAATGTGTTCAATTTATGTAAACAACCAAGTATTAATGAAAATGAATATGATAATAAAATTGAAACAATTATGGAAGAAAATATACAAGAAGAAAACTTAAATCAACAATCTGAAATTTTTTCAATAGAAAGTTTTGAGTCTGAAATTAATTTTAAAAAAGATGATAATACAAAACTTGAATTAAAAGTTTTACCATTCGAATTGAAATATGTATTTCTTGGTGAAAATAAAACATTTCCTGTTGTAATTTCTTCCACTCTTCTACCAAATCAAGAAGAAGATTTAATTAATTTATATGTATTAAATTACACTTGACAAAGATTCATTGCACTATTAATTCATCAGATCACATAGGATATCTACAACCGTAGGTGTTAGATGAATCTCCGACTACAATGTATCGGCTCCTACATATGTCAAAAACTATACTCAATCTCACCACCTGATGACTCTAGTGGAGTCGGTAAATGAATCAAAGTGCAGTGCTAGTACGTAGAGCTCCATGTTGTTCCTGGTCAAAGGACTAAAGATGTACAACCATAATCACATACTAATTCAATGGAGGGTTGTTAGTGTCTCATCTAATGAGCACTCATCTGTATGAATGGACATTTATATCCCCTTACTTATGAAACATGACGTTTACATCACAAATACTAGTCTTGAACTCAAGCGACCTTTACCTTTTTTTAGAAGGCTGAATGAACTAAGAACGAGTTTAGAATATAGAGTATTGATAGGCTTGTAATAGTTTGCGTTTTTGTTGTCATATTTCCCATTATTGTCATTTTCGACGTACTTAATTGATACATTTTTGTGTTATTTTGTTGTAGGATGAATTTTTCTGCTATTGGGATAAATATGAGCTAAAAAGGTGATTTCATATCACAATTAAAATTGTCAATATGAAACTTTGAGGAGGACTTGAAGCAGAAAAATTCAAAAGTGAATTTTCCACAAAGTGTGATCACGCTTTGTGACTATTCTTCAGCTGTCTGCACAACTAAATCTAAAGTCTGAAAATTACAAATATTATACCATATTTTAGAGTACTAATTATGGTGTTTGACTTGTGAAAATTATTTGGAGAGAAAATATTATTATTGGGATAAATAAAGATAAGATATAGTTTTATTCCATAAAAACTCTATCATCTTTTTTGGTAGTTTATTTTTTGTACATTAGATTTTCTTTAATTTAATGAGCTTTTCTCCTTGACTCAATAACAATATATACGTGAAGAAGAAAAGGAGGCGCACAAAATTGCAAAATGAACTCTCTCATCTCCCTCTACCTCTTCAACGTGAAGAACAAGAAAAAGGCTCAAGAATTTCTCATCTTGTCTCCACAACTCTAGTCTAAGTTTTTATTTTTGATTCAAAGGATATTTTTACTATTTCAATTTATCATTGTGAGGTTTTTTGCACTTTAATTTAATACTCTTGTTTGTTCAAACATTTGTTGATTTATGATTTATTTATATGAAAATTGTATGTTGATTAATTTGATAATTTGATTCGATATATAATTTTCTACTGCTATCCATGAATTTAGTGATCCGTAATTGTCATGAACGATTGGTATATGAGTAGCGATAGATTAGGTGTGTAGTGCTATTATATCATATTTAATCTTAATAAATCGATGAAACTAAATTTATCAATTGCAGCTATCTCGATTGTTTGATTTTAGGATTAACTGTTTTCCAAAAAAACAAATTGCTATTTTTAATTAATATAGAACTCTATCATGTCTAGTTGATTGTTGATAAGTTTGGTGTTCTGTCGTTGAGCCACCAAACTTAAATTCTTATTCTCTAAGTAAAATGAGTGTAATGGTGAATATGGTCGAATCCACAAGGAACATGAGATTTATTTCTTTCGAGGAAAGACAATTAAAAAGTGGGGTTTGTTTGATAAAAACTAATAGAATACTAGAATTAATTTAACATGTAAGAAGAAATAACTAATTGAGATGATTTACTAAGGAAATGTAAAATTTAATATTGCCAAGCTCGATTCAAGGGATTTTCACTATTCAATTGTATCACTATACATGAGCTAACATATTATTTATTCATGCAAGTTGTTCCAAGCAATTAACCTTAGAATTATAGGATAGCTTCTAAAATACTTGTGTTTTCTTGATTTAATTGACCAAACCCAGCATCCAGTCAAAACTTATTAATAACTAACTGGGCACGATATCGTTCTATATTAATTAAAAATAACATTTTCGTTTTTTGAAAACAGTTAATCCTAAAATCTAACAACCGAGATAGCTGTAATCGATAGATCCAGTTTCGTTGATTTATTTAGATTAAATATGTTATTATAGCACAACACACCTAATCTTGTATTACTTAGGTACCAATCGTTCATGACAATTACGGATCACTGAATTCATGGATAGCAGTAAAAAATTATATATCGAATAGATTAATCAACATACAACTTTCATATAATTAAATATAAATAAACAAATACTTGAACAAAACACGAATATTAAATTAAAGCTCAAAAAGCCTCACAATGATTATTTGAAATAGTAAAAATATCAATTGAATCAGAAATAAAACTTAGTATAGAGTTGTGAATAAAAGAAAAGAAATTCTTGTGCTTTCTTCTTGTTCTTCATGTTGAAGAGTTAGATGGAGAAGAGAGAAATCTATTTTTCAATTGTGTGCGCCTCCTTCTCTTCTTCATGTATATATTGTTAATGGGTCAAGGTAAAAAACCCACTAAATTAAAAGAAAACCTAGTGTACAAAAAGTAAACTACCAAAAATGATGATAGAGTTTTTATGGAATAAAACTCTATCTTATCTTTATTTATCTCAATAACAATATCTTCTATTCAAATAATTTTCACAAGTCAAACACATAATTAGGAGTCTAAAATCTTGTATTATCTTTGTAATTTTCGGACTTCAGATTTAGTTGTGCAGACAGTTAAAGAATGATCACGTCTTGTGAAAAATTCACTTCTAAATTTTTATGGTTCAAGTCCTCCTCAAAGTTTAATATTGACAACTTTAATTGTGATATAAAATCACATTTTTTAGGTCATATTTATCTCAAAGACAGAAAAGTCCTCCTACAACAAAATAACACAAATGTGTATCAATTAAGCACGTTGAAAATGACAAAAATGAGAAATATAACAACAAAAACGCAAACTATTACGAGCCTATCAAGTATACTTCCTAATGAATTTTATGATCTATATTGCGAGACCTCATTGTTCTATAATATATATATATTCAAGAGTTTTATCCATGCAACTTGCATAAATACATATAAATAATTATCATAATTGGAAAAAACCGTAAAATACTATTAAAATTAAAAAAAATTTTATATAAAAGTCAATAAAACTCAAGTCACAACTTTATTTGTTGGACACCTATCTGAAACACGATTGGTTCGAAGTGCCTTGGATCGATGCTTGATTATGAAAAACCGACGAGCATGCTTTTCATCGAGACTCCACGCTTCCGAAGGCAAGGAAGACTTCGAAAGCTACCTTGCTCGTTGAGCACTCCCTCAAGTTCATCAATTTGTCGGGTTAATGAGCTGTTACATACTTACAGTGAGGGTATTACTCCCAACGCAAATCTAACGACCACCATTTGGCTTAAATGAATGAATTCTATGTTTGACCTCAAATTTAAAAAAAATAAATAAAAATAAATAAATGCTCACGTGGTTATTTGAACTACCCTGAGTCAGTCGGATCATCTTTATGAGCGCAAATTCAGTTACCAACTGGTTTCGTGGATTATATTATCATTGCAAGACATTGTTTTTACTTTATACCTTAATTTTCAAGATTCTCGTATAATATTTCTTGATAACATGTGAGTCATGAGTGACATCATATCATATATATGCTCTCTTTGTGTCAAAGAATTGGAAAATTCAATTTTGACTTATTTGCTAAAAATATTAATAATAATCAAATCTTGTTTTGGTCACATAATCATTTCAGTTTGGAGACTTTTCCATCGGAAACGTTCCAATATTCTCCAACGGTTCAATCTCATGACAATGATAGGTAATAATCCGTTGTTACTCTTGTCTATACTAACAAGTCAAATGGACTTTCTGTTGCGATTATTATGTGAAATATAAAATAAATGTTTGAGATTCAATGTTTTGAATAAAAAAAATGATGCAATATCTCCGGGTAGCGAAGAAATTTTCTTCATTTGATTTTAATTTTATTCTGATTTATTGCATTGTTACTAGTCGAAACTAGGGCCGTCTGATTGCATCAAGGTCACAATCGAACACGAAAATGTTTGGTTTATCTAGATGTTTCAATTTTAGTGATTGATTAAAGTAGTGATGATAATCGGAAACGAAATGCGAGGAACATCAGAAATTTTAAAAGATGATGCATGATCAATTTGAAATGAGCATAATAGGAGAACTAATATTCTCCATAGGATTACAAGTTAGACAGCTCGAATCTATAATTTTCATAAACCAGATGAAATACACTAAAGAGCTACTGAAAAGTTTTGGCATGAAAACATGCACTACTGCCTCAATTTTAATAAGTTCTTCATCTAAGCTCGATAAATATGAAGAGGAATTTCAGTATAGGTAACCATGTATCGGGGTCTAATTGCTTCTTTGTTGTATCTTACTGCTAGTGGACCAGACATAATGTTTGTATTATGCATCTGTGCTAAATTTCAATCTGATGATTCCAAGCAATCTTATTATAGAGCTTCTAAGAATATATTGAAATATTTAAAAGATACTCAGAATGTTGGTTTATTGTATCCGAAAGACAATGCATTTAATCTTGTGGTTATTCATATGCAGATTATACATGTTGCAAGCTGGATAGAAAAATACTAGTGGATTCTGTTAATTTCTTAGTGATATTCTGATCTATTGGTTTAGTAAAAAAAATAGACTTCCATTGCCACTTCTACTGCAGAAGCCGAATACATTGATGCTCTCAAGTGCTTTGGATTCAGCAAAAATTGCATGACAATGGGACAAATGCTTCTGAGTCACCTATCTTCTGTGATAATACGACTGCAATATGCATAACTTACAATCCAGTGCTGCAATCCAGAACCAAGCATATTGACATCAAACACAACTTCATGAAAGATCATGTGCAGAAGAAATACATTCATCTGGAATACGTATCTACTGATAAACAAATAGCATACATATTTACCAAACCATTAGCTGATTTTCTTATTTCCGTAATACGTTAAGACTCATTAATTTATCTTCAGCAACAGTTCAGTCGGAATATTATTTAACTTGATTAAGTGTTTCTACTTGATTTGCTATAGCAGCTCCTTTTTTAAGTAGACTTTATCATGTAATATCTTAAATTCATGTTTCCTTTTGTTTTTATTTAAAGCGGTCTTTTGGACAACCTACTATTTTTATATTCAAACAAATTTTATATCATTAATCAATTTGACATATTGTCTTTTTAAAATTTTTAAAAATATACCACAAACATACTGACACGTGTCTTCATATTTCAACCTATGATTGTACATAATTTTCTAAACGGTCATTTCATTTCTTTTACTTTGTAATCCTTATGTTTTCTAGCTCTCTATTTTCTCTGTGCAAATCTTACAATTTTCTACAAATATCTCTTCCGTTTGTTCTAAATATCAATTTGCAGAAATGACCAGTGCATACGCTTTGAATGCTTACCAGGTTTACTTCGCTTGAGTATATACTATTCTAGGCACTCATCTGGTAGCCATGTTCAGAACCTTGGAGACATCTGGTCTTTGTACCTTTCTGAAATCACCTACAGTCATCTACAATGCACCATTGTTGGACTTCTATGTGAATTCCTCTCTTACCGAGGATGAAGATCGTCTTCTCTCATGACAGAAAGACTCTCTTTATTGATGCCGATTTGCTTAGTTCCACCTTATCTCTCCCCATTTCTTGGATTAATGACTTCTCTGTCATCTCCAAGGAAGATATGGCCGTTTCTCTTAAGTCTTTTTCTGCTTCAAAAAAAGAGTTATCTCCATCTTGCTTCAATAAACTAATGAAGATGGAATTTCGAGTATTTGCTGACATTATCACCAAAGCTATCTTCGTAAAAACAAGTACATTCGACTGACTGAGCAAGAAAAAAGGTCTAGGTGATGTCTGCTATTACTTCTGGAACCAAAGTAAATTGGGAATGTTGTACTCTTTAAAACACTATCTTACGTGGTCCAGAAATAGAATATTGGCTTTGCTTTGGAGATCAGCAAACTCCTAAAGAATACTTGTTTTGGTCTCACTTATGATAAAGATGGTACAAAAATTACCACGGTGTTGATAATATGGTTTCCCTTCGACCCTAACCCTATATCCCTTAATATATTGAATCCAAAAAAGAAATAGGGACCAAGAAAGAGGCTGTTCAAAAAAAAAAACAAGGATCAAGAGGAAACTAATCACTATGGTTAGTGACTTTGAACAAAGAGTCTCTGAGGAATCGTGTGCTTCTACCCAACCCCCACCAAAGCCAACCCGAACAAAGAAGAGATCCAAACCATCTATTCGCATCACAAAAACTACAGCCATGTCCGATTTTTCCTCCACTCTTCTTGTTGTTTCTATCAATACTGAATCTCAAGCTTCCAAAGCACCTCTACCCAAACCACTGCTCCAACACCAATAAAACCAATAGATGAAAGCTTCGGCTCTGTTCTTATTACTCCTAGACCAATTGGTGGCGTGGTCATTCGAGATCTCTTGCCACAGTCCACTCACTCTTGACTTAAGCAATCAGTTTAAATAGACAAAGATAAAGGAATTAGGAAATTAGTTTAGGAGCGTAAGCTTTGGTATGGTTAGGCGTTAATAAGCTTTGATTCAAGTTTGGTTAAGTTTTGAGTCAATTCGAATCAAAACCGGGATGTACGTCTAAGTTTTAAATACGAATTAGGAAATTAGTTTAGGAGCGTAAGTTTACGTCTAAGAAATATTTATGGGTGTATTTTAAGGTGTTCTGTTAAGTTTTGATAGATTTGGGTCGTTGTTTTAAGGTGTAAGGATAAATTGAGAAAGTTGGGGTTTCAGGGACAAAACGGTCATTTTACACCTGAAAAATGTTAGACGTACTGGCAGTGCTCTGAATGCTATAATAAATGTTAAAACTTTTATTTTGAATGTTTATGGGATTTTATAATAAAACGTTAATACTAAAAGACATGTTGCATGTTTTGTTTAAAAGAAAAATGATTTATATATGCATGAATTTTTATAAGAGATGGTAATGTGAAATGTTGAAGGAGGTGAATTAATTAGGACTAATACAATGATACGATGATGATACGATGATATGTAAGGCCAAGGCTCATTTTACGGGTGACAGTGTCGCTGATGTCCCCGTCACTCGGTATCGTGGTTATACGTAGATGGATCTATCGACTTATAGCTAATAGAAAGTCACAATTAACGATCCAAATTCAATAAAAATGGAAACGTTTACGTATATGATGAAAGGGAATATGATATGCTGAAAGGAAAGAAAAGTATATGATGAAAGAAAAATATTTAAAGTTATGTTCATGAAAAGCTATTTTGATTAAAAATATTTTCAATGTTGCTTGCTAATATATATGTATTACTTGTTATCATGTTTAAGGTTTGCTGAGTCAATAAACTTACTAGGTGTGATCGATGCAGGTGAGCATGATATTGATTGAAAACTTGATGGTTGAACTAGCTGGACTAAAGGTGCACACAACCCGAGGACCGTCGCCAGTTTTCCACAAAATTACGTTTATGATTTAAAGATTACTTTAAAGATTTTTATGTCTTATATGATTTTGAGAGGTTTTTGAGAGGATGTTAGAGTTAATATTATTTTGGAAATAATGTTTGCTTAGGGTTGGTTGACGTTTACGATTTTATGTTTTGTATTCGTTCTATTGGATTTTCAAATAATAGGATTGATTGTTTTATTTTAAATGGTGCAAAATTATTTTTAAAAATATATCTAGGTATGTTTATTTTCGGTCTAAAGCATATGATGAAAAAAAATTTCTAGTACATTTTAAAGAAAAACGAGTATTGAACGTTTCAGTAATATTTAAACCTAGGGTTTAAATTTTGTATATGGAGTTAGATTTTTCTGTTATGATATTTTGATTATCATGTCTGATTTTCGGATTTCTGTGAATTATTCATTAATAATATGTAGTTGTGGTTTAAATATTAATTTTAGTGCAATGTGTTGGTTGTAATTCACCGCTGGAATAATCGATTTCCAATAAATTGATTTGATATGAATTTTCTATCAAAATGTGTCAAAACTGCATTCTGTGTTTGAGGTGTGTATCAAAGCTACATTAATTTGGGAATATGACCTTTGTGCACTTGGATTATGGACTTTTGGTTCAAACGAAATTGTAGATCTATGGGTAACTTCGAAATGGAACTGGAATCATTTAATTCCATTAAGAATTGAAATAGTTATGCTTGTTTTATTGGAACTGCTCAGTTGCAGATTCTGTTCACGATTTTTGTTAGTTTCAGCGTGTTCTTGTAAATTCTTGGAATAATCTATTGAGATTCTGAATATGTTTCTTCTATACAAACTTAGATATTTGAGTCTTCTTTCATTTCCAGTTGGCAGATATTTATTCGAGTTAATAATGAGTTATATATGAATTTTATGCTCTTAGGTGCCGATTCTAGAACTATAACAGAATGTAATTTTCATGGTTTTTGTTTTTGGGCGTTTGAACGTGTAAAGATGATCGAATTTCTTGCTGATGCCTTCCGAAGAAATATGGGATTTTGAGTTAGGATTCCAGCCACGTATGACAAGTATATTTTGGTTATGTTTTGGAAGAGTTATGACCTTTAAACCGAGCTTATGTACAAGCTGAAAATGATAACTTGAATTTGGCTCAGAGTTTAGTAATTATTTGATAGAAATAAATTATTTGCCACAGGTTTTGGTAACCAGGAAGCGTCAAGGACTTCTTAATTATTGTGGTAATTAAATTTGAAGGTTAAGGAATGGATTGATATATTCCTTACAGCATTATGGCGACATGTAATTTAATTGATGTTAATTGACCAATTTTATGTGAATTATATGATTAGGTGCTCTTTGTGTTATTTGAATGCATTATAATATTATTTTCAATTTCTTCAAATAAAACACGATTTTTTTTAAATATATCGCTATAATATGTGTATTTACGTTCGTTGTTGAGCACACATTCATATTGAGCCATGGCTTAGTTGTTTCCGAGATTTCTATTTACTCTTGGATGAGTTATTTAGACATCAGAGCCGAGGGAGTTTTAGTGTCACACCTCTAATGGCTAGCGGAAGGGCTGAGCAGTTCTGCAGATTGACACCCTTGACTCAGATGTGCATGGCAAAGGGCGTATTTGACATGTCACACCCATGACACATGTAGCCACAGTTATTGCAATTGCTTCATTGGATCCAGTTTGATATCCAAGATTATTTGGTATCCTACATGCATTTCATTGCATTAATTTAATTACATATCATTTATATATTCTGTAATTTATTTTATCTTTGTACTGGGGTTTGACTCCTGTCCTTCAGGGCTACTGTGGTTTGTTATGTGATTCCATAGTAGGTTATACAGGTGCTTCTGATGCAGCTGACAAAGCGTCTGACGGTGGAATCCAGTGAGTCGATTTGAGTTGGGAGTCCCAGATATTTATACTATATATCGAGTCATTTGCCGAGGAGATGTCTAGTGTATTTGTATGGTTGTATATTTGAGTATTGGATTTTATTTGGTGTGATCGAGCTTGGTCGGCACTGCATGCGATTGTATTCTGTTTGGTTTATTGGACTCTAATTTCGAGTATAAACGTTTTGTTGTGTTGTTTTGATTTTTTGGTATGTCCTATTCACGGGATGGTAATGCCTAAATTTATATAGGCCCAAAATAGATAAGGAGCACGGGCCCTCACATTTTCCAGCTCAAGTCCAAGTTGCTACTGTTCTGCACACTTTTTCACTGATTTCTATTAGGGATTACCCCGCAATATAGGAGGTGGTTAATTATATTTTTCAAGAAGCTACTACAGAAGTCACTCTTGATGTTCCTTCATCTGCTCTTGATGGTTTGATAGCTACTATTGCTACTACTGCAATTGTTGATCCCAATGTTGATGTTGTTACTGCTCCCTTCTCCCCAGTCCAAGTATCTGCATTTCCCGATCTTAAAATGTTCTATTCCCAATATCAACAAGAAATTAGGGAAATACTTTCTACCGATATTATTCCAGTGCCCGCGGAACAGAACCCATTTTTGCTCCATATACTGCTTTAGTACTCATTTCTCTAAATTAAGCTGGCACGTCAAGTGAATAGTGTGACCGTTCTGCTCATCTTATAGAACTTAGAGAGCGTATGAAAAAAAAATTCTCCTACATTTTATCATCAAACTGTGTTAGAAATTGAAATGGAAGAATTTAAGCTCAGGTGCAATAAGATTATTGACATGGTCAAACATATTTCATTTGAACAAGCTGGTGCTAAAACTGCCTTTAATTTCTTCAAAGAACGTCTAACAAAAGAAGTCTTATTGATCTGCGAAAAGGTGACCAATATGTACATTCAGATTTTTGGACTCAAGTAATGTTTTGTCAAGACCCCGACAGATGTCATTTTAGCTCACACTTGATTCACATCTTCTATATTTACTCAAACAGATTCGCTTAAACTATTGCACTGTAGAAGCCCGTGTTTCGTACTTGAAAATTTGCGGAAAAATTTGAAATTTTCTCTTTAAATAAATAAAATGACTCATTCATAAAATATACTGATAAAAAGATCCAATGTTTAAAGTAGCAGCGGAAGTAAATAATGTTTTAAGAATAACAACTTAAAATAATTCGACAAAATAAAAACTGGGTTTTGAATAAAAATAGTAAGTGCTGAAAATGAGGTCTTCGGGTTCCTACTACTGCCGACCCACGATGGCTCACTGGTCCCCGCCCTCGGTCCCGACCTCATCAGTGTCTACAACAATCAAGTCTAGTGAGTCTAAAAACTCGACATGCGTATATCGTAAATAACAAGTACATATATCATAAAATTTCATGCCATGTAAAGATATCATGTCGTAAAATATAACGTGGAAATATCGTGTCATAAAGCATATCATGAAAATCGTGGCATGAATAATTATAAATACGTGCATAACTGAACTGAAAATCGTAAGTGAAATGTTTGCTCCGTAGAGCCCTGTCATGAAATAGCATGTAATAATTTTCTATTGATATTATGTTCTACGCAAGTGGCCCATGAACTGAACTGAATCGCCTGATCAGACTAAACCATAGTATACTGGGCGGTAGAGATCATCACAACCCTTGGACTGGATATCCGCACCAATAAATGAACATGAACCGGTTAGTGACCACCGGGTGAGGTAATAATCCCATGATAAGCTGCAATCCCATTATAGTGAGGTGGTCACAAGCAATATCGCATAAATCTCAAAAATGAATATTTTATATTTTTATGCACGTAATATAATTAAATAACCTAATTAAACGTCCTGTATTAATTTACCAAATGGGTTGGATCGTTCCCAAGCTCGCTGCGCCCTAATTCTAACATGAAAAATATGCAAATGATTTAACTTGACCAAAACTTCGTAATTGAACCCAAAAACGAGACAATTACGCTCAACGACTTAGTATTTAACCATGACTCCGTGTCAACCCAAACCAACACCAAACCATCATTTAGTCATGATTAAATTACACCTAAAATGATGAAATAATGCTCCTAAAGTTGTGCAAGTCGAAATTTTGGTGAATGGAGGCCAAAACATGAAACGCTCTTTCGAGAGTCACTTTGGCACATTGCATCGCAAATTCTCGTACGACCTCTAAACTTAACCAAATCACAAACGGCTAAAAACATGACCTTCCTAACTCAATAAGGTACTGTCCAGTCCAAGGCCATAGGCTAAAAGCCAACCAAGAACTCGTACGTGACCTCTGAACCGAAGCAAAACCTGCTGTCCAAGAAAATACAGAAGCAGCTCTTGAGCTTCCGTGCTTCGTTTCGAGACTATCGGCCATTGGGGTTTGAACCACCGACCAGAGCCTGTTACCAACATTCTAAGGTATGGTTTAAACCATGGCTAAGGGCCTTAGGCCAACCACAATTCAAGCCAACACTTACGACAAACCCGAAGCCCCACCCGAGAACACATGCTGAACCGTGGGGGGTGTAGCTTGTGTTGCTGTCAAATGAAGGATCCAATGGCTATGAGGTTAACCATGGTCCATGCTAGACATGCTAAGGTGTTGCATGAGTCATGGCTAAAGGCTAGAAGCCAACCACAACCCACTTGACACCATAAATTCGAAACTCAACACACAACCAAAACCAGAAAAATGAATACCGATGGGGCGCTGTTCTTGTTTTGTTTTTAAAACCGATGGGACTGTTAACCAAGCCATGAAAGGGCATCTTGGTCACGTCCTAGACATAACAAGGAGGGATTCTAACCATGGCTACAGTCCCTAGAGCAGCCAAAATCAGAACTCACACCTTAGGCAAGAAAACAAGAAATCGAAACCAAAAATTGCACTATGGGAGTTGTTGTCCAGTTCGTCTTGCTTGTGGCGAAGGGACTCAAACCGATGGACCAGCACCTCCCTAACACATCCTAGTTCATGTCTAAAAGCAGCCTTGGGAGCCTAGGAGTCGAACCAACCTGCAAATCAACAAAAACAACCAAACCGTGAGGGCATAGGGTGAAGCCGAAAAATTCTGCACTACATTTTCGAAATGGCTTGACATAATTTCAGTTTTTGCCTTTTAAATTATGCACATGAAATGTTTTATAATAATAATATGACTTGATTGAAGAGTAAAAGAATGGTATAAACATGCCTTGGCTTTGTTTGAAATGAAAACAAATCGATACGACGAATACGGCACAGAGGAGACGAAGTTCTTTTTCTTTCCTACTTTTCTCTCTTCTTTTCCCTCTTGCTTCTCACGTTTTTTTTAGAGGTTTTGCTACTGAATTTTTGTGGAAGTGGTGAGGGAGAGAAGGGTAGGAAATGAAGGGAATGATTGC
Source organism: Primulina huaijiensis (assembly GCF_012295235.1). NCBI lineage: Eukaryota > Viridiplantae > Streptophyta > Magnoliopsida > Lamiales > Gesneriaceae > Primulina > Primulina huaijiensis. The sequence continues at coordinate 8,110,993 of NC_133320.1, forward strand.
AAGATAAATGGGATTTGAAATGGCCAACCAATCTTTCTATACTAGTGTTTGATAGATAAGGAATGAGGAGTGATTTGATTTGATTGAGGGGTGGCCGATTTTCTCCTTTCAAAATAAGGTAGAAATTGCTTAATTAATAATTATTGAAGATTAAGTGTGATGGAATTATCTCCCAAGAAAAATAAGGAAATGAATTAAAGATTGAGAGTTGCCAAATATTTTAAATGAAACGTCCTGCCTTTTTTATTGCTTTAAAAGTACTTAGAAATTTTTTTTTTCCCCCTAAATTTCGACCACTCACTTAAACTCCATGAAAATATTTTAAAAAAATATTTTACCCTTTTAAAATAAAATACCAACCATCTAGCATTTTGAAAATCAAGTGCAATGGTCATAAAATATAATCGTCGCATGTTTACCAAACCTAAAAAGTAATAAATTTGAAAAGTATAGCACATACTAAACCTCTCAAAAATATCTCAAAAACATAAATAAACAGTCTTAAAAATCCTTAATCATAAATCATGAGTCAAAAGTCATAATCCGGAATAATAGAAGTGCTGGTCCTCGGGTTGTATGCGCCATCAGTCCAGTCAGTTCATCCGTCAAGACCTCCCTCAAACTCACCTGCATCCATCACACCTAATGAGTCTAAAGACTCAACACACCATAATCTTTATAACAAATAATACATATAAAATCACATGCAACAGTGAAAATACTTTTAGGTAAAAATAACATTTCATGACATGCATAAATAAATCTTACTCTTTTTCATTTTTTCCTTATCATGACATAAAAACATTTTAACATGATCATAAACATTTTTCTTTTCCCTTTTTCCTTTTCCTTTTCCTTTTCCTTTGTTGAATTCAGATCGTTAATTGTGACTTTCCTGACATGACATGACATGATCGATGGATCCATCTACATAAAACCACAGTATTGGGCGGCGGGGGACACCAGCAACACTCTCACCTGTCAACTGGGCCCTGGCCTATCATGATCGAATAGAAATACGATCGTCGGGGTTCCCTCGGGGGCCTTTTCCCATAAATGGGTTCCCTCTGGGGCCTTTTCCCCTCACGATATTCTCATTCTTACCGTTACCACATAACCGTTACCACATATTCGTAATGATGAAAATACGATCGTCGGGCTCCCACTGAGACCATAACCCTCACGACATCTCCAACATTATCGAATTAGTCACAATTACTTCACTTCCTTCAACAATTATATTCTCATCACTTTATAAAAAAATCATGCATAACATAACATTTTTGTTTTTGAAACCAAGCATGCAACATGTCTTTTAAATGTCTTCCTTAAATCATAAAAATTCCATAGACATTTAAAAATCATAATTTAATCATGAACATTTCATAAATAATCATAATATCATAAAAATAGCATTTATGGCACTGTCATGACGTTTACTAATTTTTAGGTGTAAAAAGAATGTTTTACCCCTGGCCTCGACATTCTACGTTTTTGACTTTTTCCTTGATTTCTTGACTCTAACATGTCCCAAATAATTATCTAAGCTTACATGAATTTTCTCATATTTTTATTTAGCTTAAATCGAGGACTTTTAAATTAATCTTTAAATGTGACGTATTAATGCGTTTTAATCCCGAAAAATCCCAAACCTTAATATAAAATTTCTAAATTAAAAACTTAGACTTCTAATAATTATTTAAGCTTAAATATAATTTTCTATAATTTTATAAAGCTTAAAACTAGGCGTTTCAATTAAATACTTAATTAGAGTTCCGTGCGGCGATTAAATCCCAATTAAATCCAAAACTCGTTATTTTGATCCCAAATTTTAAACATAACATTTTTAGTATTTATTCTACCCTTCCAAGTCATGAGCCACCCCCGTGGACCCTTGGATCAATTTTTCCTTCTTTAATTTTCGTTTTTTGACCATTCGACGAACACACCGAGCCATCTCCCAATTTACTCGAGCCACGCCCGAGCCACCTTGAGCCAAAACCTAGACAACCCATCTAGGAACCATCCTGACCAAGCCCAAGCCCCTGAACCGAGCCCAAGCTCGCTCAAACTCACCTGGAACTAAGCTACACAATCTGTGCTCTTGGAGATTCTCGCGCCTATGGTTTCCTAGTGCCACTAGAACTCTTCCAGCCCCTTAACCAGCGACCCAACCTAACCCTAACCATCCTTGGACCACGCCCAGACCTAGCCCAGCCCCTGAACCCCCACAGTGAGCCACCCAAAACAGCATAGCAGTCCTCGCGTGTAGCTTGCTTCACTTACGTTTGATCATGTTCCTTCGAGCCACAGCCTACCCACTTGCACCGACCCCTTGCCCGACCCATACCCATCACCCTAGGACCCTGACGGACCGCCTAGCTCACGCCCAGACCAAGCCATGGCCTCTGGAACTCTCGGTCCCCTTCCCAGAATCCTGCAGCGTGAAGTCTCCCCTCACGCTAGGACTCTTCCAGCCCACCTAGCGCGAGTCCAAGCCACCTTAGGACCCAACCCAGCCCTAGACTGAGACCACTCCTAACGTTGGACTAGCCCTGGTCGAGCCCCATCAACCCATGCAATAGTAGCCGCACCCATGAAGACACACCAACTTTCACGGTTGTTGTTATGTTAAATTCCTACAGTTACATCTTTATTCTACCCATGCTTGCAGCGTTTTGGGGGTGATTAGGACTCTTTAAACTTGTGTAAAACATACCCCTAACCCTTCCTAATCATGGCAGCACCTTAGATACATGAATTTCATGAATTTTGGATCAAATTACATGTTTTTAAAACCATATAATATGCATATACGAAAATAATAAAGTGTGTGCTTTGTTTTTCATGCAAAACAATTTTAAATAATTACTATGGTGTGAAAGATGAGAAAAAGAAGAAATATGGTGTGCCTTTGCGTATTTTACGCACGAAAAACCGTTAACGATTGCGAAGAACGGCGACGACGACCTTGGCTAGAAGTTCCTTAAAGCCTTAAAACTTTTTCTTTCAAATTGTAGTGGGTGTGTGCCGTGAACTTTGAGGGAAAAGTTGGTGAAATTCTGAAAAGTTGCCGAGAGTTGATGAATTAAGGGTTTAATGGGGTGGTTTAGTATATTATATACTAATTAAATCCCTAAATAAGGCTTAGGCCTAATAAGCTACCAATTAAGGCCCATTAGTCTTAATTAGGATTTAATTAAAATATTAAAAATGGTTTTGGTAAAAATAAGTTTGTGAATTTATTAGCCGGGTTGTCAAAAAGTTCGTATTTTTGTTGAAAAACCAACACCGATAAAATTTACGTCACGACGTATAAAATCACCTCAAAACCCCTTATTTTCAAAAATAAGAAAAAAAGCATCACCCTTAATTTAAAGAATTAAAAACGATTAACTAGTAAAAACATTTTCTATTTTTTTCAGCCCTCAGTCTCCGTTCCTCAATCGCGACTCGAATAACCTTTAAAAATACATTTTAATGCAATCATGTAGAAAAGTATATTTTAAACATGCAAATATGCACAACATAATTAATTAATGCAATTAAAATATTTAATTAAAATACAAAGGAATTTAATAATTTCATGCATGTGGTTTACGTGGACTTCTAAATTTTCGGGGCGTTACATTAAATCCTATCAAGGAGGTGGCCGAAATCTAATATTAAAATGGGGTGGGATATTGATTAATTCAATAATTATTGGTGATTAAAAATGAAGGGATTATCTACCAAGAATAGATAAGGAAAAGAATAAAAGGAAATGAGTTGTCAAAAATTTAAATATTTTAAAGTGGGGTGGCCGAATTCTTTTAAAAAAATGAGGTGAAATATTGCTTAAATTATGAATTTTAAATCTTTAAATTTTTATCTACTCATTATGTATTTTAGTGAAATAAATAAATTAGTTTAGGATGGTAATTATCTTGCATGCATGGCTAGTTTTTAATTTAAGTTCACTAACATGTTAAGTTACAGTTTCTTAAATAAAATAGGTCTAGATTATCTTATCTCAATTGATCACATATTTTAATTTAGGCTTTTAATTAAATTATTGGACATAGAAGAATTTATTTACTACTTAACTCTACTTAATTAATTAAATTCTTAAACATTTTTTTACATTAAAATAAATTATTCTTTGACTTAAATTAAATTTAGGAGTATTTTCTTATCATTAAATTTTATCTTAAAACTCCAACTCCGATCCGGCCTCGCTTATTTAACTGAAAAGATAAAACTAAACTTGTGCGATTAAAAACGAATAATCATGACCAAACAACTTTAAAATGCCTTAAATAATAAAGAAATCATTTTTAATTTAAAATACTAAAAATTATGCATGGTTTATACGTAGTCTGATTTACGGGTTCTACAACTCTCCAAGGTTGAAGATTGAGATGCCAAATTGACCGATCAATCTCAAACTCTTCAGACCTTATATAACAAATTTGATGGCATATCTCAACACTTACTTGAATTCATTCACTGAGTTAAGGCATGTGCTGCCAAAAAATGGAAGAAGATGCAAAAGAAGAGCAAAACTAGAACTAGAATTAGAACATAATCTAGTTGCCAGTGAAGAAAAACAAATAAATGATAATGAGGAGTATTCTGCAAAATTATCATTTTCTGATTTTGTTTTTAAGCTTTTTGTTGATATTGGCTACAATTACTCCATTTATTGATTATACTATTTGATGTTCTCACATTTCTTATTTATGCTCTTATCTTGTTGTATGCTCCATGCCTTCTACGTTTTGGCATCACCACAAGGATGAAATTGATAAGGATATTTTTAATTGTGGTAATGTCTTGCTTAAGAAAAACTCTTAAGGAAAACCAGAATCATAGTTTTTGGTATTAGCTGCTTAAGAAAAATCAGAAGACACCTTAAGAAGAAATATCAGTAGACCAGATTGAGAATGAAGTAATACAGAACCAGAAGCAGTAGTCAGTTAGTTAGTCTTTTACGATAATCTGACAAACTACACTGGTGACATCCGTTTTGTTTGTACTATCTATCAGAGGATGCCCCTATATTTATTGTAGTTGTATGTACAATAGGGCATTTTATTTAAAGCCATTAAAAGAACCATACAGATCATTAATTGATAACTGCCATTTTGGGTACAAAAACAAATAACAAGTCTATTCTTGGATTCAGGTACTCGTAACAGAAAAAAAAAGTCATTCTCATTCGAACGTTGAAGATGAATTATAAAAAGACTTCATGATGTGTTCACAAATACTTACTTTTGTGAAATTTCGAAATCACTCGTGCATTCTAGTTTATCAAACTAAAAGTGTATAAAAAATCAGAACACACTATAAAGTTCTATCATATTCAGAAGGTCATTTGTGTCATCATCGTTTACACACTCTTTCATTGTATTTACCTAGGGAAAAGTGTCAAGTGTTTTGTAATATGTGGAAATAGTCTTTCTCATAATCAAAATTTATTAAGTGTTGAGTTGTAATAGTAAAAGTTTCGGTAGGTAAGGGTAAGTCATACTAAAGTGGGTTTATACAAGTGTGTACACATTAAAGTATTTTAGTGATACTTTTTGGAAACAGAAGAATGAGAGACGTTGAAGAATTTTGTCATTCGAACTTCCAGAAACAAACATTGTGTTATTTGACCTTCTATTGTCTTTAAGTTTCATCAAGTGTTGTGGACTGTTTCTGCATTTTTAATTACTCCGATACATTTTCCAAATATCGAGATCAGTTTCTGACTCCTAAAAAAGTTTGTAGCACATATTTAAGAAGGAGGGAAAAGGAAAGGTTGGAGTGTTCATTCAACCCCATCAGTTCTAAACACTATATCGATCATAAAATATACTAATCGAAATTAAAAATCTATAATTTAAAAAAAAAAAATCATTTTAACATTTTTTTTCCAGTTTTCCGTTTAATAAATCAAAACTCACACGTGTTCTAACTTGCACGTAAATTGAACAGGTCAAAAGAATATATTTTAGGTTGTGTCGAAGGTAAAACTCTTGAATTTAATATTTTTTTAGTCCAAATGCAATATTCATGCTTCTAAAATACACCAAACATATATAAATTTGTCTTTCAGTGATAGTTCTCTTTAATTATATATATAAAACAAAGGTTGATAGTGTAGGCCTTAACCGGGGAAATTCTATTATAAAACATCTACAAAATAATTCATTATTAATTAATAAAATCACATTTCAAATGTAATGTCTTCCATGGTTGGTTTGTTATATACCATAAAATCGACAAATAATTTTCTATTAAATCCAGCTCATAAATCAGCTTATATAATCAATGAAAGAAACCTAAAATTTGTCTGTTTTCTGTGGCTTTACAGTGAGATATATAGAATCAGCGCTGACGTTTACAATATAATTTATTTAGATAATGGAAATAAAAAAGGAATGAAAGAAACATATCGTCCCAAACTATAGGAGGAGAAATAATGGGCTCGATTAAAAAATTTCTTTAGTTTGAAATAATCAGCGTAGTCGTTAAAATTTGGATTTGTTTATGATGTTTTAGTGATGAGTTTTGACTAAAAACTATAATGGGTAGCACGTATAATTTTATTTTTTAATGACAACGTTGAGTTTATTCTAAGCGAAAGATGAACATGAGAGATAATTAAATCCAATCGCTTACTTTGGTTTAATAAGTCCGACGGTTAGGCTCATAAATTAATATAAGAGTGTGTAATATTGCTAATATTGTCTCATATCATCCGGAAATCAGTCTTATTCTTCTTGTTGCATGCTAAAAAAATCTCCACTAGTTATTAGTCTTATCCGTAAAAATTTGGAATCTCCCCTCATTTACAGCTCGTGCAACTTGACACAATTTGCTTCCCATGCATGATTTTACTTATTTGATTGTAACCTATAACAAAGGGCAGGCAGGCAGAACAATGCTACGGGCGTTGAAAGTTTTCTATTATGAAAGGCAGAGCCGGACTTTTTCTCCACATAAATTTTTTAAAAAATAATATTATTTTACCTATACTACCAAAAAAAAGTTATAAAAATAATATAATTTTATCAACAATAAATTATTATTCAATTTTTCGTTTATCGGACTCTAGACTCCTAGCTATTTATGATCTTGCCTACAAATTGTGTATATATATTTGCTGAAAATAAATATCCGATAGTTTTGTTTTAAGTTTTAACCAAGTTTTAATTTTAATTTAATGAGCATGATGAAAATTCGTTGCTTGAAGTGACGAGTCAATGGAATTGAACGGTTCCATTAGTCAAATTAATTATTTAAATTAAATGTTTAGTAATTAAACTTAATGAACATTTTTTTCCAAGTCTCTGTGATATTAAATGTTATATGTGGATCTGCCTTTATTTTGCTATACCAAACTTTAATAAAGTTTTAGATTTATGTGGGAATTTAGAAGTTTAGTTTAAACCGAGAGAGATTAATTTAAGTTTCGAAACTTATTTTTCCATTAAACAAAAATAATAATAATAATAATAATAATAAAGAAAGGAAAAATAGATACTAGGCTCTACAATTTAATACTAGTGTATCGGGAGAACTTATTGTGTGCGATTTAAAAGGGAAATGTAGTTTTCTTTGTTGTAATACACACATTTTCTAAACTCCAATATGATTGTAATATAAGAGTAGATGAACATTAAACTGATAAATGACCTCTTTAAGCAAGATTTCTTTGTTTTCTAAAGAAGATTTCGATTTGGAACATAAGGATACAGGCTCATTTAGCTGCACAAGACGACAATTTTGGTACGTCATCAGAAACGGACCAATGAAAATTATGGAGGCCAATGCAGTTGTTGCAATGTCAGATGGTGCATCTCAGATGATTGAAAATCCACTAATGAAGTGGAATGATGAAGATTATAAAAAAGGCAACTTACACAATGTGGCTAAACACAGTATGTACCTTCAGGAAAAATCAAGATATGCTCTACTGCCAAAGACATGAGAAAAAAAATGATACAGCTCTATGAAGGGAATGATCAAAAGAAAGAGAAAAACTGACAGTTGCTATACAAATATTTGATAACTTAAAAATGAATTCTGGAGAATCTATATCTTGCATTGATGAATGAGTTAGCAATATCGTGATTGAATTGGCTGCACTTGGAAATGAATATAAAAATCGAGAGATAGCTTTGAAAGTGATGAGGGCGCTCTCCAGAGAATGAAATTTCAAGACAGTTGATATGGAAGAATCCAAATATTTTAACAAACTTGAATTGCATGATTTCGTCATAGATCATAAAGCTATGAATTCGAATTACAGTCAAGAACAGACGGTGAATCAAATGCCACAAATGTTCTGGTTGTTACATCCATTGATCAATCTATCTCAAAATAGAATTCGACAAAGCTATTGGGTAATGATGCGATGTCATTATTCATGAAGAAATTCGGCAAGTTCCTGAGGAAGAATCAAGGAAATTTCCAATGTCTCAGCATAAGAAATCATTACAAGAAAGAATCCACTGATGAGTACAATGCATGTTTCAACTATAGAAGAGTCGGTTATTTCATAGCCGACTGTCCCAAACCAAATAAGGATGAGATAAGGTCAACTGAAAAATATGACAAATCTCATGACAAGAAGAAGAGATTCAAGGAGAACAAGAAGTAATTTAGAAAGAGAAGAGATTAGAAGGTACTTGTGGTCGAGGACAGTAAGGTCAAGTGGTCAGATTGTGACTCTAATTCTTCTGAGTCTGAGTGTTCCAGCAGCTACAACAAGGAAGAAGAGGTGTAGTTCTTCATGGAGGATGTTGAGCTAGAATCTATCAGTAATGAGATATTCGATTTTAATTCCTCCGATTTTACATGAAATGATCTTGTCACAACACTACATGATATAGTAAATGAGTATAAGATACTTCTCATTTGAGGAAGTCAGTGGTAAGATTGAGCCTAACTGGGAACAGTCAGTTGAGATGTTAAGTATCAAGGAAGAGATTGTGAAGCTTCACTAAGAATGAGATAGTACATGTTGAGAATCAATAGTTGACTTTTGAAAACAAGAAATTATCAGAATTGATCAAATTTGGAACAAGTCATCAGCCAGTCTAGAGAAGATGCAAGAACTACAGAAACCATTATGAGAGAGGACTGGTCTCAAATTCAGTAGCAATGAAGGCACTTCTGAGTCAAGTCCTCAATCGCAACTGAATATGTACAAAGAAAAATACATTCAATTTTTAAAGTTTGGTACGATTCATGAACATCAGGAGCCAACCTTTCAAGAGAAGAAACATGTTGAAATGATGAACAATTGTAGAATAGTTAGTATATGATATACACCAGAGAGTTCACATGCTAAACCCAACTAGTTTGGTAACAAATTCAGTTCGGCAAGACACAACTCTATGAAGGGTAAGCCCTACCGATACTATAACAGTAAGCATGTTCAAAAGAGATACAAGATGACTAATGATGATAGGAAGGTCGAACAACATTTTGTTTCAAGTGCACATCAGACACACAAGTTTCTACTTAATCCTTTCATAACAAACAGAGTGTTCGACTAGTTATGCTAATCCAAGTGTGAGTTCTTAAGGGACTAATACCGTTTGGACACCAAATATGACTGGATACCAGTTGGTTTTATCCGTGCTTATAGGTAAACAAGGAAAAATGCATGAAAAACTCAGTATGATACTTGGACAGTGGTTGTTTGAGATACATAACTAGTCAAGCCCAATTGTTGACAGAATTGATCAGATGTGAAGGACCCAAGAGCACATTCAGAGAAAAACATTTGTAAGGGTGATATTACTCAAGGAAATGTTGAGATTATTGATATGCTATTTTTTGAGAATCTGTGTTATAATTTAATCAGTGTCAGTCAAATTCGTGATAATTATCATCTCCACAAATTAAAAGTGTGTGAAAATGAGCAGGAGCTAGTATTTTCAACTGAGAGCAAAAAAGAGAAGGTCAATAAGACTTCTCAAAAGAGTTGTCAAACTCACAAGCTCGGTCATTATCTTTAGAACAAGCTCAGCAAGCCTTGCCATCTATTCAGAATTTGTTGAAGCAGTTCCACTAATCCCAAGTGTTGATCAATCAGGAAATGTGCCTCATGTTAAATCAATAATGGTCCCTCTTCCCCAACTAGAAGCTATGCTATCTCCTCCAGTCATGTATATTTCTCTTAAAAATGTTGATGAAGATGTGCAGTACATTGCACAACAGTATGAGGATGATGATATGTTCAAGGGCTATCTTATGCCACTCTCTCCTATCATCGAGGAGCCGGAAGTGCCAGAGATTGCACAAAGCTCTGCCATTCCAATAGAAGATTTGATCTTATCTAAGGATGAAGAAGTAATATAAGCAAAATTTTATGTTTGAGGAAATACAAGAAGATGTGATGCTTGAAGTTGGAGTCGCTCTGCCTGAAACTACTGAAGTACAGAAAGTTAAGATGGCTGGTCAGTCAGACTGAGCCAAAATTTTTGATGATTGAATAAGCAAGCCCTTCTACTAGTCAAGCTCTAAATCTTACACTAGTCGTTACTCCTCCACCGACTGGATCGAAAGAAATTCCCATGATCATGCCAATATCGCTTGGATTAGATATTGCAGAAGATAACACCTTGGAGCATATCAATGCCATTTCGACCTCTATTACTTTTAATCTAAGAATTCTGAAGAGGGGTGGCCAACTAAACACGGGTGATTCTGTGGATAACTTCAAGGACAAGATGCTTAAAGATGTATCTACTATATCCAAATTTGTGCTTGACATGTTTATGCAGCTAGAAAACATCAAGAAAGCACAGGTTGCCACATCATCTCATCTTGGTGGAAAAATTCAAGCGGACCAGTTACACTTCAAAATTGATGAGGTAAATTCTAATATGACCGAGAAGATTGATGGTATCACGAATCAAATTGGTATCACGAATCAAATTGACTGATGTGGTTAACTACCTAAAAGCCCCGGGTGGTATTGTTAAAAAATGGGAAGGGAGCAGTAGCGTGAAGAAAACTGAATCCAGCAGTGAGGTTCAAAAGAAAAGACAACAACAGATGAAGTCAAATGATAAATCTAAGCAATTTGGATGTCATAAGAAATAGTGCTTTGGTATAAAAATTAAGCAGTTTTGCAAGACTTTTGAAATTTTGTCAATCTATTGAGATTTTATATAGATTCATTTTTTTTAAATCTAATTACATATTTTGTCAATCACCAAAAAGAGAGAAATTATTAGATCAATTAAGTTTTGATAAATTAAAAAATCTTCAGATTTAAAGGAATCTATTGGAACTAAATTTATAAGGAAAACTGATCATTCATACGTAAATAATTTCCCCAAACAATATATAAAAGCCCAACTGATGTCTAAGCATAACTAATGGAAGCTAACTAATAGAAATCACTTATCAATCTGGATTACTAAATTAGTTGGACGGTTCGGCGAATATTCTTTGAAGATTTTCATAACATTCTCTAAGGATCAGAGCCCAACTGATATATCAGATAAGATCGTATAACATCTTTATCTGTCCATTAGAATATTAGAGTTCATGCGCACTGTGCAAAGTGTACGATTTGTCAAAAATGACTATGACATGGTACAACAATGTCTATATTTGGAAACGGTCATCAGAGTAAAAAATACGACCATTACAATCGAAGTCTATAAATAGATCAGTGAGAAGAACTTTCATGCTCTCTACAATTTTTTGAATCATCAAGTATTATCAAGTTCTTGTGAGTCTAACCGATCAAACAATTTTTTCAGCACATACTTAATAATTTCTTATCTCATAATTGAGGATTAATTTGTGCTTAGTATTTGCTTCAAAAATATTTGTAATTGACAGTAAGAGTCTTATTGATAATTTGTTTAAGTTTGTGAAGTATTCTAGGAGTTTCAGTGGGCAAGAGATAATTCCTAGTGAATCAAGTTTTTACAAATTGCTTTTAAACACACAAGTCTTTATAGTGAATCCTTCCAGAATGAAAGAATGAGTGACATATGAGCTTTTCAAATATCTGAACATCCAGAAACAATTAAGTACAATTTATTTTTTGTTTTTTTATATCAGTTTGATAGTCCAACTGTTAATTTTTTTGGTCATTTTCAATGTTCAAACTGTTTCAGTTATCCTATTTCCATGCAATGCATAACTATTGGTTTATTGATACTCAACTAACAAGAATTTAAACTTAGTGTTACTAATCCAACCGAGTTGATTTTGAAATTGTTGAGATTGTTTATTTGTCCCTCTAAACCAATCTCCCTATCCTAACATCCTATACATTTATGTAAGTCTTTTATTATATATTTTTTATTATGAAAGTTTTAGTTATCATATTAAAAGTTATCTTAAAAAGTTAAAATAAATTTTAAATAATATATAATTTATGACTCTAATAAATGTAAAAACAATATTTTACATTTCTTAGATATCTCTGTGATATCCTTTCTTCCGAGTTCCCTTCAAAAGCTCAAATTCATTGGCAATAATAGTGTCAAATGTTATCAGATTTCATCTCGATAATCAAATCAGAGCTTTAATTCTTTAACTCTTGTCAATTTTGATTCAAAATGGTAATTTTTTTCGAGTTTTTTTTATTAGATATGATATGATTCAATTAAATTCGAAAAATCATCTAGCTTAATTTTGTGCTTAAATAATATATAAAGTAGATATATCATTTGGAAATTTGCGACGAGTGTATGCATGGCTTTTTATACAAAGTTGACAAGGTCAAAAAAAAATTCATTTGTTGTTTTCAATTTGTCTGTTTTTTCGATATATTATAAATAAAATAGTTTGAAATGGTCGACGCCTTCGTGCACAATGTCTAATGATTCCATGGCTAAGAATAATTAAACATGTCGTTTAATCCTCGTTGAGTAAAATTCTTTAACTATTGAATTTTGTTTGTGTGCCCGTTGGCCATGTGAGTAGACTAACATTGGTGTAATTAAAAAATATATAATATATTTTAAACATATTTACAAATAAATAATAAAATACTATTATTTTTATTTATCAATATTATAGTTTGAAACGTCCAATACCTTTTTCACTTTAAAATCCTACTGAATTTTTTTTTTTATAAACTTCAAGTCATTCAATTAAAAATCATCCAACATTTTCAAAATCTTAAATGCATAAAAATTCATAATCGTCATCCACCAAACTCATACGTAAACATTTTAAAAATAATCAAAAATTTAACTTCAAAATCAAGCATAAATCTTTAAATAGAAATTCCTCAAAATATTTTCGTAAACTTTAAATACAAAATAAGTAAATGCGGAAAATCAATGTTCCTCAGGAGTGTACCGCCGGATTCGATCCACTAAAGCGTCAGCGCATCCCTCAAAATCATCATCACCTGCAAACATCCAAACTTAGTGAATCTAATAACTGAGCACATTCTAACCATACATAACAAATAATATATATACAAGCAAAGACACCTTTTAAAATAAATCTTTTAATAAAATAAGATGGCGTAAAATCTTGTAATCATACATCATATCATAAATCATTATATCATAAAGCTTTTCATCATCGTATATCATTTTTGGGTGAAGTTTGATCTTTGAAAGTGACTAGCTATATTCGTATCATCATGTGGTCGAATGAACCGTCTTAGTTCACCATTGCGCATGGTGATGGGCATTAGGCACCGTCATAATTGGAAATACGATCGTCGGGCTCCTTCTAAGACATTCTCCAATAAACGGACTCCCTCTGGGCCTTCTCCCTCACGATATTCCAATCATAGGCCTTCTCCCTCACGATATTCCAATCATATCATATCATATCATATTTGTCACAGTCAATTCACATCCTTCAAAATATTTTCTTTCATTTTTATTCATAAAATATGGTGTCCTTCAAAATTCGTAGAATAGCATTTTTCCAGGAAAAATCGTACAGTTTTAGCATAAAACGTAAACTACCATAATTTCATCATAAACATTTTAAAATATCATCTGGCATGTATTATGATTCTTTGGGACACTACCAATCCTTCCGTACTACCAGGTACACAAAATGACTATTTTACCCATGGACTCCAAAATTATCGATTTTGACTTTCTCTTACCTTTATTGACTCGAGCATATCCCATAGTATCATCTAAGCTTAAATTTGACTTCTAATATTTTTATTAGACGTAAACCCGAGCATTTCGATTTAATAACTTAATGACTAAACCATGAACCTTTTTAAAATCGAATAAATTCAAAATTTAATATTTTCTTCCCAAATTTTAAACATAAATTTTTCATCCCTGAACTTAACATGACACCTTAAAATAAATTCATAAACATTTCTTAGAAGTAAAATTAAGTTCGTCAACTAATTTCTCAATTCGTTTTAAAATTTAGTCGTACGTGTCGGTTTTAACCTGTATCGACTCAAAACTTAACAAAATTTTACCAAACTTGAACCATAGCCTATTAACACCTAACCACACCTTATACAACCCAATCCAAGCCATTTAAGACCCTTGATCAAGCCTATGAACCTTCTGAAATTTTCTGCACATAAAAACCTAACCTTAGTTTGTTCGGACCCTAGCTTGCCTCGACTCCAACCCTTAACCACCATGTCCCAACCTTATTTGACCCTTCTAGGACCATGACCGAACCATAGAAATGCTACTGGAACAGCCTCTACAGCCCTTGCACGAGGACGGCCCCTTAACCCGTGACCTAAGCCTTACGAGCGTCTAGCTTCTCCTACAGCTCTAGGCCTTGCACCAGCCTTCCTCCAAGCCATCTAGGACCCTGAACCAGCTCCCTTATAACCCCTGGACGTTCCCTAACAGCAGCTAAGAGCCGTGTCCTTCTAGGAACCCTAGCCGAAAACCCTAGCCCATAGAAACTCAAATTTTCGTTCATATTGCTACCCTATCTTGTCCAGCCCTTAAACATACATCTATGGACCCTTAAACACATTGAAATTCATCCCTTCCCATATCCCTACCATAGCAGCCCGTTTGTGCATCATATTCAAGAGTTTTAAAAGATGAAAACTCTAGTTTTATCATGTTTATGACATAGAAACGAAAATAAAAAGAAGGTTTCATATTATTCATACAAACATGATTAAACACACATAATATGGTTTGAATGGTGCAAAATGAAAGTTTAGAAACGTGCCTTTGCGTTTAAAATGCTCGAAATACGAATATCGAAGCGGTGGAGGTCGATGACGAACGGATGACGATTTCTATTTTTTTCTACCCTTTTTCTTGTCAAAACCCCACCAAAAACCCACCTTGGGATGCAAGGCAGTCGGGTGACCATTGTCGTAAAATCTTCCCTTGACTTGCAAAGAATAAACAGCCGATTTTCCTCTCACTTTTGTACAATTCACGTATTGTGTGTGTGTGTGTGTGTTTCGGTGTGTTTGTAGGTGTTTAGGTGTGTGTTTAGGTTTAGGATTAAATAAAACAAAAAAACAACAAGGCTTTTTAACTTTTTATTTAATGAGCTTAATCAAGACTAGTTATTAATTAATAAATTAGGTCCATTAAGATTAATAAACTCATTAGGCTTAAGTTAAAAAGTGTAGGATCGAGTGCTTACCGTTTTACAAAAAGCTATAGCTGGTGGTAATGGTGCAACTCTAATCTTTTAAACCGCAAAGTAACTCAAGCGCCACAACAACTCAAATCTTCTAGGTTTTGCCATCACCGCAAAGGAGGAAATTGTTAGACTTAATTTAATTGTGTTGATGATAGTCAAAACCAGTAGATCGCGTTAGTAAAACCAGAAGACAGTACAAAAGCAAAAGTTCTCGTATCGCCTTAACAAAGCAGTACTCAGATAAACAGAAGCAGAATTTAGCTTTTACAAGATCAGAACCTATCGAACATATATTAAATGCTACAGTTACTTTACCTAGTATGAGTATTAAATTTACCATTAATGCTGAACAAAGACATTTAACGCTCCTTACAAGTTTTTGTATGAAACAAGACTGATTGTTTCATAGCTTTCTGCAGGACCCATTTTAGGTACTAAAGCTGATCTTGCTCAGGAGTTTCAGAAGCCGTTTTTTATTATAGACGTTGGAATCAAGACTTTTATAAATACTCAAGATCAACGACGTTTATCAATATTATATTTTGAAACGTCCACTAGCTTTTTCACTTTAAAATCCTACTGAATTTTTTTTTATAAACTTCGAACCATTCAATTAAAAATCATCCAACATTTCAAAATCTTAAATGCATAAAAATTCATAATCGTCATCTACCAAACTCATACGTCAATATTTTAAAAATAATCCAAAATTGAACTTCAAAATCAAGCATAAATCTTTAAATAGAAAATCTTCAAAATCTTTTCGTAAACTTTAAATACAAAATAAGTAAATGCGGAAAATCAATGTCCCTCAGGAGTGTACCGTCGGACTCGATCCACTCAAGCGTCAGCGCATCCCTCAAAATCATCATTGCCTGCAACTATCTAAACCTAGTTAATCTAATAACTCAGCACATTCTAACCATACATAACAAATAATACATATACAAGCAAAGACAACTTTTAAAATAAATCTTTTAATAAAATAAGCTGGCGTAAAATCTTGTAATCATACATCATATCATAAATCATTATATCATAAAGCTTTCCATCATCGTATATCATATTTTGGTGAAGTTTAATCCTTAAAGTGACTAGATGTAATCGTATCATCATGTGGTCGACTGATCAGTCTTAGCTCATCATTACGCATGGGGACGGATACTAGGCACCGTCGTAAGGTGAAATACGATCGTCGGGCTCCCTCTGTGGCCTTCTCCCGTAAAAGGAATCTATCTGGGGCCTTCTTCCTCACGATATTCTCAATAATATCATATCATATTTGTCACAGTCAATTCACATCCTTCAAAATATTTTATTTCCTTTTTATTCATAAAATATCGTGTCTTTCAAAATTCGTAGAATAGAATTTTTCCAGGAAAAATCGTACAACTTTAGCATATATCGTAAAATACCATATTTTCATCATAAAGATTTTAAAATATCATTTAGCATGTACTATGATTCTTCGGGGCACTTCCAAGCCTTTCGTACTACCCGAGACGCAAAATGACAATTTTACCCCAAGACTCCAAAATTTCCGATTTCAACTTTCTCTTACCTTTATTGACTCGAACCTATCCAATAGTATCATATAAGCTTAAATTTGACTTCTAATATTTCTATTAGACATAAACCCGAGTCTTTCGATTTAATAACTTAATGACTAAACCATGAAGCGTTTTTAATCCGAATAAATTCAAAATATAATATTTTCTTCTCAAATTTTAAACATAAACTTTTCATCCCTAAACTTAACATGACACCTTAAAATACACCCATAAAAATTTCTAAGACGTAAAATTAAGCTCCTCAACTAATTTCTCAATTCGATTTAAAACTTAACCGTACGTGTCGGTTTTAACCCGTACCGATTCAAAACTTAACCAAACTTGAATCATAGCGTATCAACACCTAACTATGCATTATACAACCTAACTCAAGCCATTTAAGACCCTTTATCAAGCCTATGAACCTTCTGAAATTTTCTGCACATAAAACTTAACCCTAGTTTGTCCAGACCCTAGCTTGCCTCGACTCCAGCCCTTAGCCACCATGTCCCAACCTTATTTGACCCTCCTAGGACCATGATCGAACCCTATAAAAGCTATTTGAACAGTCTCTACAGCCCTTGCACGAGGACGGCCCCTTAACCCGTGACCTAAGCCTTACGAGCGTCTAGCTTCCCCTACAGCCCTAGGCCTTGCACCAGCCTTCCTCCAAGCAATCTAGGACCCTGAACCAGCTCTCTTATGACCCCTGGACGTTCCCTAACAGCAGCTAAGAGTCGTGCCCTTCTAGGAACCCTAGCCGAAAACCCTAGCCCATAGAAACTCAAATTTTCGTTCATATTGCTACCCTATCTTGTCCATCCCTTAAACATACATCTATGAACCCTTAAACACATTAAAATCCATCCCTTATCATAGCCCTACCATGGCAGCCCATTTGTGCATCATATTCAAGAGTTTTAAAAGATGAAAACTCTAGTTTTATCATGTTTATGCCATAAAAACGAAAATAAAAAGAGGGTTTCATATTATGCATGCAAACATGATTAAACACACATAATATAGTTTGAATGGTGCAAAAAGAAAATTTAGAAAGGTGCATTTGCATTTAAAACGCTCGAAATACGAATATCGAAGCGGTGGATGTCGATGACGAACGGATGACGATTTCTATTTTTTTCTACCCTTTTTCTTGTCAAAACCCCACCAAAAACCCACCTTGGGCTGCAAGGGAGTCGGGTGATCATTGTTGTAAAATCTTCCCTTGATGGTTTCTTCTATTTTTGAACAAGAAAAAGTGTTCTACAAACTTATTTTGTTGTGGATGATTTATCTTTCAAAACTCACCTCTTGTATTGCCCCTCATACCTCATTTTATTGGGCTTGCTCCCATCCTACCTTTTTATCTTGTATAATATGCCCTTTTTTTTTATCTCTATCCAAAAGAATTATGTTGTATCTATAGAATCAAACAATGATATGAACATTAGATACAAGAATATGATCGTTAGAAAAAGTTATGTACGATTTTTGACATAAAAACGATTATATTTGTGTTTTCGATCGGTTGTTGGTGTGGTCCGACTCCAGGAGCTGAACGGTTGAATGAATGGAAAGGTTAAATGATCAAAACGGTTGGATGAACCAAAAAAGTCGATTGAATTTCGTCCAGTCTAGTGCTTATAACTCTTGATTCATTAATTTTTGGGCAAAGTGTTAAACATGAAAGTTGTAGCACTTTGTCTTGTCTTTCCATATAATAAAAAACACTCAATGTGGAATTCTTATGAGATGCAATACTAGACATGCTCAAAAAATGGTTCATGGTCGGGTTGAATGAATATGGTCTGGTCCAGTTATTATAATCCTTGATCCATTGCTTTATGTGAAAATTGATGAAAATGAAATGTAGCCTATTTTTTTTCCATGGAATTAGGAATCACTCAATTTCGAATTTGTATGAGAGAGATATGCTCGAAATACCAGACTATGTACAAGCTTGAATTCTTTACGCAACATGTGCAGCAAATTCATCTCGATTTATTAGCTTAT
The DNA here is from genome assembly GCF_012295235.1 of Primulina huaijiensis. Lineage (NCBI taxonomy): Eukaryota > Viridiplantae > Streptophyta > Magnoliopsida > Lamiales > Gesneriaceae > Primulina > Primulina huaijiensis. The sequence continues at coordinate 8,130,135 of NC_133320.1, forward strand.
AAGATATGACTCAGACTTTGACTTGCGAAGATAATTTATAAATCATTGTTTTAGATTCGTAACATATACTGAATCATTCCATTTGGATAAATGAGATGAGAGATATGGCCACCATACTAGAGCTGGTCTATCAAGCTGTCCGGCTCGATGATCTTTGGCCAGTCCGATATTGCTACAACCATTTCGCCTCAATAACATCTGAATTAATAGATTCGGTCTGAAGTATGGCTTTTAGCCTTTTTCATTGCTTGTACAACTGTTTTGACCAATAGTCATTTGGATCAGTAAGCTATGAGATATGTTTGAAACAAACAGCTGCTCCATAAACTTATAAGTTGTGCTGGAATTATAATACATCAACTTATCACTTCCAATTTTGGATATATCAACTTCACACTTCAGTAAAAATGTTAAAAATACAATAATAAGTTTTTTATCGTCAAAATCAAGATTACTTGTCTTTTCGGACCCAATTATCTCTTTTTTTTTTCACAAAACTTGGATACAAATATTAACATTTAAACTCAAGCCAGACATGACATAGAAAATCACATTTTTATCTAACATATTTCTCCTCTTTTGTAAAATAAAATAGTTTGGGTGACTAACAATGAAAATAACTTCATATAAATATGTATGCACAAAACGAATTTTCATCATCGCTTGATTTTTTTTTAAGACACGTTTTTGGACATTAATGCGGACACAAAGAAAAACGAGACAAAATTTTCGAAAAGATCACATGCTATAATGATGATCTCTCAATGATATAACTTCCCTTTTTCAACAAACACAAGTGGGTACTGTTGGAAATTTAAAGTAAATTTAAAGATTGAATAAAAATTATGTCTCATGAATGTGGAGTGTCTTTTGGCTCTCCACATTCTTGAGTTAATTGAAGAGTTTTGACTCTTCATATTCTTGAGTTAATGGGAAGATTAATTGAGTTAGTTAATCTTGCATGACATTTGGTGTGCATTTTGGGGCTTATAAATAGTGGGGTTCATTTCCTCATTGAAGTACATGAAAATCTTTTCTTTTTCAAGTATTCTCTGGCATTTCATATTGTTAGCTTTTTATTTGGCCTCCGTAAAATATCAGTGATAAAGTAAAAGTACGTTTTCAGTTCACCGTAGTAGTGTCTCGTGCTAAGTCACTGCTGATTGTTCCGTTGTATCCTGAGAAACAGACGTCCAAAACGATCCTCGAAGCACATACAGGAGGGGACGAATCAGCTTTAAGGAAACTGTACATGCTACAGGCCTCAATTTGGTTTTGATTTATTTTACACGATATTCATACTGTAAACATCACACTTGTTTTGGTTATTGCTTTATCTCTACAAGTTCGTTTCTACGCTATTGTCGTTAGCAATTTTTCTAACAAACTTAAAACAGATTACTCATTACGTGGTTTGTTTCAGATATGGCTACTGAAACCAGCGTGCAAAGGGAAACTGGTTATGTTTTCCCTACTGTGGCTCAAGTTGTCCCTCATGTTACCCCACGTGCTGCTATGGTTGATGTCCCAGCCAGTCACGGTGTAAAGCCTGAAAAGTTCACTGGTATGAACTTCAAAAGGTGGCAGAAGATGATGCTGTTCTACTTGACGATGCTGAACCTGGCCAGATTCTTGTCTGAAGATGCTCCTAAACTCACAGAGGGTGAGGGAGATGTTGAATATGTTAGTGCGGTGGAGGCATGGAATCATTCTGATTTCTTATGCCGAAACTATGTACTAAACGGATTGGCCGATTCGCTCTACAACGTGTTTTGCAAAAAGAAAACGGCTAAAGATCTGTGGGAATCCCTTGACAGAAAGTACAAAACCGAGGATTTCGGGGCCAAGAAGTTTCTTGTTGGCCATTTTCTGGACTTTAAAATGGTGGATTCAAAGCCGGTTATCAGCCAAGTTCAAGAACTCCAAGTGATTCTTCACGAGATTCACGGTGAGAGGATGACTTTGAGCGAATCATTCCAAGTGGCTGCTATTGTTGAGAAGCTACTACTAGCTTGAAAGGATTTCAAAAATTATTTGAAGCACAAGCGCAAAGAGATGAATGTTGAAGAGTTCATTGTTCGACTTCGCATCGAGGAAGACAACAAGAGTTCGGAAAGAAGATTGTTTTCTCTATTGCTGCTAAAGCAAATGTTGTCGAGCATGCTCAAAGCTCGAAAAAGAGAACCTTTTCCTCCTCCAAAAGGTTGAACCTGGGACCCAAAGGAGGCATTTCGAAGAAAAATTTTTCTGAGAAATGCTACAACTGTGATGGTATGGGTCACAAGGCCTCTGAGTGTAAGAAGACGAAGAGAAAATCGAGAGGTGAATGTGATTGAGAACATTTCTCGGGAGGTTTCGAACATGAATCTCTGTGCTGTAATATCAGAAGTTAATCTGGTGGGTTCTAACCCAAGGGAGTGGTAGATCGACACTGGTGCCACTGGCCATGTTTGCTCCGACAAAGAGATATTTGCTACTCTTGATGAATCTATGAATGGGGAAAAGCTATTCATGGGAAATTCCGCCACTTCTGAAATCAAGGGTGAAGGAAAAGTTGTCCTAAAGATGACATCTGGAAAAGAACTGATGTTGAACAATGTGCTGTATGTACCTGACATCCACAAGAACTCGATGTCTGGGTCGCTTCTTAACAAGCATGATTTCCGCATTGTCTTCGAGTCAGATAAGGTGGTTTTGTCGAAAAGTGGAATGTTTGTTGGCAAAGGTTATGTTTGTAATGGGTTATAAAGGCAATTAAGCCCGTGATGAATAAAGTTAATATTTTTGCTTACTTGCTTGAGTCTTTTTGTTTATGGCATGGTAGACTTGGACACGTTAATTACGATACAATTCGTAGAATAATTAACATGAAAAGCATTCATGCATTCCAAATTGATAAACAACACAAATGTGAAACTTGTGTTGAGGCAAAACTAACGAGATCATCTTTTCGAACAATTGAAAGAATTAGTGAGCCACTTTATATAATTCACAGTGATATATGTGATTTAAAAGGTGTACAAACTCGTGGTGGAAATAAATACTTCATTACTTTTGTTGACGATAGCACAAAATTTTGTTATGTGTATCTCCTCAAAAGTAAGGATGAAGTTATTGACAAATTTGTCCAATATAAGAGTGAAGTTGAAAACAAACTTAGCAAAAAAATTAAGGTGCTAAGAAGTGATCGTGGAGGTGAATATGAATCACCATTTGCTGAGTTTTGTGCTCAACACGGTATCAAACATGAAGGAACTGCACCTTATTCTCCTCAGCAAAATGGCATTGCATAGAGAAAGAATCGTACCTTAAAAGAAATGATGAATGCGTTGTTATTAAGTTCTGGTTTACCACAGAATATGTGGGGGGAAGCTGTTCTAACAGCAAATTACCTTTTAAATAAGGTGCCCCGAAAAAAGTAAGATAAAAGTCCATACGAGTCATGGAAAGGTAAAAGTCCTTCATACTAATACTTGCGAGTGTGGGGGTGTCTTGCCAAGGTAGCAGTATCCACTCCAAAGAAAGTAAAGATAGGACCAAAAACTGTTGATTGCATTTTCATTGGATATGCTCAAAACAGTAGCGCATATCGTTTTCTTGTACATGAATCTCAAATACCTGATATTCACAAGAATATGATAATGGAATCAAGAAATGCTTCGTTCTTTGAACACATGTTTCCATACAAATCTAAGGAAGAGTCAGGTTCATCCAAAAGATTATATGAGACAATTGATGCAGAACAAGATCTTGATCAAGACATTGAACCTAGACGTAGCAAGAGAGCTAGGACTGAGAAATCCTTTGGTCCGGATTTCATCACTTTCATGATGGAAAGTGAACCTCAAAGCTTCAAGGAAGCAATGAGTTCATCTGAGGGACCTCTATGGAAAGAGGCTATCAATTCTGAAATGGAATCCATTTTACAAAACCATACGTGGGAGTTAGTAAATCTTCCTTCGGGAATCAAACCACTAGGCTGTAAATGGGTTTTCAAAAGGAAAATGAAATCAGATGAAACCATAGATAAGTATAAAGCCAGATTGGTAATTAAAGGTTACCATCGACGTGAAGGGCTTGATTACTTTGACACATATTCTCCTGTATCGAGAATAATTTCTATTCGTGTGATACTTGCGATTGCCGCCTTGAGGAATCTTGAAGTACACCAAATGGACGTAAAGACAGCTTTTCTAAATGGAGATTTAGAAGAGGAAATTTACATGGAATAACCTGAGGGATTTTCTACGACTGGACAAGAAAACAAGGTTTGTAAACTGGTGAAGTCTCTATATGGCTTAAAACAAGCACTAAAGCAATGACACGAAAAATTTGATAAAGCCTTGATAGAAAGTGGATTTAAATTCAGTGAATGTGACAAATGTGTATACATGAAAACCACTGAAAATGGATATGTCATTTTATGTCTTTACGTAGATGACATACTTATAATTGGTAGTAATGATAAGATGATCAAAGCTACCAAGAAGTTATTAAACTCAAGATTTGACATGAAAGATTCGGGCTTAGCCGATGTAATCCTTGGAATTAAAATCCATAGAACATTAGAAGGGCTAGTCCTAAGTCAGTCACATTATGTTGACAAAATACTTGATAAATTCAATAACGATGACTCTGCATTGGCTAGAACCCCGATAGATACCAGTCAGCATCTATCAAAAAATCAAGGTGAAAGTATGTCTCAATTAGAATACTCTCGAGTCATTGAAAGTCTAATGTACTTAATGAGTTGTACAAGACCAAAATAGCTTATGCAGTGAGAAAATTGAGTAGATTCACGAGCAATCCAGGAGTTGAACACTGGAAAGAAATTATCAGATTGCTAAGATACTTAAGGTATACTCGTGATCATGGGCTGCACTATACCAGATATCCTGCTGTTATTGAAGGATACAACGATGCAAATTGGATATCTGATATGAAAGTCTCAAAATATACAAGTGGATTTGTATTCACTTTAATAGGTGCAGCAATTGCGTGAAAATCTTCTAAACAAACTGTAATAGCCAGATCCACGATGGAATCTGAGTTTATAGCTCTTAACAAGTGTGCTGAAGAGGCTGAATGGCTGCGTCACTTCTTAGAAGATGTTCCAAGATGGGAAAAACCAGTGCCGGCTATATGTATATATTGTGATAGCCAATCTGCGATTGGAAGAGTACAAAATAATATGTATAATGGTAAGTCTAGGCATATACGTCGTAGACATAATACCATTAGACAACTACTCTCAACTGTAGTTATCTCTGTTGACTATGTAAAGTCAAAGGATAATATAGCGGATCCGCTGACAAAGGGGTTAAACAGAGAGTTAGTTGCGAAATCGTCAAAGGGAATGGGGCTCAAGCCTATAGAATAAATTGGTGTGAAGGAAAACCCAACCTACGCTGACTGGAGATCCCAAGAACTAGGTTCAATGGGACAACCTAATCGCACTAATTTGGAGAATCACTGTGGAGGTTATCCCTAGTCCATTCCTATTATACAACAGTGAATGTTGATGATAAGCTTACGGCTTTTAATGATTCTGATGAGAAGCAATATAGACTCACCTATGTGAGAGAGAAGTGGGGCCGCTTCGAAGGAATTGCAGGGCTCAATTTTAGACCCTCTCACAGAACCAGGCGTGTGTTCATGGCCAAAACGAATACGATCATGAGAATTGAATAGTATCAGGGAGAGTCTTGTGTGAAATATATCTTAATTTACATAAACGGCAGAACAGTTCAAGGACAACATGTCTACTGGTCAGCTAGTAAAGCAAATATATTTCATAAGAGAAGGTTCAAAGGGTAACACCTACCTATCATATGCAGGATTCAACTGTAGAACTTTGTCACGAAGATTTGTATCAATTTTCATTCATGTGGGGGATTGTTGGAAATTTAAAGTAAATATAAAGATTGAATAAAAATTATATCTCATGAATGTGGGAGTGTCTTTTGGCTCTCCACATTCTTGAGTTAATTGAAGAGTTTTGACTCTTCATATTCTTGAGTTAATGAGAAGATTAATTGAGTTAATTAATCTTGCATGACTCTTGGTGTGCATTTTGGGGCTTATAAATAGTGGGGTTCATTTTCTCATTTGAAGTACATGAAAATCTTTTCTCTTTCAAGTATTCTCTTACATTTCATATTGTTAGCTTTTCATTTGGCCTCCGTAAAATCTCGGTGATAAAGTAAAGGTACGTTTTCAGTTCGACGTAGTAGTGTGTCGTGCTAAGTCACTGCTGATTGTTCCGTTGTATCTTGGAAAACAGACGTCAAAGACGATCCTCGAAGCACATACAGGAGGAGAAGAATCTGTTTTAAGGAAATTGTACATGCTACAGGCCTCGGTTTGGTTTTGCTTTCTTTTACACGATAGTCATACTGTAAACATCACACTTGTTTCGGTTATTACTTTATCTCTACAAGTTCGTTTCTACGTTATTGTTGTTAGCAATTTTTCTAACAGGTACTTGTGCAAGTAGAGAAAATAAAGTTTCAACTCAATTCATTTTTCAAATAACAGGATTTGATATTTGAAAATATAAAAGCACAAGTGTATGTAAGATACAAATGCAAATCAAAACTCAAGATATTTTTTCCAACTCAAATACTCGTTAAACATTTAAGAGATTTCCTTCTTAGTCACTAAGAACAATCACAATTATAAGAGAATTGCTAAGCATTCTAACAACAAAGCAATACTCAGCACAAAGTAAAATATCATATTGGCATCCAACTCAAGCACTTTTCGTAAATAAATATAAATGTTTAAGAATGACTATATCGAGTTTTCTTGGTGATGTGTGCCTCAAGTTTGAAGTCATTTGCTTCTTCAATTGGTGAGTGCAACATCCTTAAGCTTTTTGACAAAAACACAAAATTTTGTCCATGCCCTGTTTTGTAGATAGCGACGGTTTTGTTCAATAAAACCGTCGCTACTGGAGACGGTTTTTGAGAAACTGTCACTGATAGATAGCGACGCGACCTCCTGTTGCGGATCTCCAAACCATCGCTACAACTGTCGCCTAACCCTTTTAGCGACGGTTTTAACTGTCGCTACCGTCGCTACCCTTTTTTTTTGGTAGTGTGCCACATCATATATTGTTCGACTTTAATAAATAAACTGCTTTTCCTCATCTGTGACTAGGTTTCAATTTTATACTGCTGCAGTCCCCGACAACTTTAGTTTACAATGCAAAAAGTGGTTCGTTATTTGGACGCTCAAACAAGGAGTTATACCCTAACTAATATTAAATAACAATGATCAAACTCAAAAAAATTATATTACGAGTAAAACGAATTTTTAGTAGGATCATGTATCAACTAAGCCAATAATCCATTTATCAATTTGTCAATTTATCAATATTTTGTGTATCAAAAATACTATTTACTACAAAAAATGGAGTAGCAAAAAATGAGAAATTGTCATTTTAATTTTCTCTTTGTAATTTTAATCATTTATATACACACACACACAATCAATTATGTCTGCGTATGTATAGTATCACATCTGACACTTTCGATAAAAAAAAAAATTTAATGTCTGGTCAGAATCATGTGGAATCACATCAATGTCATGTTGGAAAAATGACCAAAATCACAAAAATAACGAAGAAGACGTACTAAGACTGAAATTTGACAACGCTGATGACCAAAATTACAAAGAGACAAATTTACAGGGCCCTAAAATCATAATTTCCATGCAAAAGATCAAATGTATTATTTTGTATTTGGAAATTTTCTCCGAAATATTTTAACAAGTTTTTGTTTTATCTGAATATGTGGTTGAGCTGTAGTTTTTAAATTAAGAGTTATTTTGTTAAAACAGAAATGATAAGTCGTGCGTAAAGTTAAAAAAGAAGACTAAAAGAACTGTGGAAATATAAATTAGTAGATGTTAAATAAATAATAAAATAAAGAACTAAAGAGTTTATAAGTGTTGGAGGATCATGAAATTCTAACCACTATAGTGTAGTAGCTAGCATGATTCAATTACCAACAATTCATATCCATTATTCTTTCTAGATAATACTGATCCAGCCAAAAAATAATATTATCGAAAACGAGAATTTTTATAAAACTTAAAAATATTATCGAACTACTCAGATAAAGAACTTTGTGAATTATTTATCAACGTCAATTAGCAAGGTAGAGAAATCGAAGCGTGACAGATGAAAACCCTCTTTCATACGTTTATTCGATAAATATACCAATGAACTAGAACATGTACAAGAGGTTTTTTTTAAAAAAAAAAAAAAAATTCACATGCTTGATTTATAATATTTATGTGTTTCCATATTGAATTTTCTTCGCGTATTGATTGATTTAATACATATACACATCTGAAGTGGTGCATATACACAAATTTATGAGATTCTTCAACTCATCATTAGAATTCGTGGCTTTACATTTAATAAAACATNATAATTCGAAAAAAAAAATTTCAAAATTTGTAACTTCTTTGACTTTAAAGTTTTAAGAGGAAATATATTTTAAAAAAGGTTTAGAAGAAATCTATGCTATATCATTAATATATGATTTTTAGAATAACTAAATTTTGATGTCATGATCTGTTTTAATAATTATATATATATTAATAAAGTATTAAACTTGAATGTAAGTCACATATAGTTTAGCTGATAAAGCATTTGTTTTCTAAACATCAAGTTGTAGGTTTAATTTTTTACTTTACTCTTTTNTTTCTAAACATCAAGTTGTAGGTTTAATTTTTTACTTTACTCTTTTATTTATTTATTTATATATCAAAACTACAGTGTAGTTTTTTACTGTTTCTTATAAATACATTTTGATATTCATTAAAATATAAATAAAATGATATTGTACGAGCACGTAACGCGTGCGTCGGTGTACTTAGTTAATTAAAAAGTATGAAAATGTATTTTTAAAAAAGAAGGGAGGCAATAATTAATTTAACGAAGTGCATTGTCTAAAGTAACGATGCATCCAACGCGGTGAAATACAAGTCATAACTAAAAGAACGTTGAATTCTAAAAATATGTCGCTCAACTTCACTCGCTATATTTTACTAATCAACGTGGATTCGTAATTTGAAAAAGGCGAATGATTCAATAATTTTAGATAACAAAAAATTTAACTAATATTTATATTATATTATATTATATTATATGAGAGAATACTAATCAACGTGGATTCGTAATTTGAAAAAGGCGAATGATTCAATAATTTTAGATAACAAAAAATTTAACTAATATTTATATTATATTATATTATATTATATGAGAGAATACTAATCAACGTGGATTCGTAATTTGAAAAAGGCGAATGATTCAATAATTTTAGATAACAAAAAATTTAACTAATATTTATATTATATTATATTATATTATATGAGAGAATACTAATCAACGTGGATTCGTAATTTGAAAAAGGCGAATGATTCAATAATTTTAGATAACAAAAAATTTAACTAATATTTATATTATATTATATTATATTATATGAGAGAATACTAATCAACGTGGATTCGTAATTTGAAAAAGGCGAATGATTCAATAATTTTAGATAACAAAAAATTTAACTAATATTTATATTATATTATATTATATTATATGAGAGAATACTAATCAACGTGGATTCGTAATTTGAAAAAGGCGAATGATTCAATAATTTTAGATAACAAAAAATTTAACTAATATTTATATTATATTATAGTATATGAGAGAATTAAATATTTATTTTGTTTTTGTTTTTTTTTTAATAATGGTTTATAAAACAAGAATCATATGTTTTGACTTTAATTAAATCGTATGCGAAATTGACAACTTCAACGCGCCGACCATGACCGAGCCAAACCATTTGCTTGCTTCTCTATATATAAAAAGACACTCACCCTCATTCTTCCTTCCAAAAAAATCTCTGTAAATTTCTCCAAAATCTTTGGCAACAAACCGATATCTTTGATTGAATTTCCCCCAATTTAAGGAATATAGATATAGAATCGAAGCAAAATGAAGGGTTCTTTGTTCTCAAGGCCATCGTCTCCGTTACCTGAGTCTCACCATAGCAATTACGTCTCTCCTTCCTCCACTCCGAGCCGGATGCAACTCCAAACTTTCTCCGAGACGATGATGGAGGAAAACATCGATTTTGCCGAGAAAATAATCAAGAAATGGGACTTGGATTCCATGCAACACCGGAAGTTTAGATCACTGTTTGAGCAAGACAGGGATGAAGCTAAACGATTCCTAGAATCTGTCAGTGATTTGCAGAAAGCCATGCATTTCTACGTGAAACTGTACACGAATTCTGAGAAACTGACTAGGGCGCAGAAGTTGATGAAACTCGCCATTAAGAGACTGGAGAAAGAATTCTACACCATATTATCTTCTAACAGGAAGAATCTTGATTCAGAATCTGTGTCGTGCCGGTCTTCCCAGGCTTCGACCCGGTCTAGTATTTCGGATACGGACGAAGTTTCAGATGAATATGAGGGGACGACTACCACACCTCACGCTTCTGATGTGGCTATGGCAGATTTGAAGAGCATCGCGGATTCTATGATTGGATCTGGTTATGCAAGAGAGTGTCTGAAAATTTATAAGATCATTCGAAAATCGATTATTGATGAAACTTTATATTATTTACACGTCGAGAGTAGCAGTGTTTCTTCGATTCAGAAGATGGATTGGCAAGTTTTGGATCAGAAAATCAAGAACTGGCTGCACGCCGTTAAAGTTGCTGTCAAAACTTTGTTCTGCGGCGAGAGGATTCTTTGCGATTTTGTGTTTTCCTCATCCGAGAAGCTTGCGGAATCGTGTTTCTCTGAGATTTCTAGAGATGCAGCTGTGAATTTATTTTCGTTTCCTCATAATTTCGCGAAAAGCAAGAAGATTCTATCGCCGGAGAAGATGTTTCGTGGGCTCGACATGTACGAAGCGATTTCGGATCTATGGCCGGATATCGAATCCATATTCGGGCATGAATCGTTGTCCGTGGTCAGAAGCGAGGCCGTGGCTGCGCTTCTTAAACTCGCGGAAGCAGTAAGGCTCATGCTGAACCAATTCGAGGCGGCGATTCAGAAAGATTCCTCAAATGCCACTTCGAAAGGCGGCGTCCACCCTCTCACTCGCTACGTGATAAATTTCCTCATTTTCCTCGGGGACTATAGCGGCGCTATCTCCGACATCCTCATGGATTGGACGGTCTCCGCGCAGACACCTCTACCAGTATCCTACTTCTCCAGCCCCACCTCCGGGTCGGAGGACCCCGCATCGGAGGCCGTCACGGCCCGCCTCGCGTGGCTGATCCTCGTCCTCATCTGCAAACTGGACGGCAAGGCGGTGAAGTACGATGACGCGGCGCAGTCCTATTTGTTCCTGGCGAACAACCTAAACTATATCGTTTCTAAGATCCGAACCTCGACCCTGGGGATCCTGATGGGGCCCGACTGGATCTGGAAACACGAGGCGAAGGTGAAGAACTACGTATCCAAGTACGAGAGGATGGGCTGGAGCAAAGCCATGACGTCACTCGTCGACGACGATCCGACGTTCGATATCCCGGAAAGGTTCAGAAGATTCTACGCCGGGTTCGAGGAGTCGTACAGGAAGCAGAGTTCATGGGTCATATCCGACCCGAAACTGCGAGACGAAGTGAAAATATCGCTGTCGAAGAAGATCGTGGGGAGTTATCGGGAGTTCTATCAAAAACATCGGGGAAATTACGCGAGGGGTTTCGGGGCGGAGTCGATTGTCAGATATGCCCCTGAAGATTTGGATAATTACTTGTCGGACATGTTCTTTGCGGCGACAACGGCTTCGACTTCGGGGACTACTAGGTTGAGGTCGCATGAAGCTTCTCCAGAATCTTCGATTTCGTCACGCTCTCGTTGAGGCCGTGCAATTCAAACATCTGGAAGGCCGGCATTGCCTCTGCACATATTTGGAGATTTTTATTTTTATTTTTTTACAAATTATATTAAATGTGTAAAGGTATTTTCTTTATAATAACAATAATAATAATAATATATACATTTGACTAAGTCATTTTTTAAAATGTGCTTGCTCATATTATATATTTAGATGGCACACATTGCAGTCACTTTTTCCATGTTAAATTTACAAGATAAAAGTCATATTCCAAGTTTTGGAATGAAAATTTAACAAAATAAAGGGTAACGGGTAGCCTTGATGAAACGTCGATGATTATTTCCTGTAATGTGCTCTTCCATCTGATTATAAAATTATCAAGTGAGACAATTTTTGTATATTACGATGTTTTCATTGAAACGGTTATGCTCTGGCTATGTGACATTCATTTTCATAAGCAAATTTGTTAAGGTCATATATACAATTAAATAAATTTCATTTGGTTCGTTTTCTGCTAATTTTTTTTTAAAATAACAAACTTTATTACTTCTATTAAATTAAAATTCGGATAATTTGGTTACCTACCAAATTAATCGATTTTTTATTCTGTTTTATTTTTATACAAATTTTGTTTGGTATAGTTTGTCAGAAAAAAATAGACATAATGTTCACCCTTGTAATTACAAAAAAAAAAAAGATGAAAATCATGCCTTGTTAGGCCTTTTGTTAAAAAAAATAAAATAAAATTGGATGACATTAAAACTCATGGTTACTATCGTTCGATAAACACAATGACCTTTCCATGGTCTCTTATCAGTTGTATAACTCATAATAGAATAGTTTCCCGACAAACAAACGGGCTTCTTCATAAATAAATTACATTTAATAAACAATAAAATTGGATGAGGGTCCCCTCCACTCCACGATTCATTTCATCTTAGTAAGGACACTACCCCATGATAGAATAAAGGGCTCAAATTTAATAACACATACATGGGGTCTACTAATTTTTTTAAAATCACATTTGTGAATTTTGTCCATTTAAACCATGTGAGGGCAGTGTCCTCACATGTAACATCGAAGTTATCCCACTACACGTCCGTTTTGTAAATTAATATTTATTTGTACTTCCAGAATTAAATGAAGAGAGATTATTAATTTATAGCTAGCAAGTTCTGTTAATTTGAAGACGATTCACAAAGAAGAAGGAATTATTCAACTTGGATAGAGTACTGACAGCGTATTTTGAGTGGAATTCCATCTCAAAATTCACAAACAAACGGCGAATGAAATTAACTATATTTATTATAAATACAGTCTTGGATTAATTCACTTGGATTATTTATTTTTGCTATTAATACTAAACTCGATTGAATAGTTTTTGTTGTGTATTAATAATCAACATGGAGTCGTTCAAATGAGTTGGGTCCGTCAGTTTAGCTCAATCGGCTAACCAGTTTAAGTGGATTTTATTGAAAATTTTCAACCTATTTAAAAACAGACATGCCTACACAGGCCAGCTTGTGCGGGTCGCGGGCCTAGACGGTCATCCCGCAGCGGGCCAGGGTTTATATATATATATATTGAGCAACATTTAGAAGTATGAAATAGAATTAATAATTTTATTAAGATTTTCTATAAATTTTTATTCATGAGATAATCAAATTCAATTAATAATTTTATTGAGATTTTAAAGATGATTTCTATTGATTAAATAAAATAGGGGATATTNAACGATATTAATTAGTTTTAATTCTATTAATACAAAATTTAATTCTAAACAAAAAAATAAAAATAAAAAAAATACCAAGCACAATTTGGATTATGATATATAGAATCACCTCATAAGTCAATAAATAGATTTTCTCGATAACCGTCATCGCCCAATAAATAAAAATGATTTAAACAATATCAATATAACTCTCGAAAAACTTTGAAAGATCTTAAATGTGAATGACTCGGATAAGTAGTCTCCACCACGAATTGTAAGGTCCAAAAAATGTGATAACGTAATCCAACTGCATGTAAATATAGGAAAAATAGAAAATGTCTAATTAAATTATTTTAATTTCATTAATTAAATGTGGTAGACATGTTTACATGTTAAAAATATGGTTTCTATTAGAATGCATAAAATTATATTTTCAAGGGTTATTCGAGACGTGACCAAAGAACGAAGACCGGGGACTGTAAAGGAAAATATTTTTATTAGATGATTATTTTTAATTATTTAATATACGACATATTTAATAAGTGATTTTCGAAAATGGTGTTTTTGAGGTGTTTTTACACACTGAGTCGTATTTTAAACCGGTAATCGATTTTTGACGAAAACAAAGACTTTTTGGAGGCTCGGTTATCATTTTCGAAAAATTTCCTAAGCGAGATATTTCTCCTATATGATAATGGGCCTAATGAGTCTATTATATCGAGGTTATTAGACCTAAATTTTTACTCAATTATTTATATCAAAAGATGGAGTTTTTAAACCACAAAACACTTCATATCACACAAGAAACCTAGGGCTTCGCTCTCTATCAACACACGAGCACACACACCACACGTCTAAGGCTGGTTCACGTCACTTTTGAAAGGAAAAACGCAGCAAGGTCTCTCCTATATCTCCGCCAACGTTCTTCGCATCTAGAATTGATTTTTGTGTGTGAATCACGCAAATGCACACCTTATTCCTTCTTTTCTCATCATTCATACCATATTATTTGTGGTATGAATGATTTTGATGACTTTTGGTAGCAAAAGTGGCATTTGAGAGGATTATGGCACCTGCATGTATACATGATTTATATACTTAAGTTACATGTTTAAATGTATTTTGAAGTTAATTGGTATTCATTCTTTTAAGTTGTTCGATAAATGGTTCTTATAAGCTAAATGGTTAGACGCTTAAATTTAATTGCATATTGGTTACGTTTAGAATTTGGAATACGTTAAAATAAAATACCTTCTAGACGCGCACCTAGTACTGATAGAAAGGCTGATACTCTTGAGGATTGCATTGCTTAGATCGAAAACTATATGGACTTTAAGAATTTCAAGGACTGAAATTGAGATGAACGAATATTCAAAGCTAAAATCAATAATTTTCGAAAATTTAAGGACTAAATTGCAAAGTTTGAGAATTTCAGGGGCTGTTTTGTAAATTCTAGAAAACCAGGGGCTGTTTCTGTAATTTATAGAATTTTAGGGATCAAAACAATAAATTTAGAGAAGTTAGGGCCTGAATCGATTAAATTCGAAATTTATTTGGGGAGAGGTGAAAATTTCAAAATTTTAAGGGGCAAAAAATGAAGAATTTCGAAACTTTAAGGGGCTGAATGCAAGTTTCAAAAATATTTTTGGGCAAATTGTGAATTTTCAAGAATTATTAAGGGTTTAGTGAGTAAATTTTTGAGAATTATGAGTTATTAATGATGGAAATTCTTTAAGTTTTTGACTCAAATGGATTTGTTGGTATATTTGTCGCAGGAAGGATATTTATTTCATGTGTAGCTACTTATGCATTGCTAGATTCAAGAACTACACACTCATTCATCTCCGAGACGTTTGTCAAGCGACTGAAAATCATACCCGAGGATTTGGATTTGGGCTTTAGAATTTCTATTCCTTCCGGCGATCAGGTGGTTACAACGAGTATCATGAGGAATTTGGAGCTTTGTTTACACAAGAATGTGGTTCAGGAAGATCTCATCGTACTCCCGATGCCTGAATTCGATATCATTCTTGGCATGGATTGGCTTCGAATGGAGTTTCGATAGATTTTCGACAGAGGTCAGTGTCTGTTCGACCACCTAGCGGGAAATCGTTTGTTTTTGAGGCAGCACGGAACAAGCATATGCCGCACATTATTTCTTGTATATGTATGAGGAAACTTATGAAGAGAGGCTGCAAAGCTTTTCTAGAGAGCCTTTTGTCAGTAGCTGAGCCAGTCAGTTAGAGGCTAGAGTGTGACGAATCGTATCTTAAAATACTAATATTTGACATTTGTCGAAAAATTTAAAATTTTCTTATTAAATAATTTATTAAAATTATAGCTCTTAAAATAAATTAATGACCACCACTCGTGCTAAAATAAAATTTATATTTAAAATCCATCATTTAAAATAGATCACCAACACCTAATTAATCCAAAAACAAAAAATATACCGAAAATAGTCTAACAAAATTATAAATTTAATTTGCTTATCACCAATCCTAACAAATCAAAAGTCAGAGTAAATAGTTTAAAAACGTGCGTAACAATATAGCTTAAACTACAAGGTCCTCGGGTTTGCAATGCCACTGGCCCGAGCCTGCTCACTGGTCACCACCTCCCGTCTCCTCAATTACATCATCTGTATCAGTCAAGTCTAGTGAGTCTAATGACTCAGCATGCATAAACCGTGAATAAAGAATAATACATAATAAAATCCTTGCAATTTAAACTTATCTTGTAATTAAAATATTATAAGCATAAATACGTATAACACGACTTTCTTGTATAAACAATTTGATAAAAATCATAAAATCATATTTGTCATACTTTTTATGCAAAATTATAAACGTAAATATTTTTGCGTAGAGTTCTGTTCAATGCAAGTGATCCATACACATAAATCGTTTGATTAAACTAAACCACAGTACTGGGCCGGCAGTGATCACCATAGCCCTTGGACGGGATGTCCGCTCCCTAACATAACATAATCCTCCAAAGATTTTGGAAAGGTCCCCGGACACGTCTTCCGGCTTCCAAATCGGAAACATAATTTGGTCACAAGACAAATCAGATAACTCAAAAATAATTATTTTGCACGTGATACATATTTACGAACACCATGGACTTCGTTGGGACACCCTGGACTTGCTGTCATAGCCTTAAAATTTAAATAACTAAACTTAGCACAAAAGCCATGCGACTCCCGAATTAATTAAAATATCATACGAATTAACGAACGACTCGGGACTCGAACCATACTAAGCCCACATCCTAACCTACTGTCAAGCCACTAAGACAGCCCCAAACTATGACCAAGGCCCAAAATAAACGTGACAACAGCCCCTAGAAGAGAACAACCCAAGGAATGCAATATGATGCCTATGCGCTTCACGCCTAAACGAACGCAAACCAGACCCGAACCAAGCCCTAGAATCGAACCTCAGACACCACTTAAGCCCTTTCCAGCCCAGACCCGCATCCCAGCCCCTAAACAAGCCAAAGCCGTGACAGCCCTGCACTTGAAGCCACCCCATGCGCAGCTGTTGTCATCCTGTTCCAGCCAACTTCCCTAGTCAACCAGCCCATGAACCACCACACCAAGACTCATCCTAGGACCCTAAGACACTGCCTAAACCATGGCAAAGAGCCGCATACCCAGCCCCTGACTGAAACCATAAGGTCGATCACCTACAGCCTTCCACGAGACCCACTTTTGTACAGCGATGTGTTTCTGTTTCCAGTGCTTTTCCTAGCAAACCAAAGCCTGAAACACTCTAAGAAGGCTCCCCCTAGTACCCTAACTCACGTCTCTAACCATAACCACGAGTCCCAAACTACGCTCTGCATGGAACCGAACGACCGAACACAAGAAAAGCCTACCCGATTGCATGACAGCAGCGACGCCTCTTCTTAATGCCATACCAGACCTTTTCTAGACCTTACCATCCATCAACCATGACCCAAAACATCCCTAAATCTTACCCATATCCAGCAGCAATGTTCTAGAGGGATCCAACCGAAGGATATAATCCTGAAACTCAAGAATACGTATGAAACATGCCACAAAATTTTCAGAAAACTGTTTCGATCGTTTTAATCGCATGTTTGCATATAAACAATAAATTTTCATGCATAATTTTTATCAGTTTACATAATATGACAAGATCGATGCGTAAAAGAAGAATTAAAATATGCCTTTGCGTTTTTAAACGCTCGAACCGTCGAATATCGTTGCAGAGAAAACGATGGGCGATCGGAGCAGCGTTTTAGTTATTTTTCTTGCGTAAAAGGGCCGTGAACCAATTGTGCTACGTGTCGGTGTGTGATCGGTGATGACAGAACCAAGAAACCAGCAAGAAAATTGAGGCTCCTAAGCTCAAGAAGTCTCGGTTTTGTGTGTGTGTGGCTAATGTGTTTAGTGTGTGTGACTAGGTGTGCGTGAGTTGTGAATTTCGTGAATTGGTTTTGGTGGTAGGATTAGGACTCTTTTATAATTTACTTAGGATATTAATTAAGTGTTTTAGTTTAATTAAAACTCTAATTGAATTTACTAATTAAGCCCTTACAATTTAATTTACTAATTTAGCCTTCCAAAATTTAAATTAAGAGCCCTACAAATTTTAATTTTTTCCCTTAATTAAATAATACTTAATTTAATTAATTAAGTCATAAAAATAATTATTAAAATTTTTTATTCTTGTGGATGTATTTAAATTCTCAAAGTTTGCTAATTAAAATGCTTAACATTTCCATTTCACTTGGTAAATTAAATTTAGCCCTAAAAATACTAGAATTTATAAAACCTTTAAAAATACTATTTTCTTGACTTAAAATAAAAAATGTAACTTAAATTCTTTAATATCTTTTCTCCAATCTCCTTCCCTCGGTTCGGCATCAAATATTCGTCTGAAGTCGAAGACTCGAGAAAACATTTTAAATTCACATAATAAAATAAATATGTATGAATTTAAAATAATTTAACACATAGCATGAATTACTTAGATTATTAAATTAATTAATTAATTAATTAATTCAATCATGCATAGGGTTTACGTGTACTAGTTTTGGGCACTACATAGAGGATGTCGAGTTTGTCAGAAACTTTCCTAGCGTTTTTCCTGAGAACGTTTCTGGCATCCCACCAGATCGAGAGTGGAGTTTTCCGTCGAGTTGATGCCGGGGACATGGCCAATTTTTGCAAGGCACCCTATCGGCTAGCACCTGCGGAGATGAAAGAACTGAAGGAGAATATTCAGGAGTTGCAGGACATGGGTTTTATTCGTCCGAGTTTTTCTCCATGGGGCGCACCAGTTTTATTTGTGAAAAAAGGATGATAGTATGTCACTTTACATTGATTATAGGGAGCTTAACAGAGTCACCATCAAGAATAAGTATCCCTTTCCTAGAATCAAATACTTGTTTGATCAGTTGCAGGGAGCTTCAAATTTCTCGAAGATAGACCTTCGTTCGGGCTACTATCGGTTGAGAGTGAGGGAGGCATATGTACACAAGACGGTTTTCAGGACTCCATATGGGCAATATGAGTTTATGGTGATGCCATTCAGGTTGACTAATGCAACGGTGATCTTCATTGATCTCATGAATAACATATTTCAGCCGTATTTAGATCAGTTCTTCATAATCTTCATAGATGATATTCTGATATATTTGAAGAGCAGGGAGAAGTACAGTCAGTACTTGAGAACGGTTCTTCAGATATTGAAAGACAAAAAGCTTTTGCCAAGTTCAGCAAGTGCGGCTCGAGAGAGTGACGTTTTTAGACCAACTATTTGTAGAGATGGAGTTGAGGTAGACCCCAGCAAATTCGAGGCAGTTAGAGATTGGTCAGTGCCTAAGAGTGTGACAGAGATCTGCAGTTTCTTTGGTTTACCTGGCTACTACAGAAAGTTTATTTAGGGCTTCTCTACTGTTGTTGTAAGGTCTAGGAAATTCGAACTACATAACCTAACTGCATGCAATCTAAGATTTTACAAAATATGTGTTTAATTATTTTATTGCATGATTATTGTATGAACATATGTTTATTTCATGGTTTTTTAAAGTTTCATGCATAAGGGCTTTCAGTAGTTTTTCACGATCGAACGAGGAATGGAGACCTGGGATAATTAAGGAAGAATGTTTTTATTAAATGGTTATTTTTAATTATTTAATATATGGTTTAAATAAGTGAGATTTTCGAAGTTGGGCCTTGATGGGGTATTTTTACTCGCCGGGTCATATTTTAAATCGGTACGCAAATTTTAGCAAATCGGGGGACTGTTTGAGGGTTCGGACAATTTTTCAAAATCATACCTAAACGAAATATTTTTCAAGAGTGTTATTGGGCTTGATGTGATTATTTTATTACTTAATGGGCCCACAATCCTTTCAACCAAAGTTTTCGAGTGTATTATGCAAAGGCCCACAATCCTTTCAACCAAAGTTTTTGAGTGTATCAAAGTTTTCGAGTGTATTATGCAAAGGCACACTATAAAGCTCTCTTTTATCATCATTCATGCTATTATATGCTGATGTGTGTGTGCTTGCATGAGGAATGCATAGATTTTTATGCTGCATTGTTTTGTCACGAAATATGCATGCAACGTTTACATGTAACTCGTGTTTTCATGGTGCTTGTGCAAGGGGGCTGCTAGGGCTAGGTGTTAAAGGGCTGTACAAGTCAAGAGTTAAGGCGTCAAGGCGCTGGAGTCACGAGCTGGTCAAGTCTTGGTGAGGACCGATCGAACCTAATGTATTTATGTGATGTATGGGGCTAGTTAGGGCTTTGGGAGGAGGACCGGCTGATGGGGAGTTGAACCGAGCCACAGTGCAGATCCTAAGGGGTTTGAGACGTGGTCCAAGATGGCTCAACCAAGGCTGGCCACAACCTAGGAGTCGGTCGAGGCGCATGAGTTGAGTAGGATCGGGGTTTGGCTTGTTTTCGGGTAACTCACGCACGACCGAGCACATGGAGATGTTTGCGTGGCTAGGGTTTGTCCAGTAGGTCATCCACGGTCTGATATTGGTCCTAGGTGACGTTGGTTCAAGGTTGGTTTGAGTTCGTTAGGTCTAAGATCGAATTATTGAGGGCTTGGTGCATCAGGGTTGTAGGAATCTAGGTGCCGAAAATTCCAATAGGTAGTAGTGGGTTCTAAGGGGTTCATTACGGCTGGAATCATGTTGTTTAGGGGCTGGTAGGGTGTGAATAATTCGTGGTTAAAATTTGGTTAAATTTCAGGTTGATTCGGGTTAAAACCGGGACCTCGGTCCAAGTTTTAAAATGAATAATATAAGTTATGACACGAGCTCGATGTTACGTCTAGGACATTATTATTAATGTGTTTCGAGGTGTTTTAAGGAGCTTGGTTGGCTTCGGGTCGAAATTTTAAAGTCTAAGGGTAAAATGGTAAATTAGGGTTTCGAAGGACAAAATGGTCATTTTGCATGTGGGTCGAGTTGACAGTCCTGGTAGAACCTTGATCACAAATTGACATATTTTAAATGTATATGTTATCATGAACATGATTTTTATGGAAATATGAAAAATACGATGCATACTTGATTTTAAGGAAATTTATGTATATGCATAATTTTTATAAGTGATGAATATGATGTTACATTTGACGGATGAGAGTTGATTGTGACTAATACAAACACGAACACAAACATGTAAGGCCAAGGTTCAGTTGATGGGTAAAAATGTCGTCGATGTCCCCCGCCGTCGGGTACCAAGGTTATACGTAGAAGGATCCATCGATTAGAGCTGATACGAAAGTCACAACTAATTATCTGAATTCAAATAAAGAAAATGAACACGTATATATTGATATGATGAGACATGTTTTGGACAATTTATGCTTCGACACGATATGTTTAAGCTCATGTTTTAAGATTATGAGATGTATGTTAATTACAATACTTTTCACTGTTGCATGTTATGTATATATACTTGTTATAACGATTCACGTGTGTTGAGTCTTTAGACTGATTAGGTGTGAATGATGCAGGGGAGCATATTGATGAGGAGACTAGAGACACCGAAGACTTAGTAAGCGGAGTTAGATGTGCGCACGCTAACCCGAGGAGCATATTTGCCGCACATTATGATTATGAGTTAGGAGCGAACATGGATATTTTCTTATACTTTCGTTTTTACATGTCGATGGTTTGTCAAGATTTTTGTATGCTTCACATTTGTTTTATGCATAATGATCGAGTAATAGCTTATGCTTACAGATAGTTGAAGATGCATGAAAAGAATTATCCAACTCATGACCTCGAGCTTGCAGCAATAGTATTCGATCTGAAAATCCGGAGACACTACTTATATGAGGAAAAGTACAAGATTTTTACTAACCACAAAATTTTGAAGTACTTCTTTACCTATAAAGAGCTGAATATGAGGCAATGGAGATGGTTAGAACTGGGTAAGAATCATGACTACGACATTAGCTACCACCCGAGAAAGGCTAATGTGGTCGCAGATGCATTGAATAATAAGAATGCAGCGCTTGCTCAGTTGTCTGTTCAGAGACCATTGCAGATAGAGATTCGAGCTTGCGGTGTATGCCAGGGGCGATGCTCCTAGTCTTTCTATCTTGACAATTCAGTCGACTCTGAGAGATAGGATTCGAGCAGGTCAGTCTTCTGATGAGCAGTTGTAGAAGTGGAGACTGAGGTATGAGTCCAAGGGTCTGAAGTTGTATTCTTTTGAGGATGGAATTGTTCGATATCGTGATCGACTATGGGTTCCTAGTGGAGATTCTCTAGGGGAAGACTTTATGAAAGAAGTTCTGAAACGTCTGCTTATTCGTTTTCTTAAAACGTGCTAGAAATTTTTTTTTTTT
>NC_133320.1:8154532-8285348 GCF_012295235.1 Primulina huaijiensis
TCTGCTATTCGTTTTCTTAAAACATGCTAGAAATTTTTTTTTTTTTAAAACCTCACATAGCATTCGGCCGAACCATAAAATTTCATAAAATATTTTTGACATCATTTTAAAATAAACAACCAACTAACATTTTTCTAAATCTAAAAATAACATTTGAAAAGTATAGCCCATATTGTAACCTCTCAAAAACCACTCGTGATCATGATAAAAGTCATAAAAATATCTTTAACATAACTTAAAATCATTAATCATAACTAGTGCGGAAAACTAGCGTCGGTCCTCGGGTTATGTGCACCTTCAGTCCAGTCAGATCAACCACCAAGACCTCCATAAACATAATCATCATAATCACCTGCATCAATCACACCTAGTGAGTCTAAAGACTCAACACGTCATATCCTTGATAACAAGTAATACGTAATACAGTTAACATATAACAGTGAAAAATACTTGTACTTAAAATATCATTTTCATGAAGATGCATAAATTTTAAACAAAACCATTTTCATGATGCATAAACTTTAAATAAAAACATTTTCATAATGATGCATCCTCTTTAAACATAAACATTTTCATAAACCTTTTCATAAACATTTTCATATCAACATAAACATATTCATATTCATATTCATATCCATATTCGTATCCATATTCATATTCATATTCGTATATGTTGAATTCAGATCGTGATTGTGACTCGTATTCTTAAACGTATTGGGCGATGGATCCATCTACATGTAACCACAGTACTGGGCGGCGGGGACACCAGCAACACTCTCACCGATCAACTGGGCCTTGGCCTTACGTATTAACATATTCGTGTCATTGGAAATACGATCGTCGGGGCTCCCTCTGGGGCCTTTTCCCATAAATGGGCTCCCTCTGGGGCCTTCTCCCCTCACGACATCTCCAATCATATCATCGTATTCGTATCAACGGAAACACGATCGTCGGGCTCCCACTGGGACCATAACCCTCACGATATTTCCAACATATTTAGTCACAATCTCTTCACGTCCTTCAATATTTCGTATTTCCATCACTTAATAAAAACATGAATATAATATCGTTTTTGTTTTAAACCAAGCATGCAACATGTCTTTTAAATGCCCATATTTAAATCATAAAAACTACAGACATTTAAAAATCGTAATTTAACATGTTAAAATCATAAAAAGCCATAAATGTTTTAAAATCAACATTTTAACGTCATAAACATTTAAAATAACATTTTGACATTTAATCATAAACATTTAAAATACTCATTTAACATATGAAAATCCTTAAACATTTAAAATAGACATATTAACATATAAAAATTCATAAACATCCGCAATCAATGAAAATAATCATGTTAGCATGTAAAATAACATTCAGGGCACTGCTATGACGTTTACTAATTTCTAGGTGGTAAAAAGACCGTTTTACCTCTGGATGTAAAATTTTTCGTTTTTGATATTTTCTTAATTTCATTGACTCTAACATGTCCCAAATAATTATTTAAGCTTACATGAATTTTCTCATATTTTTATTTAGCCTAAATCGAGGACTTTTAAATTAATCTTTAAATGTGACGTATTAATGCGTTTTAATCCCGAATTAAACCAAACCTTAATATAAAATTCCCAAATTAAAAAATTAGACTTATAATAATTATTCAAGCTTAAATCTAATTTTTCATAATTTTATAAAGCTTAAAACTATGCGTTTCAATTAATTCGTTAATTAGCGTTTCGTGCGGCGATTAAATCCCGAATAAATTCAAAACTCATTATTTTGATCCCAAATTTTTAACATAACCTTTTTATTATTTATTCTACCCTTCCAAGTCATGAGCCACCCACGTGGACCCTTGGATCAATTTTTCTTTCTTAAATTTTCGTTTTTGACACCTTATCAAACGCACCGAGCCATCTTCTAGTTTACCAGAGCCACGCCCGAGCCACCTTGAACCAAAACCTAGCCAACCCATCTAGGGACCCTACTTTGCAAGCCCAGCCCGTAAAACAAGTCCTAGCCCGCTCAAAAGCCCCCTGGAACTTGACCCAAATTCTGCATGTTTTTGTGTGTGTGTCTCCTAGGATATTTATGACTCCTAATTGAACTAGGACACTTCCAGCCCCTAACCACTTGACCCCTCATGACCCTAACCTTCCCTGGACCATGCCCAGACCATGCCCAGACCAACCCAAGCCCCTGGACCCAAGCAGCGAAGCTCTGAACCAAATGACAGCAACCTGCGTGCTTGATGGCTTTCCTCACGGTTCCATCTTTCTTGCTCGGCCCTTCTTGAACCAACCCATACCAGCCCCTAGCCCAGCCCTTGTGCACCCTCCTAGGACCCTAAGAACCTAGCCTAGCCCCTGCCCAAGCCCTCTGGCCGAGCTCCTTAACCACCTGCACAAGCTGCTATACCTGCGCCACTTCCCTTCCACTTCTCGGGTGGAGTCCTTCTTGGTAAGAACTCCTCCCAGCTCCTGGTTTTCGAGTCCTAGCATGGCTAGGACTCTTCCCTCGACCCAAAACAGACCCTAGCTTGCCCTGGCCCCAAGCCCCGTCCAAGCCAAACCATCACACCCCAAAACCGAAACCCCTTTCCCACTATGACAGCAACTTCCTACCAGCTTTGTATTATTCATGTTTGTGCAACGTTGTAGTGATTTTTATGACTCTAAAACATGCGTAAATCATCCCTTAATAATTCCTAATCATGGCAGCCCCTTTAACCACATAACAAACATGATTTTTCCTCAAATTCAAGCCTTAAAAATTTGCATATGACACAAAACCGAAAATATTTCATGTTGCAACTTATTTTTCATGCAAATCTAATTTTAAATAAATACTATGGTGTGAATGATGAGTAAAAGAGAGAATATGGCGTGCCTTTGCGTTATATACGCACGAAATATCGTTGACGTCGAAGAACGGAACGAGGAGACGAAGGCTAGGCGGTTTCCTTTGAAGCTATCACAAATTTTCCTTCAATATTTGAGTGTGTGGGCGTCGTGTATTGGGGGTGGGGGAAGAGTTTTCTTTTTTACAAATTGAGTGGCCGAGAGTTTACTTGAATTGTGTAGGGTTTTTTGTTTAATAAATACTTTAAATACTAATTAAACAACTAAATAGGCTTTAGGCCTTTTAAGCTTCAAAATTAAGCCCAATAGTCCTACTTAGGATTTAATAAAATAATTACAAAGTTTTTGTTTAAATAGATTTGTGAATTTATTAGCCAGGTTGCCCGAAAGCTCGTGTTTTATTTGAAAATCCAACACCGATAAAAATTACTTCCCGGTGTATAAAATCACCTCAAAACCCCATATTTTCAAAAATGATAAAAAAACAACACCCATACTTTAAATAATTAAAAACAATTATTTAATAAAAACATTTTACAATTTTTCAGCCTTCGGTCTCCGTTCCTCGATCGCAACTCGAATAACCTTTAAAAATATATTTTAAACATGCGAATATGCACAACATAATTAATTTATGCAATTAAAACATTTAATTAAAATAGAAAAGAATTTAATAATTGCATGTATGTGGTTCGCGTGGACCTTTAAATTTTTGGGGCGTTACAATCTTCCCTCCTTAAATTAAATTTCGTCCTCGAAATTCGCTTATCCTTAATAACCCAAAGTTTAGACTTGGTTCTAGTATCCCAAAAATCCACGCTTCTGTTGCGTTACTCTGATAAAACTTAAGTTCTAGAATTACCTTACGTCTACTAGATCCCAATTAATTTTACCTTCTAAATCTTTATTTTCAAATCGTAACTTAAAAAGACCCATAATGACTTAGTTCTGTTACTAATATAACCTCGAATTACAACTTTTCTTAGAATCCCCAATATTAGAAGATGGATGGCCACGCTTATCGTATATTACTTTTCTTATTTTATACCCAAAATATTCATCAATCTATCAATTTAAATCTTAAAATCCCAAACACACTTTCAAATTCTTAGATTTTTCAAGCTTAATATCGATTCATCCTTAAAAACCTTTGCTTAAAATTCCTTATCACATTATAACCAAGATATCCCAAAGTTCTAAATATTCTTACAAGTCTAAATCATCAAAAATTCTTACCATATAAGCAATTCAATTCGCACTTATTGCTAAACTAGTCCCCAAATTCAGTAATAATTGCAAAATAAATTCTTAATTTCCTCAAAAAGTATCTTAATTGATCCTTAATTTCGAAAATCCTACTATCAACCCATAAGTTCTTGTCATTCTTAATTTCTTTCTACATGTTTCCCATAACATAATTTCGATAATTTTAAACTTATTTATCCAAAAATCAATTCATATAACCAATCTTACCTTTCGTCAAACTTAAAATCCCAATTTATACATTTTCTATACTCCCAAAGTCGTTGCAATCCTCGAATAATTATTACTTATGAGTAATTTCCAAAAATTAATTCGACTAGTAACCATTAATCATAAATATTTTCTTAAGAAATCTACGTGTCCCAAAGCATTCATAATATTCATGATTAACTTATAGCCCAAAAAGTAAAACGTCAATACTAAAACCCAAAAAATCAACATAGTCCAATTCCACCACGAAGCCAACATGCGTTGAAAAAATAATTTTTNTCTGCTATTCGTTTTCTTAAAACATGCTAGAAATTTTTTTTTTTTTAAAACCTCACATAGCATTCGGCCGAACCATAAAATTTCATAAAATATTTTTGACATCATTTTAAAATAAACAACCAACTAACATTTTTCTAAATCTAAAAATAACATTTGAAAAGTATAGCCCATATTGTAACCTCTCAAAAACCACTCGTGATCATGATAAAAGTCATAAAAATATCTTTAACATAACTTAAAATCATTAATCATAACTAGTGCGGAAAACTAGCGTCGGTCCTCGGGTTATGTGCACCTTCAGTCCAGTCAGATCAACCACCAAGACCTCCATAAACATAATCATCATAATCACCTGCATCAATCACACCTAGTGAGTCTAAAGACTCAACACGTCATATCCTTGATAACAAGTAATACGTAATACAGTTAACATATAACAGTGAAAAATACTTGTACTTAAAATATCATTTTCATGAAGATGCATAAATTTTAAACAAAACCATTTTCATGATGCATAAACTTTAAATAAAAACATTTTCATAATGATGCATCCTCTTTAAACATAAACATTTTCATAAACCTTTTCATAAACATTTTCATATCAACATAAACATATTCATATTCATATTCATATCCATATTCGTATCCATATTCATATTCATATTCGTATATGTTGAATTCAGATCGTGATTGTGACTCGTATTCTTAAACGTATTGGGCGATGGATCCATCTACATGTAACCACAGTACTGGGCGGCGGGGACACCAGCAACACTCTCACCGATCAACTGGGCCTTGGCCTTACGTATTAACATATTCGTGTCATTGGAAATACGATCGTCGGGGCTCCCTCTGGGGCCTTTTCCCATAAATGGGCTCCCTCTGGGGCCTTCTCCCCTCACGACATCTCCAATCATATCATCGTATTCGTATCAACGGAAACACGATCGTCGGGCTCCCACTGGGACCATAACCCTCACGATATTTCCAACATATTTAGTCACAATCTCTTCACGTCCTTCAATATTTCGTATTTCCATCACTTAATAAAAACATGAATATAATATCGTTTTTGTTTTAAACCAAGCATGCAACATGTCTTTTAAATGCCCATATTTAAATCATAAAAACTACAGACATTTAAAAATCGTAATTTAACATGTTAAAATCATAAAAAGCCATAAATGTTTTAAAATCAACATTTTAACGTCATAAACATTTAAAATAACATTTTGACATTTAATCATAAACATTTAAAATACTCATTTAACATATGAAAATCCTTAAACATTTAAAATAGACATATTAACATATAAAAATTCATAAACATCCGCAATCAATGAAAATAATCATGTTAGCATGTAAAATAACATTCAGGGCACTGCTATGACGTTTACTAATTTCTAGGTGGTAAAAAGACCGTTTTACCTCTGGATGTAAAATTTTTCGTTTTTGATATTTTCTTAATTTCATTGACTCTAACATGTCCCAAATAATTATTTAAGCTTACATGAATTTTCTCATATTTTTATTTAGCCTAAATCGAGGACTTTTAAATTAATCTTTAAATGTGACGTATTAATGCGTTTTAATCCCGAATTAAACCAAACCTTAATATAAAATTCCCAAATTAAAAAATTAGACTTATAATAATTATTCAAGCTTAAATCTAATTTTTCATAATTTTATAAAGCTTAAAACTATGCGTTTCAATTAATTCGTTAATTAGCGTTTCGTGCGGCGATTAAATCCCGAATAAATTCAAAACTCATTATTTTGATCCCAAATTTTTAACATAACCTTTTTATTATTTATTCTACCCTTCCAAGTCATGAGCCACCCACGTGGACCCTTGGATCAATTTTTCTTTCTTAAATTTTCGTTTTTGACACCTTATCAAACGCACCGAGCCATCTTCTAGTTTACCAGAGCCACGCCCGAGCCACCTTGAACCAAAACCTAGCCAACCCATCTAGGGACCCTACTTTGCAAGCCCAGCCCGTAAAACAAGTCCTAGCCCGCTCAAAAGCCCCCTGGAACTTGACCCAAATTCTGCATGTTTTTGTGTGTGTGTCTCCTAGGATATTTATGACTCCTAATTGAACTAGGACACTTCCAGCCCCTAACCACTTGACCCCTCATGACCCGAACCTTCCCTGGACCATGCCCAGACCATGCCCAGACCAACCCAAGCCCCTGGACCCAAGCAGCGAAGCTCTGAACCAAATGACAGCAACCTGCGTGCTTGATGGCTTTCCTCACGGTTCCATCTTTCTTGCTCGGCCCTTCTTGAACCAACCCATACCAGCCCCTAGCCCAGCCCTTGTGCACCCTCCTAGGACCCTAAGAACCTAGCCTAGCCCCTGCCCAAGCCCTCTGGCCGAGCTCCTTAACCACCTGCACAAGCTGCTATACCTGCGCCACTTCCCTTCCACTTCTCGGGTGGAGTCCTTCTTGGTAAGAACTCCTCCCAGCTCCTGGTTTTCGAGTCCTAGCATGGCTAGGACTCTTCCCTCGACCCAAAACAGACCCTAGCTTGCCCTGGCCCCAAGCCCCGTCCAAGCCAAACCATCACACCCCAAAACCGAAACCCCTTTCCCACTATGACAGCAACTTCCTACCAGCTTTGTATTATTCATGTTTGTGCAACGTTGTAGTGATTTTTATGACTCTAAAACATGCGTAAATCATCCCTTAATAATTCCTAATCATGGCAGCCCCTTTAACCACATAACAAACATGATTTTTCCTCAAATTCAAGCCTTAAAAATTTGCATATGACACAAAACCGAAAATATTTCATGTTGCAACTTATTTTTCATGCAAATCCAATTTTAAATAAATACTATGGTGTGAATGATGAGTAAAAGAGAGAATATGGCGTGCCTTTGCGTTATATACGCACGAAATATCGTTGACGTCGAAGAACGGAACGAGGAGACGAAGGCTAGGCGGTTTCCTTTGAAGCTATCACAAATTTTCCTTCAATATTTGAGTGTGTGGGCGTCGTGTATTGGGGGTGGGGGAAGAGTTTTCTTTTTTACAAATTGAGTGGCCGAGAGTTTACTTGAATTGTGTAGGGTTTTTTGTTTAATAAATACTTTAAATACTAATTAAACAACTAAATAGGCTTTAGGCCTTTTAAGCTTCAAAATTAAGCCCAATAGTCCTACTTAGGATTTAATAAAATAATTACAAAGTTTTTGTTTAAATAGATTTGTGAATTTATTAGCCGGGTTGCCCGAAAGCTCGTCTTTTATTTGAAAATCCAACACCGATAAAAATTACTTCCCGGCGTATAAAATCACCTCAAAACCCCATATTTTCAAAAATGATAAAAAAACAACACATATACTTTAAATAATTAAAAACAATTATTTAATAAAAATATTTTACAAATTTTCAGCCCTCGGTCTCCGTTCCTCGATCGCAACTCGAATAACCTTTAAAAATATATTTTAAACATGCGAATATGCACAACATAGTTAATTTATGCAATTAAAACATTTAATTAAAATACAAAAGAATTTAATAATTGCATGCATGTGGTTCGCGTGGACCTTTAAATTTTTGGGGCGTTACAAGTTCACATTACCACGTACTCTATTCATCCAAGGAGTACAAAGATGTATGAGGATTTGAAGTCCTTGTATTGGTGGTCAGGCATGAAACGAGTTATTTTGTGTTTTGTGTCTGAGTATTTGACATGTCATCAGGTTAAGACAGAACATCAAAGGCCTGTAGGGAAGCTTAAGCCTCTCCCAATTCCTGAGTGGAAATGGGAGAATGTCATTATGGATTTTGTGGTAGGGCTACCGAGGACGGTTAGGGGATTTAATCCCATTTGGGTGATAGTCGATCGACTTAAAAAGTCAGCGCACTTCCTGACTATTAAGAATACTTTCACCATGACTCAGTACGCAGAGCTATACATCAGAGATATAGTCAGATTGCAAGGGATTCCAGTGTCTGTCGTTTTCAGGCAGAGACCCGAGATTTACATCTTCTTGTTGGAAGAGTCTGCATCAAGCTATGGGTACCAAACTGTTGTTCAGTACAGCTTTCCACCCTCAGACCGACGGTCAGTCTGAGAGAATGATTCAGATACTGGAGGATTTACTCCGAGCTTATGTGATCGATTTCCAGGGTAGCTGGGAACCAAAATTACCTCGAGTGGAGTTCACGTACAACAACATCTATCCGGCATTTGTAAGAATGGCTCCATACAAAGCACTTTATGGGAAAAAGTGTCGATCACCTATTTATTGGGATGAGGCATGAGAGAGAGAGAAGAATTTGGCCCAGACATTGTTAGACAGACTGCAAAGCTAGTTGTCAAGATCCGGGATAAGATGAAGACTGCTCAGAGCCGTCAGAAAAGTTATGTGGATAAGCGATGCAGAGATCTAGAGTTTGCAGTGGGTGACCACGTATTTGTGAAAGTACCAACTATGAAGGGTGTAATGAGATTTGACAAGAAGGGCAAATTCAGTCCTAGGTTCATAGGACCATTTGAGATTCTTGAGAGAGTTGGAACACAAACTTACCGAGTTGCACTGCCACCGAATCTGGCAAGAGCATATAAATGTTTTTCATATCTCGATGCTGCGAAAGTAAATGTAGAATCTTTCACATGTGCTGAATTATGAGCCTCTGAAGTTCAACGAATATGTCATACGAAGAAAAGCATAATCAAATTTTGGACAGACAAGAAAGAAGACACCGGAACAAAGTTATTCGAATGGTTAAGGTCAAGTGGCTAAATCATTCGGAAGAGGAAGCTACTAGGGAGACTGAGACTGAGACGAGGAGTCGCTACCCGGAGTTATTCGGTGAGTTTTAAATTTCGAGGACAAAATTCTAATCAAGGGGATGAGAAATTTTAAGGTCCAAAAAAATGCGATAACGTAATCCAACTGCATGCAAATCTAAGAAAAATGGAAAATGCCTTATTAAATTATTTTAATTACATTAAATAAATGTGGTAGACATGTTTGCATGTTAAAAATATGATTTTCTATTAGAATTCATAAAACTGTGCTTTCAAGGGTTATTCGAGACGCGACAGAGGAACAGAGACCGATTATTGTAAAATAAAAATATTTTTATTAAATGATTATTTTTAATTATTTAATATACGACATATTTAATAAGAGATTTTCGAAAATGGTGTTTTTGAGGTGTTTTTACCTGCTGAGTCGTATTTTAAACCGATAATCGATTTTTGACGAAAACAAGGACTTTTTGGAGGCTCGATTATTATTTTCGAAAGCTTTCCTAAACAAGATATTTTTCTTACATTATAATGGACATATTATACCAAGGTTATTGGGCCTAGCTTTCTACCCAATTATTTATATCAAAAGATGGAGTTTCTAAACCACAAAACACTTCATATCACACAAGAAACCTAGGGCTTCTCTCCCTAGCAACACACGGCCACACGTCTAAGGCTGGTTCACGTCACTTTACAAGGGAAAATTGCAGAAAGGTCTCCCCCGTCTCTCCGCCAACGTTTTTCGCGTATATAATTGATTTTCATGCATGAATCATGCAAAGGGACCTCTTATTCCTTTTTTTCTCATAATTCATACTATATTATTTGTGAATATGTGTTCTTGAATGAAAAATCTAAAAGCACCCTATTATTTTTGTTTTTAAGAGTTTATACATGGAACTTGATTTTCTTGCATGAGTCTTGATGGTTTTTGATAAAGGGAAGGGGCTGCCAGGTTAGGGAGGGATCGATTTACAGTAGGTTTAGGGGCTTCTAGATGCACGGTTAAGGGCTGGTAAGGGAGGATGAAGGGGCTGCACAAAAATTGGTTTCAAAGGAGCTAGGGACGTGATGGGAGAAGAATAAAGGAGGAGGCCGGGTAGGGGGATGTCCAGGTGAGGGGCTGGGCTCATGAGGGTCTGAACCATGAGCCAAGATGATCCATATTGGGTTTGATCGATTGGGGAAGGATATGCGCATGGCTAGGACTCAATCTAGCAATGCGCATGTGCGTTAGCATGCTAAGGGTTGAGTCATGGTCCTAGTATGGTCGATGATGGTCTGGTCTCGTTGGTTAGGGGCTAGTATCTAAGAATATATCATTGGTTGAGGCTAGGGTTTGAATAGAATGGTGCAGAAATTTCCAGCTGCTTTCTAGGTGTTTCTATGGGTTCTAGGTGACTTGATTTGGGTTGCATAGGGTGTGGTTATGTGTGGTTAAGCTATGGTTAAATTTTGGTAAAATTTGGTTAAGATTCGGGGTGATTTGGGTTAAAATCGGGACTTCAGTCCAAGTTTTAAAACGAATTATGAAATTAGTCGAGGAACTTAAGTTTACATCTAAGAAATGTTTATGGGTGTATTTTAAGGTGTTATGGTAAGTTTGGATGAATCCGGGTCGTCATTTTAAGGTCCGGGGGTAAAATGGTCAAGTTAAGGTTTCAGGGGAAAAATGGTAATTTCGCACCTGAATTACGTTAGCAATCATGGCAGTGTCTTGAATGTAGTAACAAATGTTAAAATGTATGTTTTGAAAGTTATGGAATTTTCTGATGAAAATTGTAAAATGTTAAAGAATAAGTTGCATGTTTGCTTTCAAGAAAATGTTATGCGCATGAATTTTTATAAGTGATGGATATGATAAAATATTTTGAAGGAGGTGAATTGATTATGACTAGTACGGATACGAAATTACACGATGACATGTAAGGCCAAGGCTCAATTGACCGGTGAGAGTGTCGCTGATGTCCCCGTCGCCTTGTACCATGGTAATACGTAAGATTGATCAATCGACAAACAGTTGATACGAAAGTCACTGTTAGACTTAATTTAATTGTGGTGATGAGAGTCAAAACCAGTATATCGTATTAAGTTTAAGCAGCAGACAGTACATATAGCAGAAGCCTTAGTTTCGCATAAAACAGAAGCAGTACTTCAAGAGTACTTATCAGCTTAGAAAAGTAGAAGCAGAACTTAGGTTAAGTAGAAGCAAAACTTAACGTCTTTAATTGATCGTTGCTATCTTAAATATTACCGTTACTTTACCTAGTACTAGTATTAATTACACCATTAATGATGTACAAAGACATTTAACGCTCCTTACCATTTGTGGTATGAAACAAAGACTGATAAATCTGAAGCTTTTCTGCAGGGCCATTTTTAGGTGTTAAAGATGATTCTGCTCAGAAGTCAAAAGAAGCAGTTTTTCTTATAGACGTTGAACTCAAGGTTTCTATATAAGGATCAATCTTTATAGAAATGCACACGAATCATTATTGAGAATACATTATCTGTCCAAACGTCTTTTGAGCTATCTCAACTACTATCTATCAAGAAGCTCAACATACAGAAAAGCAGCACACACTTCATATCATATATCTGATCTTCTGAGATCAATTTGTGTTGATTTTTTTTAGTCTCTTCAAAGCTATTCGATTTACTATACTTCACTGAGAAGAGTCTGTAATCTGGGAAAGAGACTTTTCCAGAACTCTGTTGTATTGGTTTTATTGTGTTGTAAAACTAAGATTTTCAGTAGACTGAGGATAAGTCCTACTTAAGTGGGTGTGTACAAGAGTTGTACTGTAAAAGACAAAGTCTTTTAGTGATACTTTTTGGAAACAGAAGAAAGGGAGACGTAGAAGATTTTATCTTCGAAGTTCCAGAAACAACCATCGTCTACTGCCTACTGTTTTATTGCTTTCACCCAATACCATCAGAGCGTTTCTGCACTTATTGTGATCTGCTGGAAATTTACTCGAACAAGATAAGCAATAATCTCTAACAGGATTTCAGCACATTCGCAGAAACGTCAAAGAAAAAGATAGATTTTATTCACCCCCATTCTAAACTCTATATCGATCCCCAACAAGTGGTATCAGAGCAGGCTATTCTTGTTTTGAAAGTTTACAGCAAATGGTACATTTCAGTAAAGTTCCCATGTTATCAGAAGAAGACTTTGATGATTGGAAGATCAAGATGGAAGCCCATCTTCCAGCCCAAGACGATGACATGTGGTTTGTCATTACAGATGGTCCGTTAAAAATTCTAAAGCCTAATACTGTTGTTGCTATTACTGAAGGCAAACCACAAATGCTTGAGAAGCACAAAAGTGAATGGACTGGAGAAGACAAAAAGAAAGCAAATCTAGACAACGTTGCAAAGGACATTCTCTACAAGACACTTGATAAAAACACCTTCAGTAAAATCAAGATGTGTCTTATTGCCAAAAAATATGGGAGAAACTTATCCAGATTTGCGAAGGAAATGAACAAATTAAGGAGAACAAGCTGTCTGTTGCAATGCAGAAGTTTGAAAACCTTAAAATGAAAGCTGGAGAAACTTTGAGTTAGTTTGATGAACGTTTAAGTGGCTTAGTGAATGAGCTAGCAGCCTTGGGAAAGGAGCATGACAATAGAGAAGTGGCACTCAAGGTAATGAGAGCTCTACCCAGGGAATGAGACGTCAAGACAATGGTGATGAGAGTCTCTAAAGATCTGAACAAGTTGGAGTCGCATGACTTGTTTGCTGACTTGTTTACAGCTACTGCTACTGCTACTGCTGCAGTTGTTCCAAGTGCTTCACCTGTTGCTGCTACTGAAAGTACTTCAGACAAGAATGCTGAACAAATCAGCAATAATGCGATGTCATTATTTGTGAAGAAATTATCAAGATTCATGAAGAAGAACCACCGAGCATATCAGAATCCTAACCGGAACTTCAAAAAAGAGTCATCATCTGGTGATATGGCATGTTTCAATTGTGGAAAAGTTGGGCACTTCATTGAAGACTGTCCAAAGCCTAAGAAGGATGACCAGAAGAAGAAAGAGTACAAGAGAAATGACAAGAATTCCAGAAGAGACCGAAAAGCAATGATTGCTGAAGAAAGCGAATCCAAATGGGCGGATCCTAGTTCTGAGTCTTCTGAATCAGATAGCCATTCAAGCGACAATGATGAAGAGGAAATCAAATGTCTCATGGCAAACACCGAATCAGCCTCGACATCTGGAGAGGTATTTGATTTTGACTCTGATAAATTCACACGAGATGATTTATTCAAAGCACTGCATGACATGGTAGAAGAGTAATCTGGACTTTCTCAATCATTCTAGGAGGTCAAGATTGAAAATCAATAATTAAAAGATCAAATCAGTAAGTTCACTTGCTTACAAGATTGCTAAACCATGAGATCAGTCTGTCTCCGATAATTAAAAGATCAAATCAGTAAGTTCACTTGCTTACAAGATTGCTAAACCATGAGATCAGTCTGTCTCCTAGAAACTGACATGACCCACTTGTACTTTTGCAATCTAGCTTACATCCTGCATAATCTGCATCTGAATATCTAACTAAATTGAATGAAGCCCGCATTTTGTGTTCCTTTAAGATATTTCAATACACGTTTAGCTGCTAAGAAATGTGATTTAGGATCAGCTTGAAATCTAGCACATAAACAAACAACAAACATAATATCATAAAGGCTAGCAGTTAGGTAAAATAATGAACCTATTAAACCTCTGTAAAGTGCCATCTCAATTGATATTCCACCTTCATCTTTATCTAGTTTAATCGATTACTCATGGGAGTGGATGCTGCTGAATTTGTCTCCACGCCGAATTTCTTGAGCAGTTTCTTTGTGTATTTGGTTTGATTGATATAGATATCAGTTTCTAGTTGCTTCATTTGCAGACCAAGAAAGAACGTCATTTTACCTATCATACTCATCTCAAATTTGTCATGTATTAATTTAGCAAACTTTTCGCATAATTTGGGGTTAGATGACCCAAAAATAATATCATCAACATAAATTTGAACAAGTAGGATATGATCTTTCTTTGTGAATTTGAACAGTGCCTGTCAACTGTTCCTACATTGAAATCATGATCAACTAGAATTCTTGATAAGGACTCATACCAAGCTCTGAAAGCTTGTTTAAGGCCATATAAAACATTGTTGAGATGATAAACATGATCAGGAAGTAGATGATTTACAAAACCTGGTGGTTGTTCTACATAAACTTCTTCCTGTAGCTGACCATTCAAGAATGCGCTTTCCACATTCATTTGAAAGACTTTAAAATTCTTGAAGGATGCGTAGGCAAGAAATATTTTGATTGCTTCCATTCGAGCAACTGGGCCATACGTTTCATCGTAGTTTATTCCTTCTTCTTGCCTATAGACTTATGCGACTAACCTCGCTTTGTTGCGCACGACTAAGCCATATTCATTCAGTTTTTTTTTCCTGTATACCCATTTTGTACATATAAAAGATTTTGAAAGTGGTCTTGAAAATAAAGTCCAGACATTGTTATGGTTAAACTGATTAGCTCTTTTTACATAGCATTTATCCAACTGGGATTAGCTAGAGCTTCATCAGATTTATTAGGTTCTAATTGAGACATAAAATAAAAATATATGAATAAATTAAACATCTGTTTTCTAGTCTTTACCGGATCAGATGGGTTACCAATTACCAAATCATAAAGATGATTTTTTCTCCATATATAGGTAGAATTTGTCAAACTTCATTGTGCAACTGGTTCAGTTTGTAATTGACAAGTTTCTTATGCTTCAGATGAAAAAACTTCAGTTTGTGTTTGAATATTATCTTGGTGTTCTTCAAACTGATCGTTAGGAACTACGTCCTGTCCAACTGGTCGATTTACCACTTTGGGTTCTAGTGTTTGAACGAAGTTTATGACTGTAACGTACCGTACTTTTAAAATATTTTGAAATTTGCGGAAAAATAAAAATTTTCTTAAATATAAAATAAACCTTCAAATTGGGATCATCCATAAACTGTTCAACAAAAATATTTGCAACGAAAAGATCAAAGTTTGCTAAAGGAAAGTACATGTTTAACACCGTAAATCATAACGTGAAATAAGAGTATTAAAATCGTCATGCATAAAATCTTAAAACATGGGCGGTCATCGGGTTTAGCCTCCTGCGCAGTCCAAGTCGGCTCATTGGTCCCCACTCCTCATCTCCTCAACATCTTCCTCACCTGCATCGATCAAGTCTAGTGAGTCTAAAGACTCAACATGTATAAACTGGGAATAACAAGTACTACGTAATAAAACCACATGCATCTTTAAAATAGAGCGTACATACTTGAAACTTGACATTTCATACATAAGCTTGAACATACATACATAATATAGACGTGCCATCATCGTAAAACTTTTCATAAACATGCTTGCATTATACATAATTGAGCATACATAACATCATTTTGCGTAGAGATATGTTTCAAAGCAAGTGACCCATACATAAATGTGCCTGATCAGAAGAAAACCATAGTACTGGGCTGGCAGGGAATGTCCACTACCACATACATGATATCCCCGTTCATGCTTTAACGGGTGGATTGGTCCCTGGTAACGCTTTACCGCTTTCCAATCCTGATCTAAACCCGGTCATGCTTTATCGGGGTGGAGAGGTCCTCGGCCACGTTCATCAACTTCCAAACCCGTTCATAATTTGGTCACAAGACATTTAGCATCCCTCAAAAACTTAAAATATTTTCTTTTGCACGTCGAACATACTTACTTGACGTTGAGGGATTCGTTGGATCTCGCTGCTGGACATACTAACATGATTTCAAACACTTATCTTTCATAGCTTAGACGTAGGTACTCGTGCTCACCACCGAAGTAAATAAATAGCTTATGACATTCTAAATCACTCGGGACTTGACCTCGTTTAATCATCGTACTAAACAATGACATAGAACCCCCACAACAAATCCTATGTTTTATATTCATAACCACAAAACAAATCCTATATTTTATATTCATAACCATAAAACAAATCTTATATTTTATATTCATATTAAAAAAAAAATTTTTAAAAGGAGTACACGGACCCCGTGTAAGGGTCCGGGTAGATGCTGGAAATTTGTAATTTGAAGGAAAAAGGGCACGGACCCCGTGTCCGGGTCTCGCTATAGGTCCGTGTAGGTGCTGGAATTGTATACCAACGGAGAAACACCACACTTATGGCTTATTCCTCCTAAATCGATCATACGGACCGTGAACAAACGCCTCGAGACCCATCTTAGGATGCTATGGAACTGATTGAAACTCAAACAAACGCCCCAAAACAACTACGCATCGCAAACAACGCAACCCAATCCGTGAACACGACATTTGACACCAAAACGCATCCTACGACTTCTAATGCAAACAAGTGCCTATCGATGCATACCGACACACCAAAAACCATCCCAACATCATACTCAACATACTTAAATGCAGTAGCGAACACTCGTCGATCCCCAACAAAGCCTGCAACAATAAAACTTCAAGAACACGTCAAGAACGCATTTTTCAGGAAGACGCAGTTTGAGCAGTCCCACGAAAACGATCATAACTCACTCATTTGTTATCCAAATATTTCGAATTTACTGTCAAATCGAAGGAATCGAAAAGTTATACGTTTTATATGGTGAAATTTTTTCCAGAAAATCGACCGAAAGTCACAGTAATTAAAATGACAGCGAATTTTAAGTTTTAGATACAAAAACCATTTTAAAACTTATCCAACAAATTTTCTGCTCAAACTTTGTACATCATACATGGATTTTTATGCATAATAAACATCACAACATATAATATGACGAGATCGATGCAGAAATAATAGAATATACATGTCTTTTGATATTTAAAACTCAGGATACAACGATACCGAAGCGGAAACGGTGCGAAGGTTAATCCAGGACGATCGTGTAACAATTTTCTTTGAAGAAAATTCAATGAAACCTTGCTGGAAAATCAGAGGAAGGGGCGGCTGCTCTCTCTTTCTAAGAACCCTATTTTTTTCTCTCAAATAATTGAAAAGGAAAGAAGAAGAAATGAAGTGTGTGTGTGTGTCGTATGTGGTGTGTGAAAATGTGTTAACGTGTGTGTGTGTATAATTAGGAGTAATTAGGGGATAATGGATTTAATTAAAATAACTAATAATCATTTGAAATGCTAATTAAAAGTTAATCCAAGGCTAACTTTACAAAATCCCCTAATTAAAATAAAACACCCAATTGCTAAACTTTAAATGTTTTAAAATCTCAAAATCAATAAATAAATAAATTAGGCTTTAAAAATGCTTAAAACTTAATAAATCATTTAAAATGCCCCAATCCTAACTTAAAATAAAATACCACATTTTAAAATTCGCCAAAATCTTCGACGATCTCTATTCCTCGATCCCGCATCGAATAATCGCCTGAAATATGAAACTCGAAAAACATTTTAACGTGCATCACATAAACATAAATAATTTAAAATAATGCCTTTAAATAAATCATGCATTGATAAAATCATTTTTAAACTTAATTAAATAATTTAACAATTAAATAAATGCATGAGTTTTACGTGTACTGAGTTTGGGCTCTACAATTCCTTCCCCACTTAAAATTCCGTCCTCGAAATTAAGTCTTACCAAACAGTTCTGGGTATCGGCTTCTCATAACTGCTTCGATCTCCCAAGTGGCCTCCTCCACTGATTGATTTAGCTACTCGACCTTGACCAGTTTGGTTACTTTGTTCCGAAGCCTCCGCTTCTGTCTGTCAAGGATTTGGACGAGTCTTTCCTCATAGGACAGATCTGGAGCAAGTTGCAACGGCTCAAAACTCAACACATGCGAAGGATTCGCTAGGTACTTCCTCAGCATCGAGACGTGGAACACATTGTGTAGTGCCCAAAATCAGTACACGTAAATTCCATGCATTTATTTAATTATTAAAGCATTTATTTAATATTAAAATGAGTCTTAGTGGTGCATGATTTATTTAAATGCATTATTTTAAATTATTTATGTTTATGTGATGCTCGTTAAAATGTTTTTCGAGTTTCTTGTTTCAGGCGATTATTCGATGCGGGATCGAGGAAAAGAGACCGGCGACGATTTTGGCAATTTTAAAACGTGGTATTTTATTTTAAGTCAAAAATGAGGCATTTAAAATGATCTATTAATTTAAGCATTTTAAAGCCTAATTTATTGATTTAGGTGATTTTAAGATATTTTTTAAAAAAACTTTTAAACTTTATCAAGTTATAAATTTTGTGCATTTTTAATTTAAGTAAGGGATTTGTTAAATTTAGTATGGATTAACATTTAATTAGCATTTTTTATTAGTTAATTAAGCCATAATTTTTTCTTAATTAACACACACAAGTGTTATTATTTCACACAAAAACGCAGGCACACACACATTTTCACACACTAATACACGACTCACACCCACAATTCAGATTTCTTGTTTTTAAAGGAGAAAAACCTAGGGTTCTTCTACCATAGAGCAGCCGCCTCATTTCTTCAGTTCTCCCAGCGATTTTCGTTGTTTTTCTTCAAGGAATTTAGTGCCACGTTCGTCCCGGATTGTCTCTCGCATCCTTCCCGCGTCGGTATCGTCATATCGGTATTTCTAAATATCAAAAGACACGTATAATATGTTTTTCCTGCGTCGATCATGTCATAGTATGCGTGGTGTTGTATGTTGTATGAAAACCATGTGAATGTTGTGTAGAAGTTTGAGCAATCATGTTTAGATTACTTTTGAAACCATTTTTGGATCTAAAATCACGTTTGGCTATCTTTTTAAATACTGTGATTTTTCGGTCGTGATTTTGGGAAAACTTTCAACATAAAAATTATAGAAATTTTTGATACCTTTGATTTGATATAAAATTCGAAATTTTTGGATAACATTTGAGTGAGTTATGGCGTTTTTTGTGAGACTGCTCAAACTGCGACTTTTATGTAAATTGTGTTGTTGAAGTTATTTGTTGCAGGCTTCGTTGGGAATCGACGGGCGATCGTTGCTACGTTTAAGTAAGTTAAGAACGATGATGGGATTATTTTTGGTGTCTCTTTTCGTGTCGTTAAGCACAGGGTTGAACTAAGAGTCGTAGGAAGAAAAGTGGTGTCGAAATCTTGGGTTGTGTCGTTTGTTATTATTTGTCGTGTTTGGTGGCAATTGTAATAGCTTGTATGGGTTGGAGTCATTACCTTAGTGTCCTAGGAGGGGTCTCGAGGTATCGATTCTCAGCCCTTATGGTTTAGTAAGAAGAGAGAAACGACATGTTAAGTTTTCGCACATGCTTCGTTTTTCCGAGGCTACACGAACCAGTACACGGACCCTGACACGGGCTCCGTGCCTTTGTTGCACTTGGGTGTCACTTTCCCAGTAGGAAAACGGAGGTGTACACGGACCCGGACATGGGGTCTGTGCCTGTGTTTTCTTCGAATTGTCAATTTGCAGAGTCTACATGGACCCCTACACGGACCAGGGC
Organism: Primulina huaijiensis; assembly: GCF_012295235.1. Classification (NCBI taxonomy): domain Eukaryota; kingdom Viridiplantae; phylum Streptophyta; class Magnoliopsida; order Lamiales; family Gesneriaceae; genus Primulina; species Primulina huaijiensis. The sequence continues at coordinate 8,174,431 of NC_133320.1, forward strand.
ACGGGGTCCGTGCCTTCCCTTTTCTTCACGACTCATTTTACAGTGTCTACACGGACCCAGAGCCGGACCTGGGCACGGGGTCCGTGTACCTTCATTTTTGGGGAATAATTTTAAGTTCACCTTAAGAGTTAATTTGGGGTTCAAGATCATGGTTAGCACGATGATTAAACGAGGTCAAGTCCCGAGTGAACTAGAATGTCATAAGCTATTTAATCATGGTGATGGTGAGCTCGAGTACCTACGTCTAAGTTATGCAAGTAAGTATTTAAACTCACGTTAGTATGTTGCTGCAGCGGCCCCAAACGAGATCCAACGAATCCCTCAACGTCAAGTGAGTATGTAGACGTGAAAGATAATATTTTTCAAGTTTTTGAGCTATGCTAAATGTCTTGTGACCAAATTGTGTACGGGTTGGAAAGCGTTAAATCATGAACGGGGACAAACCCTGTAGAACACATAAATTAGACTACGTATAAGCCATGCATAATTCTAATATTTAAATTATAATGATTTTATTGCATGAGTATTTAAATTCTTTTCTTTAAATTTATTTATTTAGTTCATGCAGTAGTTTAATTACTACCTTTTCAGTTAAATAAGAGAGGCCGGACTGGATTTGGAGTAAAGAGATAAATTTTAATATTTGGAAAACATTCTTAGAATTTATTTAAGATAAATAATAAATTAATTTATTGTAAAAGAAAGTTTAGGGAATTAATTAATTAATTAGAGATAAGTAGTAAATAAATTCTTTTAGGTTCAATAATTTAATTAAAAGCCTAAAATAAAATATGTGACCAATTGAGACAAGTTAATCTAGGCTTATTTTATTTAAGAAATTGTAACTTAACATGGTAGTAATTTAATTTAAAGAATTATCCTTGCATGCAAGATAATAGTATTCCTTAATTAATTAATTTATTCACTAAAATATTTAATGGGTAGATCAAACTCTAAAGAATTAAAATACAAGATTTAAGAAATGTTTCCCCTCCATTATTATTTAAAATTTCTGCCACCCCTATGTGATTTAATTAATTTGTCAACTCTCTTTTTTTTCTTTTTTTTTATCTTTCACTTGGTCCTTTCCTTATCCAATTTTTGGGAGATAAATCCCTCAACTTTAATCCTCAATAATTAAACAATTAAGCAATATTCTCTCTTATTTTGCAAGCTCAAAATCGGCCCTCCTTTAATTTTGAAAGATTTTTTTTAGTTGGACAATTTATTTCTTAATTATCTTTCCCTAATCTTTTTCTTGTTAATTAATTCCCTCACTTTGAATCCTTCACAAATATTAATCTAAGCAATTTTTCCTACTCATTTAACTAGATAAAAATCGGTCATCCCTTATTTCAAAATATTTTAGTTAGTTGGACAACTCATTCTTTATTATCTTTCCTTAATCTTTTTCTAGGTAGAGATTTTCCCCACCTTTTAAATCACCATCAAATAATTAACTAAGCCATATTTCTCCATTGTTCCTAGACCTAATCATCGACCAAGTGCACTCTGAATATCCTTCAAATCTTTGATATCAAACCATCTAACAAATTCTAGGATTTAGCAAGATTTATTTTACCATTTAATCTCCCACCTATCTTGCAATTTCCATTCATTTTCTCCTAACCATTTTTCCCTCTCCTCATCACCGAAATTCAGAGCAAATTCAGTGTAAAAATCGTGAGAAAAATTTGAGAGAAACTAGAGTAAAACAAGAGAGAAAGTGAGAAAAGTGAAGCACTCGTTCAAAACAAACCAAGGCATGTTTATATTTTCATTCACTCCTCAATCAAGTAATATACTGAAATTTTTACATCACATATGCATGATTTTAATCACCCCAAAACCGAAAATTATAGCAGCTCCTTTCGAAAATTATGTACAGAAATTTTTTTGGTTCTTGTGAGCCTTCACGGTTTGCTGGTTTTTGGTGTTTCAGGTGGTTGGCTCGTGTCCAGGCTCCCAAGGCTGCACCTAGACACGTACTAGGGTGTGTCAAGACCATGTTGGTCCATTAGTTCAACCCCCATGCATGCTGGAATTGAGAAAATACAGCAACTCTTCCATGGAGTCATTTTTGAGTCTCGGGTTGCACGACTTTTGGTCTAAAGCAAGTGTTCTGAACTTGGCTGCCCTAGGGCTGTAGCCATGGTTAGAACCCTTCCTTGGCATGTCTAGGACGTGACCAAGATGCCCTTTCATGGCTTGGTTCACTTCCCAATCGGTTTTCAAACATAAAACAAGAACAACCCCTTCGACCCCTTTTTAAATTCTACACATGTCCCTTTCGGTTTTGGTGGTTTGGGGTGGACCTTGGTTGGCCTTTGGCCCTTAGCCCTGGTTCACACCACAACCCTTGATGTCTAGATCATGCCATGGTCAATCAATGGCCACTGGAATGGTCCATGACAGCAAAAACGATTGCAACTCCCCACGCGCGCAGGTTGGGCTCTCGGGTGGGAATGTTCGGTTGATTCATGGGGTGGGTTGGATTGTGGCTGGCCTAGGGCCCTTAGCCATGGTTCAAATCATTCCTTAGGATGTTGGTAAGAGGTTATGGTCGGTGGTCCGAGCCCCAATGGCCATTAGCCTTGCAAACGACGCAAGGAAACGCTTACACAGCTGCTGTAATTTCTGGACAGCAAGTTGTGCTGCGGTTCAGAGGTGTATTTCGGGTTTTTTGGTTGGCTTTTAGCCTACGGCCATGGATTGGACAGTACCTCATCAAGTTGGGAAGGTCATGTTTTTGGCCGTTCGTGATTCGGATCATTTTAGAGGTCGTACGAGAATTTACGGTGCAATGTGCCAAAGTGACTCTCGAAAGAGCGTTTCACGTTTTTGGCCTCCATTCACTAAATTTCGAGTACTGTAAATTTATGAGCATTATTTCATCATTCTTAAGAGTATTTTAATCATGACTAAACGTTGGTTCGGTGTTGGTTCGGGTTTGCTCGGAGTCATGATTAAATACTAAGTTAGTGGGCGTAATTGTCTCGTTTTTGGATTCAATTACAAAGTTTGGTCAGATAAATCATTTGCATATTTTTCATGACTTAATTAGGTTGCAGCGAGCCAGGGAACGGTCCAACCCTTATGGTAAAATTTATACAGGATATTTAATTTTTGCATTTAATTATATTACGTGCAAAAATGTAAAATATTCATTTTGAGATTTATGTGATATTGCTTGGGGCCACTTCGCTGTTATTATTACTTCACCCGGTGGTCACTTACCGGTTCAGTTCAGTTCATCCCGGTGGCTAATTACCGGTCCCACCCAGTAGACTGTGGCATTAGTCTGATCAGACGTACATTATATCACCCGGTCGTCAGTTACCGGTCAGTTTAGTTCAGTTCAGTGCAGTACAGGGGGGCCACTTGCGTATAACATAATCTCAACAGAAAATTATTACACGTTATTTTTTGACATGGCTCTACGGAGCAAACATTTCACTTATTACTTTCAGTTCAGTTATGCACGTAATATTAATTATTCATGATACGATTTCAGTTCAGTGATGCACGCATTACAATTAATCATGACATGATATTTTCCTTCGCATGCGATTTTATTATTATTACTTGTTATTTACGATATATGCATGCTGAGCCTTTAGACTCACTAGACTTGACTGTTGTAGGTACTGATGATGTCGGGACCGAGGGCGGGAACCAGTGAGCTAGCTTGGGTCGGCAGTAGTGGAACCCGAGAACCTCATTTTTAGCATTTACTATTTTTAGGCTCAAACATTTTTCTCGTTGTTGGATTATTTTAAATTATTATTTTGCAAACAAACATTTACTTCCGCTTCTATTTTGAACATCAAACTTTATTTTATCAGTTTATTTATGAAGGATTTTTTTAATTAATGAAAAAGAAAATTTTTAAATTTTTCTGTAAATTTTCAGGCACGAATTTAGAGACCTCTACAAACCCACCCCGTTAAATTATGAACGAGTTTAGATCAGGATTGGAAAGCGTTAAATCATGAACGGGGACCAATCCACCCGTTAAAGCATGAACGGGGATCTCATGTATGTGGCAGTGGATACGTCCCTGTCAGCCCAGTACTGTGGTTTGTCTGATCAGGCATTTCTTATGTATGGGTCATTTGCTTTGAAACATGTCTCTACGCAAAATGATGAAGTTATGTATGTTCAAGTATGTTCAAGTATGCAAGCATGTTTAAGAAAAGTTTTATGTTGATGTCACGTCTATGTATGTATGTACGTATGTTAAAGTTTTTGTTATGCAAGTTCAAGTTTCATGTATGTACTCCCTATTTTAAATTTGCATGTGGTTTTATTATGTAGTACTTGCTACATTTCAGTTTATACGTGTTGAGTCTTTAGACTTACTAGACTTGATCGATGCAGGTGAGAAGTATGTTGAGGAGGCTAGGGGTGGAGACCAAGGAGCCGGCTTGGATTGAGCAGGAGGCTAGACCCGAGGACCGCCAAATGTTATTTTAAGAATTTTATGAAAATCCCAAATACTCTGATTTCACATTCTTCTTCATGAGATTTTTACGAGATCTTTTGGCAAACTTTATTTAGAGATTGTTGTTGCAACTATGTTGGAATGAACAGTTTACTTTATCGAACTTTGAATGTTCACTTCAATTTAAGAAAAATTTTAATTTTTCCGCAAATTTAAGTAGTAAAAAGTATGGTACGTTACACATTGTGTACACCTGCCAAATTCGACGGTAGGGCTACACGATAAGCTAGTGTCCCAACCCTATCAAGAATCTCGAACGGTCCAATAAATCTCGGACTCAGCTTGCCTCTCTTCCCAAACCTCATAACACCCTTCATAGGTGTTATCTTTACGAAGACGTGGTCTCCTACATCAAACTCGAGATCCTTTCTCCTCTTATCAGCATAACTCTTTTGACGACTATGGGCGGTCTTCATCCTGTCTTTGATCTTGACCACCACATCTGCATTCTGTTGAACAATCTCTGGACCAAGTTCTGATCTCTCACTGACTTCATCCCAATGAATCGGTGATCTGCACTTTCTTCCATACAATGGCTCGCAGGGAGCCATACCTATAGATAATTGAAAACTACCGTTGTAGGTAAACTCCACTAGAGGTAGTTTCAATTCCCAATTCCCATGGAAATCAATCACACAAGCTCACAGCAAGTCTTCTAAAATCTGAATCACTCGCTCAGACTAGCTATCTGTCTGCGGGTGGAATGCAGTACTGAATAGCAACTTCATCCCCATGGCTGCATGTAAACTCTTTCAAAAGGACGATGTAAACCTCGGATCCCTGTCGGACACAATAGAAACTGGGATCCCGTGCAACCGAACTATCTTCCTAATATAGAGCCCCGCATACTGCGTCATGGAAAAAGTTGTCTTCACTGGAAAAAAAGTGCGCGGACTTAGTGAGTCGATCCACTATAACCCAAATGGCATTGGATCCTCTGACTGACATCGGCAAACCAATAACGAAGTCCATGGTGATATTCTCCCATTTCCACTCGGGAATAGGGAGCGGCTTAAGCATTCCTGCTGGCCTCTGACGCTCTGCCTTCACCTGCTGACAAGTGAGACATTCAGACACAAATCGACGGATGTCTCGCTTCATCCCTGGCCATCAATAAAGAATCTGCAAATCCTTGTACATCTTGGTACCTCCTGGATGGATAGAATACGGAGATGCATGTGCCTCTGACAATATATCTTTTCTGATCGAATCAACACTAGGCACCCACATTCTCCCTCTATTTTACAATACCATCAGACACTATGTAGAGTACATTGCCCTTGGCCTCATCCTTCAATCTCCATTTTTGTAACTGCTCATCTGAAGACTGTCCTCTACGGATTCGGTCTAGCAAAGAAGACTGGACTGTCAGATTAGACAGCTTGAGAGTTCCGCCCTTACGATAAACTTTTAAGCCAAACCTCTGCATATCAGACTAAAGAGGTCTATTCACTGACAACTGTGCTACGACTGCAATTTTTCTGCTCAAGGCGCCTGGGACAACATTAGATTTTCCCATATGGCAGCTAATTTCGCAATCGTAGTCTTTTACTAGCTCCAACCACCTTCTTTGTCTCATATTCAGCTCCTTCTGTGTGAAGAAATACTTGAGATTCTTTGAATCAGTGAATATCTGGCATTTCTCGCCGTACAAATAGTGTCTCCAAATCTTGAAAGCAAAGACGACGGCAGCTAACTCAAGGTCGTGAGTCAGATAATTCTTCTTATACACCTTTAACTGTCTGGAAGCATAAGCTATGACCCGACCATGCTGCATAAACACTGCACCTAATCTGAGCTTAGATGCATCGGTATATAGCACAAAATTGCCTTGCCCCGCTGGCATGGCTAACATTGGCGCTGAAATAAGAGCTTGCTTCAAAGTATCAAAGCTCTTCTGACACTCTTCACTCCATATGAATTTAGCATTCTTCTTGGTCAATGAAGTGAGTGGCACTACTATGAAAGAAAATCCCTGAATAAACTTCCTGTAGTAGCATGCTAAGCCTAGGAAACTGCGGATTTCTAAAGCATTCTTCGACTCAACCCATTCCTTAACGGCTGCTACCTTCGCTGGATCCACCTCAATACCACTGCTAAATACTATATGACCCAAAAAGGCTACTTTCTCAAACTAAAATTCACACTAACTGAATTTTGTGTACAATTTGTGTCTCTGCAAAACCTGCAACACCGTGCTCAAATGCTGGCTGTGCTCCTCATGGCTCTTCGAGTAGATAAGAATATCGCCAATGAATACTATGACGAAAAGATCTAGGTAGGGCTGAAATACTCAATTCATGAGGTCCATAAAAATTGCTGGCGCATTAGTCAGTCCAAACGGTATCACCTAGAACTCATAGTGCCCATATCTGGTTCTGAAGGCCGTTTTATGAACATCTGCATCTTTTACCTGCAGTTGATGATACCCTGATCGTAGATCTATGTTAGAGAACACTGTAGCTCCCTGCAACTGATCGAATAAGTCCTCGATCCTTGGAAGTGGGTATTTGTTCTTGATCGTTACCTTGTTCAGTTCTCGGTAATCGATACACAACCTCATGATCCATCTTTCTTCTTTACAAAGAGCACTGGTGCGCCCCATGGTGAGAAACTAAGGCGAATGAATTCTTTAACTAGGAGCTCCTGAATCTACTACTTGAGTTCTGACATTTCAGCTAGATCTAGCCGATACGGTGCCTTAGAGATTGGCACAGTGCCTGGCACAAGATCAATAACGAACTCCACCTCTCTCTCTCTGGTGGAAGGCCTGTGACGTCCTCTGGAAAACATAAGGAAAATCTCTGACTACTGGTACATTAGATATCAATGGAGTGGGTGCGTCAGGTGCTGAAATAATGCTGGCCAAGAAAGCCTGACACCCCTTGTGAATAAGTCTCCATGCCTGCATGCAAGAGATCATGCGAGGGAAACTTCTCCATCTATCTAGCTCGAAGAAAAATTGCTCCATGCCCAACGGTCTTACCAACACTGACCTTTTCTGAAAATCAATAAGTCCAGTCCATTCCCAAAATAATGTCAAATTCTGGCATCGGCAACACTATTAGATCGTCATACACTATGTGTCCCTGCAGTTCAAGATCAATGTCCTTGACCACGTTAGTAGCTGATAACTCTTCCCCTGATGGGACTGTCACTAAATAAATCACGTCGAGTCCAATAGACTTGACGTCCAGATGATTAGTGATCGTCTCAGAGATAAAGGAGTGAGTGGCCCCTAAATCTATCAGGGCATTTGTAGCTACTCTCTTTATGAAAATATTTCCTGAGAGACGTTAACACAACACACAAAACATAAATCCCAATAATACTATTCTTAACCTCAAGCAATGAAAGACACCAATTATACTAACTAGCACACTAATAATCCCAAATCAATACGAAACATGCATGGCAAAATAATACGGTGCTTAATTAAATAAGTTTACCGGTCAATAATGTCATGTCTGGGTTCGTCTCCTGAGCATGCATGTCGAACACTCTACCCTGGGTCGGCTGCCTCCACTGTGGGCAGTCTTTTAACATGTGGTCACTTGCTCCGCATTTGAAACATTTGCCTGATCCATATAAACACTGCCCCGGATGTTGGCAGTGGCACTTCGGGCACACTGGGTAATCACCGGGCTTCTGTGGGGCCTTCTGTTGAGGGATAGAACTCTTGACTTTAGGCGGTCCCTGAAATGACCTCTTTCCCTGCTGACCATGGAAGGGCCTCTTAAACTGAGGTCGCTGCTGCTGCTGCTGCTGAGGTGCCTGATAGGGCCTCTTGCCCTGTCTGTCGTTTTCTATGTCTCTCTGATCTTGTTCTGCCGCCAAAGCTCTCGACACGGCAACAGCATAAGTAGTAGGGCCAGCAATCCTGACATCACGACAAAAGATCGACCGTAAACCGTCAATAAAATGTCTCAGATTCTCCCGGGCATCATTTGCAATGAAGGGTATAAAGTGACACCCCCTCTTTAACTTCCTCACAAACTCTGCTACGCTGCTGTCTCCCTGTTGCAGCGTCATGAACTCCCTGGTTAGTCTAGATCGTACTTTCTCAGTGAAGTACTTGGAGTAAAAGACCTATTTAAAACCGTTCCAAGTCAAAGTCTGCAAATTAACCGAGACACAGACGCACTTTCCCACCACAGCCTAGCGTTTCCAGTTAACAAGAAGGTGGTGCATCTAACTCTGTCTGCATCCTGCAGCTCCATGAAATCAAATATTACCTCGATTGATTTAATCCATCCCTCCGCTATCATCGGGTCACTAGTCCCAAAAAACTCCTTTGGGTCCATCCTCCTGAACCGCTCATACACCGCCTCTGGTCTGGGCCTCGCCCCCATATCAACTGCAGCCTGATTCCCCACAAATTGCGCAAAGAATTGACTCATCCCTATAAGCATCTGAGTCTGCATATCTGGGGGTGGACGAGGAGGAGTGGCCCTCTCCTCTTCCTGAGCTTCTCTGTTCTCATCCCTTGCTCCACGTTTAACCATAATTCTAAGAGGCATACTGTTCCAGAATTTACTTAACACGTAAACCCAACATGCATGAGCGTAATAGCAATATCATACGATGCGCGTAATTTGAATTTAAATATGCACATGCTGAAATCATGACATGATGTTCACTACATGAAATAATTTAAAACCTTAAAACTTACAGACTTGAGGTGTGGTTTCGTGAGCTTCTCACAACTGGCAGTAGGCGTAATCCTTTACAAGAACACCGCTCTGATACCAACTATAACGTACGGTACTTTTAAGATATTTTGAAATTTGCGGAAAAATAAAAATTTTATTAAATATAAAATAAACCTTCAAATTGCGATCATCCATAAACTGTTCAACAAAAATATTTGCAACGAAAAGATCACAAATAAAATTTTCTAAAGGAAAGTACACGTTTAACACCGTAAATCATAACGTGAAATAAGAGTATTAAAAGCGTCATGCATAAAATCTTAAAACATGGGCGGTCATCGGGTTTAGCCTCCTGCGCAGTCCAAGTCGGCTCATTGGTCCACACCCCTCGTCTCCTCAACATCTTCCTCACCTGCATCGATCAATTCTAGCGAGTCTAAAGACTCAACATGTATAAACATACTTACTTGGCGTTGAGGGATTCGTTGAATCTCGCTTGGGGTCACTGGTGCACGTACTAACATGAGTTCAAACACTTATCTTTCATAGCTTAGACGTAGGTACTCGTGCTCACCACCGAAGTAAATAAATAGCTTATGACATTCTAAATCACTCGGGACTTGACCTCGTTTAATAATCGTATTAAACCATGACATAGAACCCCCAAAACAAATCCAATGTTTTATAATCATAACCACAAAACAAATCCTATATTTTATATTCATAAACATAAAACACATCCTATATTTTATATTCATATTCAAAAAAAAAATTTTAGAAGGGAGTACACGGACCCAGGGTAAGAATTTGGGTAGATGCTGGAAATTTGTATTTTGAAGGTAAAAGGGCACGGACCCCGTGTCCGGGTCTCGCTACAGGTCCGTGTAGGTGCTGGAATTGTAAACCAACGGAGAAACACTACACTTATGGCTTATTCCTCCTAACTCGATCATACGGACCGTGAACCAACGCCTCGAGACCCATCTTAGGATGCTATGGCACTGATTCAAACTCAAAAAAACGCCCCAAAACAACTACGCATCGCAAAGAATTCAACCCAATCCGTGAACACGAGATTTGACACCAAAACGCATCCTACGACTTCTAATGCAAACAAGTGCCTATCGATGCAAACCGACACACCAAAAACCATCCCAACATCATACTCAACATACTTAAATGCAGCAGCGAACACTTGTTGATCCCCAATGAAGCCTGCAACAATAAAACTTCAAGAACACATCAAGAACGCATTTTTCAGGAAGCAGTCTGACGAAAAAGATCATAACTCACTCATTTCTTATCCAAATATTTCGAATTTACTATCAAATCGAAGGTATCAAAATGTTCTACGTTTTATATGTCGAAAGTGTTTCCAGAACATCGACTGAATAGTCGCAGTAATTAAAATGACATCAAATTTTGAGTTTTAGATCCAAAAACCAATTTAAAACTGATCCAACAAATTTTCTGCTCAAACTTTGTACATCATACATGGATTTTTACGCATAATAAACATCACAACACATAATATGATGAGATCGATGGAGAAATAATAGAATATACATGCCTTTTGATATTTAAAACTCACGAAACGGTACGAGGGTTGATCTGGGACGATCGTGGAATGATTTTCTTTAAAGAAAACTCAACGAAACCTTGCTGGAAAATCAGAGGAAGGGGCGGCTGCTCTCTCTTTCTAAGAACCCTAATTTTTTTCTCTCAAATAATTGAAATGGAATGAAGAAGAAATGAAGTGTGTGTGTGTGCCGTATGTGGAGTGTGAAAATGTGTTAACGTGTGTGTGTGTGTAATTAGGAGTAATTAGGGGTTAATGGATTTAATTAAAATAACTAATAACCATTTGACAAGCTAATTAAAAGTTAATCCAAGGCTAACTTTACAAAATCCACTCATTAAAATAAAACACCCAATTGCTAACCTTTAAATGTTTTAAAATCTCAAAATCACTAAATAAATAAATTAGGCTTTAAAAATGCTTAAAACTAAATAAATCATTTAAAATGCCCCAATCCCGACTTAAAATAAAATACCAAATTTTAAAATTCGCCAAAATCGTCGCCGGTCTCTATTCTTCGATCCTGCAATGAATAATTGTCTGAAACATGAAACTCGAAAATATTTTAACGTGCATCACATAAACATAAATAATTTAAAATAATGCCTTTAAATAAATCATGCATTGATAAAATCATTTTTAAACTTAATTAAATAATTTAACAATTAAATAAATGCATGGGTTTTACGTGTACTGATTTTGGGCTCTACAATGACAGCTTGAAATTCAACTTCCCTGTTCTCTTCTAAACTGATATCTATTATGCGATTGGTTAGCTCAACTGGGTCATTTGGCTTATCAATTAGTATAGTTTCATTAAAAACAACATGTATTGAATCTTCAACATCTAGAGTACATTTATTAAATATTCTATAATATTTACTAATTGATGAATAACCAAGAAATAATCATTCGTCTGATTTAAGATCAAAGGAAGTTAAGTGGTTTTTACCATTATTATGAATGAAGCACTCACACAAAAATATTTTGAAGTATGAAACCACACTTTTATTTCCAAGCCAGATCTTATACGGTGTTTTTGAATGATTCTTATTAATCACATTTCTGTTCTAAGTGTAACATGTTGTGTTAACAGCTTCTGTCCAAAATCTTTGAGAAATACTAGAATCAGGAAGCATAGTTCTTGCTGCCTCCTTAAGAGTCTGATTTCTGCGTTCAGCTACACCAGTCCCGAATCACATGGAGATGTGAACCCACTGCTAGTTGTATCTATGAACCATTGAGGGTCACACAAGTACTAGCTTTTTAGATCCCGTTGAGAAGTAAAATAGTTCAATGTGTTAAACGACTTATAAAGAATTTTATAAGCATAAGGAAAAATAGAATTACGACTTCTATGAGGAATGTAACTTTTAATTTGTTGAAGTGTTTCTAAATTAAAAGTTGGCCAAATAAATAATGTCTTTGAAAATTGTGATTTTCATAAACATTATTATGGACTAAAATAATTTAATTCAAGTGTTGAATTAATTAAATACTAGTGGACCTTGTAGAGTCCAAATAATTAAATTAATTCAAGTGTTGAATTAATTAAATAACATTGGGTCTTGTAGAGCTCAATTAGAAATAATTATTCAACTAGTGGGCTTGAGTAAATTCAAGTAAAGTTTAAATAGTATCAAATATGTTTGATACATTTAAATAAAAGTCCATGGGCTTTGTAATTGTTACATGCCCAAATAAAATGCATGCATGAGAGGTGAAGGGTTAGAGGTAACTTTTTTTAATAAACTAGGCAAGCATGCCTTTGAAAAGTGATTTTTACTTATTCACACAACCAAGAAAAATCCTTTCTCTCCTCACACACTAGATGGCCAAAAATTTCACTCCCAAATCTCTCTAATTTTCTTCTTCAATTGTTGAGGAAAGAAAACACTTCTCAAAGAAAAATCCTCTTATTTTTCTAGTGCAAAATAAAAGGGGTTCTAGCTTGTTGGTGGGCTTAATTTTTGAGCAAAGAGGGCTCAAAGGGAAGCTTGTAGATTGTCATCTTTGAAGAGCTTAGTTGTTTGACAACTAAGTTGGAGCCACAATCAATCTTTTAAGATTGATAGGTAAAAATCTTAAAAACACCCTATGTATGACATATTTTGTATTTTATTGTATTTGCTACACAATATAGTTTAGGGTGCTCGGTTTTCTTGTATGAAAAATAATTTTGAAACTTCCGTTGCGCAAGCAAGCACCTTAATCGATCCCTTTTCAAGTGGTATCAGAGCTTTGGTTACTATTTTGTGTAGCATATACATGATATTATATTGAGGTCAATTTCTAACCGCATGAGATAATTTTTTGCAAAAAAAAATCAAGGCCATTCTTGGGCTGTTTTTGGCTCGGGCAGCTCGCGGGTTGCCCATTTCAGGCAGGCTGCCCAAACAGCCCCTTGGAAAAATTAAAAAAAATTTGGTAAGTTGGCCGGAATCCCGCGACGGAGCTCCGGCGACGGCGATGACGACTAAGGTTTCTAAAAATGTTTTGGAATATCAAAATGTCATGGGCCTTGAAGTTGTTGGGCCATTAGATGGCTAACATAATTTGTGAAATTTAAATGGGCCCAAATTTTTTGGCGAAAAATGTTTTTTGGCCATTAAGTTTAAATTTACAAAAGTTGTACATATTTTCTCATAAAATAAATAATTGAAATTGGATTTTAATTATTTATAGTAAATTGTGATTTACAAGAAATTCAGTTATAAATAAATTAATAAGAAAGTAGACAAAGGAGTTTGTATACTTTGTTAATTTAGTTTATAATTGTGGCGGTTAATGATTGGATCAAGATATATAATATTGGATCAATTGATTATTGTGATAATTAATTGATGGTGTATGATATGTGATATTATGCATGAAGGATGATCAAAAGCCCAAGCCCAATTTCCTAGGTGTATGCTAGGATATTTTGTGTTGAATGATTGTAATAATTATCAAATTTCAAGTGGGCTTGGTTATTGCCCGTTCCCACCCCATGAGATGTATCCCTATTTGCCATGGATATTTAATTGTAAATATTAGTATAGTGAAAGATCAAGATTGGAAGATGGTGGCCTTGATGATTATGAAGATCGAAGACATGTAAATATTGGAGGCTTATGTAATAGTTGCATTTGCATCCCATGCATTTCCCTAAGATTGGACCTAGCCCGTGGTTATCTCACACGGGCCATTAGTATTGGGGCGATTGATCATCCTTGTTTTGTTTACTGTTTATAATATATGCATGATATGTTATAAATAACGAGTATGTGCGTTATTATTATGATAATAACAAAGTTGCATGAATCCGGCAAACATAAGATCAAACATGGAGAGCTTTTAAAAAAATTAATGATGAGATCTTTCAAAATTAAAAACCTTCATTTTGAATAAGATTCAATATTAATATCAAGCTCAAAAAGGGGAATTATAAAGGTGTTTATAATTTTCATGTCTTCCATCGACAATGGGTGCATGATGAACTCTACCCGTGTTCGGGGCTCGGCTCATATTATTGTGGGGGCCCTGGACACCGGAAAGCTGTGACATCCATTGACATGGTGATGTGACTACGTGGAACTCCCATGATTTCGGCTCATATTAATGGAGACCGTCCATTAAGGTTCAACTTCAATGGGTAAGGCTTGACACGTAAAGAAGAACGACGTCATATTATTGGGTCCTAATCAAAAATGAGACAAAAATTTTTGTAGAAGGTTGCATGGTGATGCAATTGGAAACTACCTCTTAGGAATTGTGATTGGCTGATATTATTCGGGATAATGATTTCTTAATTGGGCATTACGTACCTACTGAGGAAAAGAGTTTCCCGTTTTCACTAGAGGGTAGTGAAAAATGTCAAAACAGTGGGAGCGAATATTTATGAAGTAAAAGTCCATACTTCATATCTTACTAAATATTTTAAAATAGTCATTAAAATTTATCTGTTTTAATTTTCAGTACAAAATTGACAATGTCTTCGATTCGCAATCCATTATCTTCAATACTCAACAAACACATATTAACCGGACTTAATTACCTCAATTGGCTAAGAAATCTGAAAATCGTCTTGAATTCGGAAAGGATAGCATATACAATGACTGAGTCGCCCCCTGTTGAGGTTCCGACTGACTGCACTCCCGAGGGATTGCAGACTTACAAGGAATGGTGTGACCATGACTTGAAAGCCAAGTATTATATGCATGCTTCTATGAATGATGAGCTGCAGAGGCATTTTGAGGATGCAAAGAGTGCTGCTGACATTCATTTGCATCTCAAGGAGCTCTTTAGTGAGCAAACACGGCCTCTTAGGCATGCTACCTTCAAGGAGCTGATCACTTTACGCATGCGAGATGGGGCCTCGGTCCATGAGCATGGCCTAAAGTTGATTGGGCTTGTGGACAAGCTCGACGGCATGGATCTTACGTTGCCTTCGAAGTTGACCACCGACGTGTTGCTCTTGTCGCTGCCTAGCTCATTTGATCCTTTCGTGGTGAATTTCAACATGAACAAGCTAGAGCCTACCCTCGAGGAGTTGGTGAATATGCTTGTTACGTTTGAAGCCACCATCAAGAAAGAAAAACCGGTTTTTTATGTGGGTTCTTCATCTGGTACGAAGACTGGTCCACATAGGAAAGGAAAGAAGCGTTCTTTCCAGCGTCCCAAGAAGAACGTACAGTCCCGCTGTGGCAGCCACACCAGTTAAGGCTGACAAGACTGCTGATGTATGTCATCACTGCAAGAAACCTGGACATTGGAGGCGTAACTGCAGAGAATATCTTGCCCAGAAGGGTTCTTAAAATGGTATGTTCTATATTGAAGTAAACATTTCAATTAACTCTACTTCTTGGGTATTGGATACAGGCTGTGGCTCACATATTTGTAATGATTTACAGGTGATGGGAAGAAGTAGGAGGCTTAGGGAAGGTGAGACCTTCTTGAGGATGGGCAATGGAGCAAGAGTTGCTGCCAAGGCAGTGAGAGATGTTTACTTGTTATTGAACAATAATTTTAAGTTGATTTTGAGAGATGTTTTGTTTGTACATGATTTGGTGAAAAACATTGTTTCCGTTTCTATGCTTGATAAAGATGGATATTCTTGTTTATTTAGCAAAGGTGTTTGCAACATTTACAAGAATGAATGTTTAATTGGTACTGGAGAACTTGAAAACGATCTCTATAACTTAAAATTGAAAAATTTTCCACTAAACAATGTCCAAACGATAACAACAACAAACAAGCGAAAACAAGATACTCTAAATTTGGCACAATTATGACATGCTCGATTAGGACATATTTCCCTAAGAAGGATGAACAAGATAGTGGGAGTAGGCATGCTTGATATGTCTGATATTAATTCTTTCACGACTTGTCAATCCTGTCTAAAAGGAAAGATGACTGAAATTCTCTTTAAGGGCCATGTGGAGCGAGCCAAAGGGTTATTAGATTTGATCCATACCGATGTGTGCGGTCCGCTTAGCATCACCACTAAGCATGGACATACCTACTTCATCACCTTTACCGATGACTTTTCGAGGTATGGGTACGTGTATTTGATGAAATACAAGTCTGAAGCCTTTTAAAGGTTCAAAGAATTCAGAAGTGAAGTAGAGAAACATTTGGGACAAAGCATCAAGTTACTTCGATCGGATCGAGGTGGTGAGTACTTGAGTGCCGAGTTCCAAGAGTATCTTAGGGAGAATGGGATTCTCTCGCAGTGGACTCCTCCTGCTACACCATAGTTGAATGGTGTTTCAGAGCGTCGTAACCGGACTTTGATGGACATGGTTCGGTCTATGATGGAGTTCACGGAGTTTCCGCCATCCTTTTGGGGATATGCGCTTGAGACAGCGCCATTGTTGTTGAACAATGTCCATTCAAAGGCAGTTGATAAGACACCATATGAGATATGGATGCGTAAGCCTCCCAAATATTCTTAACTTAGAATATGGGGATGCCCTGCTAATGTGAAGCAGGCAGTGAGAGATAAATTTGATAGTCGATCCATTTTATGTTACTTTTTGGGATATCCAAGGAATTCAGTTGGATACTATTTCTATCATCCCCAAGAAACAAAAGTGTTTGTTTCTAGGAATACAGCCTTTTTGGAAAAGAAATTTCTATTGGATAGAAAAGGGAGATGATAGAACTCGAAGAGGTTCAAGAGACACCCACAATTATAGAACCCACACCCGAAGAGCCAAGAGAGGAGATACAAGCTCCTAGAAGATCCAAGAGACTCTCGAGACCACCTATGAGGTATGGTCTGCTTCTTGAAGAGGGCCATGATGAGCCTAGCCATGGATGTGATCCAAGGACCTTCAAGGAAGCGTTATCTGATGCCGATTCATCCAAGTGGCTTGAAGCAATGGAATCTGAGATGAATTCCATGCATTCGAACCAAGTGTGGAACCTTGTGGATCCACCTGAGGGAACCGTTCTCATAGGGTGTAAATGGATTTACAAGAGGAAACTCGGGGCGGATGGGAAGGTATTGACCTTCAAGGCGCGATTGGTGGCAAAAGGATATACTCAAAGACAAGGAGTTGAATTTGAGGAAACCTTTTCTCCAGTTGCAATGTTCAAGTCTATAAGGATATTGCTAGCCATAGCTGCATGGTATGACTATGAGATATGGCAGATGAATGTCAAGACAGCCTTTTTTAATGGGGATATTAAGGAAGAGATTTACATGTCTCAACCTGAAGGGTTTATATCTGTCGGAAGTAAGCATATGGTATGCAAACTTCAAAGATCTATTTATGGTCTAAAGCAGGCATCTAGGAGTTGGAACCTTAGATTCGATAGTACAATCAAAGAGTTTGGTTTTACTAAGAATCCTGAGGAACCCTGTGTGTATAAAAAGGTCAGTGGGAGTGCTGTGACATTCCTGGTGCTTTATGTTGATGACATTCTACTCATTGGGAATGATGTAGGAATGTTGCAATCAACTAAAATATGGTTAGCGAGTAAGTTCTCGATACAGGACTTGGGTGAAACATCTTTTGTATTGGGAATACAGATCTATAGAGATAGATCGAGAAGATTACTTGGTCTTACCCAGTCCACATACACTGATACCATCGTTAAGCGATTCTCGATGGATGAGTCCAAGAGAGGACATATACCAATGTGTCATGGCGTGTCCCTATCCAAGTCTATGTCTCCCAAGACTGATGCAGAGATAGCGGCGATGACAAGCATTCCTTATGCTTCTACAATTGGTAGCATCATGTATGGGATGATATCTACACGTCCTGACGTGGCTTTCGCACTAAGTGTAGTGAGAGATAGCGGCGATGACAAGCATTCCTTATGCATCTGCAATTGGTAGCATCATGTATGGGATGATATCTACACATCCTGACGTGGCTTTCGCACTAAGTGTAGTGAGTATATATCAATCGAACCCTGGTCTTCCATACTGGAAAGCTGTGAAAGACATCCTCAAGTAATTGAGAAGGACCAATAAGTTGTTCTTGGTCTATGGGGGTGGAGACCTGAAATTGGAAGGCTATACCGACTCTAGCTTCCAAAGCGATATTGATGACTCGAAGTCAACCTCTGAGTTTGTATTCATGCTCAATGGTACTGCTGTCTCTTTTAAGAGTTCCAAGCAAGAGAGTACTGCGGATTCCACCACTGAGGCCGAATACATTGCTGCAGCAAAGGAGGCTGTTTGGATAAGGAATTTCGTCCAAGAATTGGGCGTCATTCCTAATGGAGTTGCTCCTGTCTCGGTGTTTTGTGACAACACGGGAGCTATAGCGCAAGCAAAGGAGCCAAGGTCTCATCAGAAGTCCAAACATGTATTGAGAAAGTACCACATCCTCCGAGAGATTGTGGAAGGAAGAGAAGTGTTGATTGACAAAGTCGGCTTCGCAGATAATGTTGATGATCTGCTAACTAAGCCTATACCTGGACCATTATTCGAGAAGCATCGCGAATCGATGGGTGTGAAGCATATGGGTATTTGGCTCTAGTGCAAGTGGGAGATTGTTAGAGTAGGTGTCCGTCGAGCCAAGTGTTGGCCGAGGGTTTATGTTGAAACTCTATGTATAAACAATCTTTATTTTAATAATATTTGAAATTATTGTTTTGGCACATCTTTATTTGTATACCCATGCTAGTTGCATAGATAAAGTTCTTGAATATACAAATAGTAAAAAGAATATGAGATGCTCATATGATGAGTATCATGAAACTCATATTTGCAATACTGTATATTCTAAACAGTTCCTAGTCGATTCAGCCGTCGCTAAGAAGGATATAGGCCGCTCGAGTTCGAGACTAGTATCTGCGATGTGAGTACCATGTTTCATTGGTAGGGGACATTGTGATGTCCGAACATGCAGATAGGTGCTCCTTGTAGAGTACACTGAACAACCCTCCATAAAGGACTTTCCAAGTGGTTCTCACTTATCGAGTGGAAAACGTCCTAGTTTATGGTTGTACACCATTAGTCCTTATGACCCGGGAAAACTTTGAGACTCTATGTGCTAGCATTGCACTTTGACTCGTTTACCGACTCTCATGAGGTCATCAGGTGGCAAGCTTGGGTGCTTTGTCGAAACATATAGGAGTCGATGCATTGTAGTCAGGGATTCACCGCTTACCTTCGGGTATGGATGTCCTATGTGTATGTAGTATGAAATCTCTGATCAGAGTATTGGTAGTAATTATGAAAGGGGTTTCATAGGTTACACCATCGATGCAACTACGACATGACTCATAGTATCGATTCTTTGACAGCTCTCGATAAACCAATAGTTGTCGAATCGGTCGAGATATATGAGATGAAGGGACCGTACTGTACGCTAACCATAATTAAATGGTTCTTGCAGGCACTATCATTTGATACCTAGGGAATCATGTAAGCGATGCTGCTAGGCGTTTAACATGATTGGTTGGGTACTATCAGACTTGAGTTCTGACGTTCTTATTATCAAGGAGTTGATAAGTAAGAATGGAGCAATTGAGGTATGCTTATATAAGGTCATATTTAGTCCCGAATCACATGGAGATGTGAACCCACTGCTAGTTGTATCTATGAATCATTGACGGCCACACAAGTACTAGCTTTCTAGATCACGTTGAGAAGTAAAATAGTTCAATGTGTTGAATGCCTTATAAAGGAGTTTATAAGCGTAAAGAAAAATAGAAGTACGACTTCTATAAGGGGAATGTAACTTTTAATTTGTGTAAGTGTTCCTAAATTAAAAGTTGGCCAAATAAATAATGTCTTTGAAAATTGTGATTTTGATAAACATTATTATGGTCTACATTAAATTAATTCAAGTGTTGAATTAATTAAACACTAGTGGACCTAGTAGAGTCCAAATAATTAAATTAATTCAATTGTTGAATTAATTAAATAACATTGGGTCTTGTAGAGCTCAATTAGAAATAATTATTCAACTAGTGGGCTTGAGTAAATTCAAGTAAAATTTAAATGCTATCAAATATGTTTGATACATTTAAATAAAAATCCATGGGCTTTGTTATTGTACATTTCCAAATAAAATGCATGCATGTGAGATGAAGGGTTAGAGGTAGCTTTTTCAATAAACTAGGCAAGCATGCCTTTGAAAAATGCTTTTTACTTTTTCACGCAACCAAGAAAAATCCATTCTCTCCTTACACACTAGTTGGCCGAAAATTTCACTCCCAAATCTCTCTAATTTTCTTCTTCAATTGTTGAGGAAAGAAAACATTTCTCAAAGAAAAATCCTCTTTTTTTTTCTAGTGCAAAATAAGAAGGGTTCTAGCTTATTGGTGGTGGCTTAATTTTTTAGCAAGGAGTGCTCAAAGGGAAGCTTGTAGATTGTCATCCTTGAAGAGCTTAGTTGTTTGGCAACTAAGTTGGAGCCACAATCAATCTTTTAAGATTGATAGGTAAAAATCTTAAAAACACCCTATGTATGACATATTTTGTGTTTTATTGTATTTGCTACACACTATAGTTTAGGGTGCTCGGTTTTCTTGTATGAATTATAATTTTGAAACTTCCGTTGCGCAAGCAAGCACCTTAATCGATCCCCTTTCAAATGCTTCTCGTCAGTTGAAGGAATACGAGAAGAATTATCACACTCATGATTTGGAGATGGCAGCTGTGGTGTTTGCTTTAAATATTTGGCGGCACTATCTTTATGGTGAGAATGTGAAATATTTACGGATCACAAAATTTTGAGTTATTTGTTTTCGCAGAAGGAATTGAATATGCGGCAGAGAAGATGGTTGGAACTTGTGAAAGACTATGATTGCACCATTAGCTATCATCCTGGCTTGTAAAGCTAATGTGGTTGCGGATGGTTTGAGTCGCAAATCGAGTTCTTTATTGGGTTCTATGATTTCTAAACCATTATTGCTTGATTCACAAAGACAAGAAATCACTTTGTTGTCCCCAGGTACAGTTGCTAGATTATCTGCACTGGTTCCTCACTCAACTTTATTTGATCGAATTTTGAAGGAACAACAGCTGGATACTCAGTTATTAGAGTTGAAGAGAAAGAGTGATTTGACAGGAGTTTTTGAGTTTGGGTTGAATCGTCATGGTTTATTGACCTTTCGAGGTAGAATATGTGTTCCTATGGGTGATGACATTCAAAGAGATGTACTCATTGAAGCTCATATAGCGCCATATTCTGTACACCCTGGTAGTACCAAGATGTACCAAGATCTTCGACGTCTTTACTGGTGGCAAGGTATGAAGAAAGATATCATTTTATTGTTTTTGAATGTTTAACATGCCAGCAGGTAAAGATTGAGTATCAAAGACCGACGGGATTGTTGCAATCCTTACCGATACCGCAATGGAAATGGGAACACATAACTATGGATTTTGTTGTTGGGTTTCCAAGGACGCAGAAGGGCTTCAATTCTATTTGGGTGATCGTGGATCGATTGACCAAGTCATCACATTTTCTTCCTGTCAAGAGGACGTATTCTATGAATCAATATGCTGACGCGTATATTCAAGAGATTGTGAGACTTCATGGGATACCGGTATCGATAGTTTCTGATCGTGATCCAAGGTTTACATCAGAGTTTTGGAAGAGTTTACATCGAGCTTTGGGAACGAAATTGTCCTTTAGTACCGCTTACCATCCACAAAGCGACGGTCAATTTGAAAGGGTTATCCAAATTCTGGAGGATATGCTAAGGGCTTGTACGATTGATTTCCCGAGAAGTTGGGATTCTAAGTTACCTTTGGTAGAGTTCACGTATAATAACAGCTACCAGTCTTCAATCGGCATGGCACCTTATGAAGCTTTATATGGAAGGAAGTGTCGATCTCCTCTATATTGGGAAGAGGTTGGTGAAAGAAAGATGTTGGGCCCGGAGTTGGTTCAAAAAGCCGCAGATGTTGTGTCATTGATCCAAGGGAGAATGAAGACCGCTCAGCCTAGACAGAAAAGTTATGCTGATGTGCGACGACGGCCTTTAGCATTCGAGGTTGGTGATCATGTTTTTATTAAAATAGATCCGCTCAAGGGAGTTATGCGATTTGGCAAGAAAGGTAAACTAAGTCCTCGATACATTGGGCCGTTTGATATTCTTGATAAGATTGGAGACCGAGCCTATCGTCTTACATTGCCACCGGACTTGGATCGAGTTCATAATGTATTTCATGTTTCTATGCTTCGTAAATATCTTTCTAATCCATCTCATGTTCTTCGCTACGAATCTTTGGACTTTTTACCAAACTTGAGCTATGAGGAAGTTCCAGTTCAAATACTTGATCGCAAGGTTAAGGTGTTAATGAATAAAGAAATTGGTCTTGTCAAAGTTCTTTGGAGAAATCATGTGATTGAAGAAGCCACATGGAACCAGAAGAGGAGATGAAACATCGTTTTCCGAATTTATTTGACGGTAAGCAAATTTCGGGGACGGAATTTTTATAAGGAGGGGAGATTGTAATATCCCAACCTTTTAGCATTTTATTATTTATGATATTATTTTTGGTTGGGTGTTTAGGAAATATGTTTATTGGAATGGTTAAAATATGATCATTGTTTATGGTTATTGTTTTGATATTATGTTCATAGTTGGAAGTGATTATAGAAATGAATGGGTAGAATAGAAAGTTGATCTTGGACCAAATAGGAAATGGAAGTGCAGAAACGGCATGAAAAATATGACAGTAGTTGGGATTTTTAGCATAATGTTTTGTTTATTGATCCAATTGATGTGAGGCCACTTCCATTAGAACGACAAGATATAAGACTATAACTTTCATGTTTTGAGTTTTGTTCAAATCATCAGGGAAGACGAGCCGAAAGTGGCCCGAAGTGTGCGTGTGTATCGTTGTTCCTGCACTGACACATGTTGGGAGAATGAGCATAACTCTTTACTCAGACCTTCAAATGACATGAGGTCAATTGGAGATGCAAGAAAACACATAGGGCTACAACTTCATGTTGGCCTCTTTTGCAAATTCGGAAGCTAAAAATGAGCTT
The DNA here is from genome assembly GCF_012295235.1 of Primulina huaijiensis. Lineage (NCBI taxonomy): Eukaryota > Viridiplantae > Streptophyta > Magnoliopsida > Lamiales > Gesneriaceae > Primulina > Primulina huaijiensis. The sequence goes on from NC_133320.1 coordinate 8,197,621, forward strand.
TTCGGCAGAATGTGGTGCGCATATGCGCCGGGTGCTGAAGTTTAGTGTTTGGGCAGAACGGGGCCCGCATATGCGCCCATCAGCCTGTATAAAAAAAATAAAAAACATTTTTTATGGATTGGAAGGCTTATATACTCATTTCTAGATACTTCTTCACACTTATCTTCTTTTCCCTCATTCTCCATCGGTTCTAGCTTATTTCTCTACAAGGTTTTCTCTCCTTCATTCTCCACTTCAAGTTCAAGGCTCTTAGTTGATTTTTTAGTATCTCCTACCTTAGATTTCAAGCTTCAAGGTAAGAATTTTATTATTGGAGTTGGAAGGGTTAGAGATATTGAGGTTTATATTGAAGGGTTAAGTTGAATTGATTGATTCCTTGGATTATTGGTAATGATTTATGGTTATTATTGTGATTATTGTTGTATGAAACATTCAAGATCACTTTAGCCATCATAGTGCTTGATTGGGTTGTAAGTGGAAGCTTTTCCTTTGTGCTCACATGATTTATATATGTATCAAGCCATGTTATTGTTAACTAGCTCCTTCCATTGGCATATAATTGATATGTATATTGTTATATATGTTCATTGTTCAAAGATTTCTATTGAATCCATTGACAAATGAGCTAGTAATTCATTGTCCCTAACAAGTGTTTGTGAAAATGCCTCAATGAAATTTCCTATGATTAAAGCCAATGAATGATAGTAAATTCATGCATGTCATTGGCCAATTTCATGATTATGAGTATCTCTCACAGTGTTGATATATTTATATCTTCAAGATACTATCCACAGATCACAGGTCACAGGTCACAGAACTATCATTTCCTTTCCTTTAATTCATGCCATGATATACCATCTATATTGCCTTGATTATGCCTTGCTCATTGAAGATGATATTGTTTTATTCTCATTGCCATTGCCATAGCCATGTTCAAGTCAAGCCATGTTTATGTATTTGTTATGTAAATATTTCTACTTACTGAGTTTATCTCATTCCAGTTAATGTCATGTGATGCAGTTGACAAGAAAGAGTGAAACGGATCGTCCAAGGGAGAAGAAGTCATAAGGCATGATGAAGGGGAAAACTTTTGAAGTGTATCATTTATATTTGGCATAATGAAACATTAGAACTTTTAGTACCTTGTTTTTTGTCAAATGAAACAAGGAAAAATATTGGTGGCTTTTGGGCATATTTTGATGATGGTTTATAAATGGTTATGTTTTAAGATTTGGTAATGTTTTATGTTATACGAGTATTTATGTTTCCCTAGTCATATAGAAAGCAATGGAAAAGATTTTATTTGGCCATGTCACTTTTGTTTTGGGTTTAGTGATCATGTGAAGTTTTAAAATATCATGTATTTTTGCTAAATGAATGATGGGGAAAAATTTATCTTGGCTTTTGGCTAGCTGTGGAAGGATATGATTGTGAATGGTTATGTATTTTGGAAAATTCTTATGATGTACATGGTATATTGTTCTTTCCCTTTTAAATGCAAATGCTTCCGTGTATGTTATTTTTTTTAAATGTTATGCCATGGGAGTGGGTTGTTTCAATTGGTATCAGAGCGAAAGTTCTTCGGGCCATATATGACTTCTTCTACCTAGGACAATCCGGTATGTTTTTGATCCTGCATCTATTGATTTTAACATTGAGAATTGATTCTATTTCATTGCCATTGATGTATCATTTCTTCCTATCTATGTTAAAGTGAGCATATGTGTAGGTCATACCTCCCAAAAGAAAGAGTACCGAAGGGGATGATAGGACCCCTACTACTGATAAGACTGCCAAAGTTGTAGATGAATTCAGTAAGTTATTACAAGAACAAGCGAAGGTCCATGGCGAACAGATTCAACTGTTGTTGAGCATTCACACCTCGACCCATGGTCATGGTCGTGGAAGAGGTCAAGGTATAACAGAAGGTACTGAATATGGTTCCTACGGTCGGTAACCTGGCATTACATTCGTAACATTTGCTTGATTTTGATGTTAACAAAACTTGTTATTTTGTTTCTAATGACTTACCTTAGTGCACAGCTGAGATCAGTTACGAGCTGAAGAAATTGAAAAACTGAACGCGCCAACTGAAATCGCGAACTGATCAGTCAACTGATGTACCGTAAGCAATTCAACTGGTGTCCAGCTGAGAAGTGGTCCAGCAGAGAATCTTCGGAAGCCCGGCCAGCTGATGAAGAGTTCAACTGATAAAGAGTCCAGCTGACCAGTTCGACTGAATCAGTGAAATTAGTTCAGCTGACGAGCCAACTGATTTCACCTCACCGACTGAAGACCATTTTAACTGATCAGTTCAGAACATCAGTTAAGAGCAATCAGTTGCGGATTCCGACAGTCAACATTAGTGGATTCCAGCTCAACGCGAAGGTAAAAAAACAATTGTCCAATCAAAGGACAATAATGAACGTTGCATCAAGAACATAAAGACAAAGCGTTATAGAATGTACAAGACAAATTTCGATGAACGAATTCAAAATGCAACGGATACAATTATTGAGTCTCACTGTACGATCATTATATTCGCGCATATAAAATTGTATATGTATTATTTGTTATTCATGTTTAGAACGTGCTGAGTCATTAGACTCACTAGGTTTGTATGATGCAGGATTTGATGATTTATGGAGGCGGTGACGATTGAGTCGATCTAGTGCAGCAGTACACACCCGAGGGCCTTTATGTTTCTGCAGTAGCTAGATAGATAAATGATTTAAGGATTTTGTTAATGATTTTTATTAGAGATATTTTTGTTCTTTGATTTATTGTTAGTTGATCTTTTTAAAGGTCAATTTAAGAATTTTGTGTAGTCGATGCTTTAGGATTTATTTTATGCACTCGAGATTTCATATGTTAAGTTTATTATTTGTTATTTTTGAGTTATGATTTATGCTTTTGAATAAAAAAAAATCGAGGTCGTTTCAGTGTCCTAGGATGTGTCTCGAGGTGTCGATTCTTAGTCCATTTGGTTTGGTTGGAAGAAAGAAATGTCATGATAAGTTTCCCGCAGGTTTCGTCTTTTCTGAGGCTACACGGACTAGTACACGGACCCTGACACGGGGTCCGTGACTTTGTTACACTCGGAGTGTCACTTTTCCAGTAGGTACACGGAGGTGTAAACGGACTCGGACACGGGGTCCGTGTCTTTGCTTCCTTCAGAGTCTCTTTTTCCAGTATCTACACGGATCCGGGGCCGGACTTGGGCACGGGGTCCGTGTACTTCACATTTTGAGAAATATATTGAATGCTTTAAGATGATGTCTTGGTTTAGCGCAATGATTAACAAGGTTGAGTCACGGGAAATTTAGAACGTCCTAAGGAAATGAATAAGCTTGAGTATAAGCATGGTTATTAAGTCTAAGTTATGCAAGTTAAGTATTGAATCTGTTTTAGTATGTTGCAGCAACGAATCCCACAACGCCAAGTAAGTATGTTGACGTGCAAAGAAAATATTTTTAAATTTTTGAAGTATGCTAAATATCTTGTGACCAAATTAGATCAGGATTGGAAAGCGTTAAAGCATGAACGGGGACCAATCCACCCGTTAAAGCATGAACGGGGATCTCATGTATGTGGCAGTGGATTTTTCCCTGTCAGCCCGGTACTGTGGTTTAGTATGATTAGGCAATTTTATGTATGAGTCACTTGCTTTGAAACATGACTCTACGCAAAAATTATGATATGTATGCTCATGTATGTACCATACAAGTATGTTTACGAAAGTTTTTATGTCCATGACACGTATATGTTATGCTTTTACGTTTAAGTTCCCAGTAAGTTTATGTCAACAAGATCAAGTTCATATTCCGTTATGTACGCTCTATTTTGAAGATGCATATGGTTTTTTTACGTATTATTTGCTACTTCCAGTTTATACGTGTTGAGGCTTTAAACTCACTAGACTTGATCGACGCAGGTGAGGAGGATGTTGAGGAGACTAGAGGTGGGGACCAAGGAGCTGGCTTGGACTGAGCAGGAGGCTAGACCCGAGGACCGCCCACGTTTTTATTTAAAATGTTAAGCATGTCTAATATTTTTATACTCTGATTTTCGGGAAGTGGTTGATGATGTTTTAAACAATCATTTCTTTTGGGAGTTTAGAATTAAATTAACTAATTAGTTAATTTATAAATTAACTACTATGAGCTTGGTTCCACTTGATGAGTAGGAGAAATGTGTTGGTCTTGTTTTAGATAGATTCTGCAAATGTTAGGAAATGGTATGTTGAAATTCAAAGATTTTCGTCTTAGCCCCTGTTTTTACGAAGGTTGGAAAAGTGGCAGTGATTTTAGATTTCTGTATAAATTAATTTTGTCTACTCAATTTTTAATTTTTTTTATTGCAAAAGCCAAATGTATTTATTGGAATCTTTGAACCTAGTTCAGTAGAAATTTTGTAAAAATGTTCCTGGAAAATTTCTACTTCACATGGCAAGGTTGAATAAATCCATGGTCCTAAGGAAAATATAGCTTCATTTGTTTGAAATAATGAAGTAGCTATTTAACTAGCTGCTGGAACACGCTAGCAGTTTTTCCCAATTCTCTCTATGTCCACCTAGTTTCTAACATGTGCAGTTCAAACTGCCGTTTGATCAACCAACTTGTAGTGTTAAAAGCTTTTATAGAAAGAATCAAGGAGATTCAAATGCATCCATGACCACTGAAGGAAACTTCAATACAAATGTTGGGATAATATCTCTTGAATACACAATAAGCCAATTCCAAATACATCCGCTACTAGTGTACTCTTTTATTAATCATCTAAGAAATCTTGATCCGTTCAAAACGTGATGCGGCCAGAGCCACTGGGAATAAATCTAAACAAAATTCAGCTCCAATAATAAGCATTTAAGCTTACTTATGTTTTGATAAAGTCACCTCATGAGCCAATGAACCCTCCTCTTCTGTCCTGGAACTCAGCTGCCCTCTCCTGTTTCAGTTTCTGCAAGATTTCTCGTGTGGCAGAATCATAAAATCGATCATGAACAAACTTTCTTTCCTCAGCCTGTATCTCTTTGATAGCACTCGAATATGGATTTGGAGGTGGGCTCCTTCCTTGAATCCGAGCAATTTGTTTCAGCCGAGCAAATGCCTTCCTTTTGGCTTTTCTTTCATTTCGATATTCCATCTACCCACAAAGAAACCACGATTCAGAGGGTGAACAAATGGGATTTCATTTTCAAGTTTGACTACTTTATTTATGACAATAAATGAGAGTAGGTGACAGAGAACAAACATCGGCAACGGCTATAGCATCCTCATCACTAATTCCATGATCCTTTAACTCAAGCACCCTCCAAGCAAATACACGGGCAGCAGGTGGATCAAAACCAGATATCCTGTTCACGTGCAAGAATCAGTGATTCATATTCACTATCCTGAAAAATGGACATACACTTCTCTAAACTGTCTCTTAGTTAAACTCGGTCACTAAATAAGATCAAACAGAAGTCTAACATGCAGAACTAAAACCTCTTCTTCCTTATGAAATGGCACAATTTGATTCCATAAAGCACATAATTCACCTAGGGGTTTCATTTTCCTTTTGTATATATTTTATTTTGATCTTTGGTCCTGTCAATTATAAAAAAGAAGGAAACAAGAAATATCTTCATGAACGACGTCTTTAGAAAAAAACAAGTGAATACATACATTCAATCACTATAAAAGGTCTTTGAATAACAAATATGTCATCAAATATGAATATAAACACAAAATATAACAAATGCCATTTTTGTATTTAATGTATCAACTTCAAAATCTTTCATATGTGTTAAGCCACTGACCAGGCAACTGTAATTCAATCCATCATCGACCAAAGAATAATCATTGCATGCACAACAATGGATACTTGGAGTATAATTATTTGTTCACTTATTTGATTTTTATGTGACATAGATATATCTTATTGTATAATATGAAAAAAAATATCATAATATCGTAACACAAAAATGTTTGAAGTACATAAAATAAAACTTCCTGAGTTTCAATGTGTGAAAAACTCTCACTCTGACGAAGATTAAGATTTACTGTGACATTATGTTATTCATCTCTCAATTAACAAAAAAAAATAAAAATCAGATCCCAATAATATCACCAAAAGGGAAAAAATAGTGAGTTCGTTAGTTAAACTCAAGACTGAGTCATATATACCTTCAACATCTTCTCCACAAAATCGTCGCAAACCATTCTTTCCTCAAGAGTTAATTGAATCATACTTTATAACTAGTATTATCAAATAAATACAGAAATGCACAATTAGACCTCTGAATGATTTTTTCCTTAATAGAGAAGCTCAGAGTCCCTGAACTAGAAGTTGGATGCGCAGAAGTAGCCACTGGTTCATCGACAAACATATGTTGTGTGCATATGTCCTTTATATCAAACCTCATTCATTAATCTAAAGGAAATTATCATTATTAATTACAAAAATATCTCAGGTGGTGTTAGCTTCGAAGAATCAGTGTGATGTAAAATTACACAAAACACACATCTGATGTTAGCAGTTTCCTCAAGTGATGAACAAGAGTCTTCTTCTTGCCATCATAAATAATCATGCATCGACAAAAAAGGAAAAGAAATTCGATACATCCAGATCTATATGCATCGTGTTCCACAACACGTTTTGTTTTCGGCCTATTTGTTTCACCTTTGTGGGTATATATATAAAAGGGACTGTTAGGCATCATGACATGGATCGAACAACATGAGAAAATATAGATCTGTGATTAGGTGGAAAAAAAGAGTTAAATTGCTGAACATATTCAAGGAAACATTATTTAATCATGTTAAAAATTAATGCAAGAAATAACTAATATGATGTTGATTGTCATCAGGCAATAGTACCTGCAATCGGCTTAATCTTGACATAAGCTAAAAGGTTTTAATGGCTATAAATTTGCAGAAAATCTATAAACTCACAGTAGAAACACAATCTTACAATCCAATGAGCAGCTTACTTAATATTAATCCTCAAATCACACATGATATCAAAATTAAAACATCTTTTGTGTATAACCAAGAATCAACCTATTCCCTTTTCTTTTAGCCCTCTTCCATAAAATACCCTAAAAAATTTAACAAGATGAACATCTCAGACGGAAAAGATGGAGAGAAAAAGGGATCTAGCAAAATACCTGATCGCCCCCTCATGCTTGGAATCGGGATGCTTTTGAAAAAACTTATTCACATAAACATCCTCGGGTAAACTTATGGACTTCAGCTTTTTCTCCGCCCGAGGAAACGTCGCAGGCGGTGCTCTACAAAATATCACGAAAACACAAATCAAAAATAAAAAATGTGAACCAATTTCTTCATAAAATTGAAGTAAAAGAAGAAAAATCGACGTACTTTTCCATGGCTTTAAGCCACATTGGCTCAGCTCTTGCTAGCCCTTTGACGAGTTTCCTAGTTTTTGCAAGCAAATCTCCTTTCATATATGACATTGTTGAAAATGCAGCTTCTATTTCCAACAAGAAATGTATCAGAAATGAGAAATATTAAATCCTGTTTACTTATTTGCACATTAGTCAAATAGAATAATTTTCAAACGTCTTCATTATTTTTGAATTTGAAATCCGTCGTAATTAATATAAAATCCTATATATACATGGAATGACTGAATTTGAAATTTATGATATTAATTATTTAAAACTACAAAAATATATTTAAATATATTTGAAATACATCAATCCAAACGTGACTTAAGATTTTTAATTGGAATTGGTTTGAAATTAAAAAATGATATTTAGAAATCTAATTTTTGTTTAGAGAAAAACTGATTTAAATTTGGAAATTTAAATATGTAAAATGTCTATTTTAATCTTGTACTTTTGTCGAATAAATTATAGTAATATAACTCTGTTTTGACAATAGATTTTAGCAATTATCGTCAAAATCATGTAATTAATTGACTAATTTTATTGTTAATTATGTAAATCGTCGCTAATTATTAATACGACGGTTCAGCCGTGTTCAGGAAAACCGTCTCTAATTTGCGACGATTATAACCTAAAATAGTCACAAATTCTATAAATTTTTTTAAAAAAATTTATTTTATAATATAAATTAAAAATATTAGCTATTTTTTAAATTATTTGTACACATTTATAAATAATCATCTATGCTCATCTACAAATCCGAAATTAAATATTTTCAACACTTAATTAATTGACATGCGATATAAAATATAGTACGTAATCTGAACAAGATAATATAATAAGATTCAAAATATGAAAACTCGAGTTCGATACCTCAAAAAGGGGAAGACGGGGTCGTCGGAGAAGACACAAACACGTAAGTATAGAAAGAGCGAGAGAAGAAATCGTAGTGAAAAAATGAGCAAGAAGCTGTCGATTATAAAGACATTTAGCGACGGTTTTAGACATACCCGTCACTATTCGCGACGGGTCTGTTACTACCGTCGCTACGTTAGTGACGGGTATTCTAAAACCGACGCTATATTGCGACAGATTTAATAAACCGTCGCTATTTAGCGACGGTTTAAAAGACCGTTGTCGATCTAAATAGCGACAGTTAATAAAAACCATCGCTAATGTAGCGACAGTGTTATGTGCCCGTCGCAAATTTGGCAACGGTTATGATAAATCAGAACCGTCGCCGATCTAATATAGCGACGGTTAAAATACTGTCGCTAATTTAGCGACGAGTATAAACTGTCGCTATTTTATATTTTATTTAACCACACTAATTTGGCAGCGGTTTTTATAAATTTGTTGCTATATTAACGTTGGTTTTAAATATTCTTCAAAAACAAGGTTGTGGAGAAGATCACAAGAATGTTGTAAATGCAAGTACAATCTGGCTAAAAACAAAGGCATCTTAGTTGCAGGAATTCTGCATTGGCTCACATATGGCAACCAAATTCTGATGTTTGACCCTAACAACGAGATATTATGGTTGATAACAGTTCCTGTACCTGCATCACAATTGTGCAGCATATCGGAAATGTGTATTTGAGAATCCCAAGGTAAGCTATATTATGTTATAATCTCCGAAGATGGTCTCCAACTATGGGTGCTAGAGTATCACTTCACATCTCAGTGGGACCTAAAATGCTTTACATCTTTGGAAGAACTCGAGAAAAAAATTCAAAAGTATTATACGACATACCAAAGAAAGTGTGAAGCCGGTTATGCAAAGGCATGCTGTAACGCCCAGAAAATTTAAAAGTCCATGCGAACAACATGCATACAAATTATTAAATTTCTTTGTATTTTAATTAAATGTTTTTACTGCATAAATTAATTATGTTATGCATATTTACATGTTTAAATTATATTTTTCTACATGGTTGCATTAAAATGTATTTTTAAAGGTTAGTCGAGTTGCGATCGAGGAACGGAGACCAAGGGCTGAAAAAAATAGAAAATATTTTTATTAAATAGTTGTTTTTAATTATTTAAATTAAGGGTGATGCTTTTTCTTATTTTTGAAAATAAAGGGTTTTGAGGTGATTTTATACGCCAGGACGTAATTTTTATCGGTGTTGGTTTTTCAACAAAAATAAAAAATTTTTGACAACTCGGCTAATAAATTCACAAATTTATTTAAACAAAACTATTATCATATTTTAATTAATTCCTAAATCAAGCACTAGTGGGCTTAAATTGGGGGCTTAGTGGGCTTAAGCTTAATTAAAGAATTAATTAGTATAAATTATGTAAAACACCCCAAACCATTCACAAAAGCACACGCCTCGAATTTCAGAATTTGAGCACACCAAAACACTCAAATACACGACAACCCACACAACAAATTGAGGGAGAAAATTCGAATGCTCAAGGAAAGATTTCAAGCCAAGGTTCTTGCCCTGTTCTTCGCGATCGTCAACGAGAATTCGTGCGTAATCTACACAATGGCACGTCATATTCTTCTTTTACTCATCATCACACCATATTATGTGATTATGTATGACATTGCATGAAACATGGAGCACCTTTGAAGATTTTCGCACAAACACATTATATGATGTTTAAAACTTGTGTTTTAATTTAAAAACATGATTATTATGTGTATAAGAGGGCTGCCATGTTATGAATATGGTCAACAGTGTTTATACGAAGCTTTAGAGTCCTAGATACACAAAGAATCGCTGCACAAACACAAAAGAACACCGGCTGAAGCTAATTTGTTGTCATGGGGTTGATGGACTCGGGTACAAGGGTTTAAGGGCTATGGCTTGGCTCGGTTGCAACCAGGGCTGGGCCAGGGACGTGCTTGGGTCAGGAGAAGAGTCCTAGCACCCGAGAGCTTCAAAGGGGGCAATGCAGGTGTGCTGTTGTGCAGGGAAGAAGGGGCTTGGCCTGGGGGTTCTGAGCTGGGCTAGGTCGACTCTTTAGGGTCCTATGACGGTGCTAAAGGGCCTGGCAGGGTCTGTGGCGGCTTGGCTAGCTGCTGGTTCAAGAAGACGTGAGGGATGCATGGCAGCAAGTGTTGCGCGTGAAGTTGCTGCCACTGGTTCAGTGGTTTGCTGCTCACGTCCAGGGGCTTGGGTTGGTCTGGGTATGGTCTGGGCGTGGTCCAGGGAAGGTTAGGGTTATGGGTGGTCGGTGGTTAAGGGCTGGTAGAGTCCTAGGCGGCTAGGAGTCCCAATGCAACAAGGACACTACAAACACACACACGTGCAGAATTTTAGGTCGACTTCCATGAAGTTTTTGGGGCTGAGCTTGGTCAGTAGGGTCTCTAGATGGGTTGGCTAGGTTTTGGCTCAAGGTGGCTCAGGCGTGGCTCAAGTAATTTGGGAGAAGGCTCGGTGGGTTTGTTAATGTGTCAAAATCAAAAATTAAAGAACAAAAATTGAATGCATGAGTCCCCGGGTGTGTCTCATGATTTGGAAGGGTAGAATAAATATTAAAAATGTTATGTTTAAAATTTGGGATCAAAATAATAAGTTTTGGATTTATCCGGGATTTAATCGCCGCACGAAACGCTAATTAACGAAATAATTGAAACGCCTAGTTTTAGGATTTATAAAATTATGAAAAATTATATTTTAGCTCAAATAATTATTAAAAGTCTAAGTTTTAAATTTGGGAATTTTATATTAAGTTTTGGTTTAATTCGAGATTAAAACGCAGTAATACGTCTTATTTAAAGATTAAATTAAAAGTCCTTCATTTAAGCTAAATAAAAATATGAGAAAATTCATGTAGGCTTAAATAATTATTTGGGACATGTTAGAGTCGATGCAATTAAGAAAAAGTCAAAAACGTGAAATTTTACATCTAGGTAAAACGGTCATTTTACACTTAGTAATTAGTAAACGTCATGGCAGTGCTCTGAATACTGTTTTATATGCTAATATGATTATTTTAAATGTTTATGGATTTTTAATAAGCTAAAACGTTTATTTTATATGATTATGGATTTTTATGTCAAAATGTTTATTTTAAATGTTTACGATTTAATATGTTAAAATGTTGGTTTTAAATGTTTATGAATTTTTATAGGTTAAATTATGATTTTTAAATGTCTATGTATTTTTATGATTTAAGTTGGACATTTAAAAGTTTTTCAGTTTGAGGGATAAGAACATTTTTAAAAAACGAGTTTAAAAACATTTTTCACTTCGAGGGATAATTTTAAAGAAAAACTCTCCCTCAAAAATATAATTGTTTACGCGATTAACATCATTCAAGCAGTTTAGGCAACAAATATTAAGATAATAGTTCAGTTATATGAAGGCTAAGTGGGTTAGCATGATATTTATTTAATCAAATAAGCGTCCCTTTTATTATACATTTACGCACACCAGCAAGTGTAAGGGAAATTACTACTACAATAGCATACTTTAAATAACATCAAATATCAGTTAGTTTACACATAATAGAATTGAATATACTAACAACTGGTTCCCTTGAATGCTGCAGCGATTTTGAGTCTCTTTGCCAGAAGAGCAGCTAATTTGACTTGAAATTGATCTCTTTGATGGCTAACTGGTTAAGCTGACTCAAACTGGACTCAACTAATGCTTAACCGCATTGATCATCTATTATGATCTGATATGACAATGAAGCGGCAGCATACTGCTGATGATTAAGCTCCGCTTAAATCATCCAACATCTCAACATAGCTTGGCTTTGTTTATTGATCAGTTAAACTGGTAGGCTGACAGCTGAAATCTTGTCCACTGAATTGGTTTAGCTAAACTGCTTTCATCTTAGACTCAACAACCTGCAAGCTGCTAAAACAACAAAATTAAGGAGTCGAGAGAAGTGGCTACAACGTTAGTTGCACAGCCAAGACCTTATCTTTTCAAACAGTAAACTCATATAAAATTTTTAAGAGGATTTTGAAATCCATTTTAAATACAAATTTAAAACATATTTTTAAAAAAATCAGTTTTCAAATGTCCTTCTTATAAAAGATAGCTCTGATATCAATTGAATGATCGTTTGCTAGGCACCTTGAGGTGCATCAAACAAAATATTCTCCAATGAGCTGCAATAGCTCGTGTTCTAAGAATGTTTACACCGATGAATTAAATCGAGTTTGGTTAGAAACCAAGTGAAAAACATTCAAAGTAATCTTTCGTTAAGAAAACTGATCAGTTAAAAATTTTAATCTCGTGTAATTGAATAACTGAAAATAATGGAGATCAGTTCTCGCATGTATCAGTTCCGTTATGGTGAGAACTGAACTGATAGCTACTCGAACTGATCAAATCAGTTTAAAGCAAGGGGTTAACAGTTAAAGTACACAAGATATGTTTATAGATGTTCGTAGACTTCAACTGCTCCTACGTCACCCCTTCTACCTCCTCGGGTAGGATACACTAGAAGACTTTGATTTATACAACTACTTATACAAATCCACCCAGCTTAGAACTTAGCCACTGGCTAACTGAACTCCCAGACTAGACTGAAGGAAGCACCTTCCAGCCAACACTTGTTTAACGTCTGTGTGTCAAAGACTACATACACAAGTTTATTGTCTTTGTGCAAGACTGTATTTTGGGTGGTGGTGTGTGCGTGTGTGAGAACTGATCTCTGAAAACAACCCGAAAGATGTTCTCACACACTTAGGGAAAAATGCTTCTGATCTAAGCTGATAAAACTCTAGAGTGTTCCCTCAACTGGGCGGTTGCTTCCTTGTAAGCTGATAAGCAGTAAGCGTGCCCTTTATTTATTTTTCTCACCTCTCTTTTTCTTGTTGTTGTATTGGTCTTCACTGATCTTCTATTTATTGGCGGAAAACTGATCGTACAGTGAGACTTAATTAATTTATCTGTTGCATCTTGAATTTGTTCCTTGGACTTTGTGTCTCGACTTTTTCGACAGTCTTCTGGAACATTTTGGCTTTAAGCTTTGCTGCAACGTCCATTATTGTACTACCAATAGTATAGATGATTTGTATCCTTGTGCGTAGCTGGAATCCATAAGCTTGACTAGATCTGCAACTGATTGATTCCTAACTGATTCTCCTAACTGGTCATCGGAACTGATCTTCAGTTGGGCTGGTGAAATCAATTGATTCGTTAGTTGAACAGATTTCACTCTTTCAGTCGAACTAGTCAGCTGGGCGCTTCATCAATTGAGCTCTTCATCAGCTGGCCGGGCTTCTGAAGTTTTCCTGCTGAACCACCTATCAGCTGGACAATAAGTTGAATTGTTATTTGATATATCAGTTGAGCTGATTCAGTTTGGGCAATAAGCTGGCACTTTCAGTTGCGTCTTGATAGCTTCAGTTTGGCTCAATTAACTGATTAGTTCGAAGCCTCGTCAGTTCCAGTTTCCTGCGCACTACAATAAATCATTAGAAACAAAATAATAAATTTTGTTAACATCAAAATCAAGATTGCGAACATGAAATGTTTCAACATCTAGTAATCAATTATTAATATTAAAATACATAAAATATACACACCTTTCCATTTATAGGAAAGGGAAAGGAAAGAAGAAAGAAGAAAACCTTCCCCCAATCCACTCCCATCACCATTGTAGCAGTTGCAGTAGAGTCGCCATAACTTCTCTGTCCGATCCTTACCAAGCCTAGACCACACTCAGACCATTCCCAGACCAGCCCGATCCCTAGGACCCAGCAGCGAAGCTCCTGATTAGAACGCCCAAGCTGTGCGCAGGCTGCCCCCCATATTGCCTCCCTCATGTTTCTGGTTCCAGCCTTCTGTCCAGCCAACCAGCCCATGAACCAACACACCGAGACTCATCCTAAGACCCTAAGGAACTACCATAACCACTGCCTCAGGCCCTAGAACGGCCCAAGCTCCTAAAACACCAGAAGCCGCACCAGCCATCACGTGAGCCCATTTTTGTGTAGCTGTCGTTTTTTGGTCCTACAGCTTTCTCGAACCACCCAGACCTTGAACCACCCTATCTAGGCTCTCTATAGGACCCTTATCACTCGACCTAACCCAGCCCAAAGCCCCCAAGCCAAGCCCTTGACTCCTGCGCAAGCCACACACCCTGCGCATCCCTTCATGCTCTCGGGAGGGAGTCCTAGCTAGGACTCCTCCCAGCCTCTGGTGCTCGAGTCCTAGCGTGCCTAGGACTCTTCCCCTAACTCACACATGCCCCTAGCCCAGCCTGGTCCAGCCCCAGCCAAGCCAAGCGACAATTCCCCATCAACCGAGCTCCTATGATCAAGATGTTTTGATTTCGGTCCCGACTTGTTTTATACATGTTTGTGCAACGTTTTGGTTGAGTTTTATGAGCCTAAAGCTTTGTGTAAACATCCTTAATTATACTCCTAACATGGCAGCCCCTTAGGTACATGAATTTCATGGTTTCTAGATCAAAAAACATGTGTTAAAAACCACCTAGGATGCATGTGCGAAAATAAAAAGATTTGTAACTTGTTTTTATTCAAAACATGCTCAAATAAATAATATGGTGTGATAGATGTTTGAAAAAAAGAATATGACGCGCCTTTGAGTTTTAAACGTACGAAAAACCGTTGGCGACGAAGAACGGAGAAAACCTTGGCTAGTTTCTACCTTGAACCTTCAAAAATTCCTATAACTTTGTGGTGTGTGGGTTGCCCTGTGTGCTGGGGAGCTTTGGGGAGAGTTTCTGAATTTTTTTGAATGTGGGAGGCGTGGGTTGGAGTGTAGGGTTTTTAGGTGATTAAAAATTTTAAATAGCTAATTAGATTGCTAACTAGGCTTAGGCCTATTAAGCCACTAAAATAAGCCCATTAGTCTTAATTAGGATTTAATAAAATGTTATCAAAGTTTTTTGTTTAAATAAATTCGCGAATTTAACCGGGTTGCCAAAACGTTCTCATTTTTATTGAAAAACCAACACCGATAATTTTTACGTCCCGGCGTATAAAATCACCTCAAAACCCTTTATTTTAAAAAATATGAAAACCATCAACCATATTTTAAACCATTAAAATTAATTATTTAATAAAAACATTTTACGTTTTTCAGCCCTCGGTCTCCGTTCCTCAATCGCAACTTGAATATTCCTTAAAAATACAATTTTATGCATGATGTTAATAAAATCATATTTAACATATAGTCATGCATGACACATAATTAATTAAGCAATTAAATCATAAAATTACTTATTTTTTCATATTTCTTAGATTTGCATATCGTTGGGTTACGTCGTCTTAATTTTGGACCTTACACAAGTATTGTCCAAATCAAATTTTTCGACGTTGCGTACCCGAAAATGAGGTAAGTAGTGTCATTAAATTTTGTTATTCAGAAGCATACGGAAAACATTTTTCTTCAAAGAAAACAGCTGCAAAAATCTTGCAATGTGGATTTTATTGGCCCACTTTATTTAAAGACACCCACGAAATCTGCAAAATCTGGGAAAATTGTCAAAAATTTGGGTGCAACTTTAAAAAAAAAACATGATGCCTTTGAATCCTATAATTGAAATTGAAATATTTAACTATTGAGGAATTGATTTTATGGGACCTTTCTACCGTCGTTTGGATACTTGTATATTTTAGTTGCAGTTAATTATGTTTCCAAATGGATAGAGGCAATTCCATGTCAAAAAAATGATCATAAAAGCATCATCAAATTTTTGAAAGAAAATATTTTTATTAGATTTGGAATTCCTCGAGCCATGATAAGTGATGGGGGAACTCACTTTGTTAATAAAACATTTGCTTCATTAATGAAAAAATATGGTATTACTCACAAAGTAATTACTCCTTATCATCCTTAAACAAATGTACAAGTTGAATTAGCTAATAGGGAGAAAGAAAATTTTGGAAAAAACTGTTACTCAAATAGAAAAAATTGGTCTCTGCGACTTAATGATGCATTTTGGGCATATCGAACAGCTTTTAAAAAATCATTGAATACGTCTCCCTATATGTTGGTTTATGGAAAACATTGTCATTTACTTGTGAAATTGGAACATAAAGATTATTGGGCGATCCAAACTTTTAATTCAAACATAGATGATGCCAACAAATTGCGCAAATTGTAACTTAATGAATTTGATGAACTCAGAAATGACGCGTATGAGAATTCAAATATTTATAAAGCAAAAATCAAATCATTTCATGATAGAACAATTCTTAGAAAATCATTTGAGATTGGTAAAAAAGTTTTACTTTATAATTCTCGACTTCACATATTCTCAGAAAAATTACGATCAAGATGGACATGCGCATATGTTGTAAAACATGTGTATCCTTATGGAGCTGTGGACATTGAAAATTCTAAAAATAGCGATGTTTTTAAAGTAAATGGACAAATAATTAAACTATTTTTAGAAAATAAAATCTTCCAAGATGAGTTTATTTCCCTTTCCGATCCTTGATTTTTTATGTTACATTTAATTTTGTTAGTTTTTCTTTGAGGTTTCCTTAATATTTTTATTTTCCTGGTTAAATGACGGATAACGGTACTCTGTGACTCTCATAGGCGGTTAAATCAGTTTCCCCCAATTGTTGATACGAAATCTAAAAAAAATATCATTTCTTTTCCTTTCAAAATGAATGAAATTCTCTCAAAAATTTGTAAATATTTTTCCTCTGTTTCTAAAAATGTTCTAAGAAAAATTTACAGGTAGGTGTGAAAGTTTGAAATTACTAATGCAAAAATAAATTCCAGAAGATATTCGTCTTGTAATAGAAGCTAAGTTCTGATTAAGAGGAGAAGTTCCACAGTCATTGCTCATTCGATATATGGCTGGATTATGAAAAAGCACTTATGCGAAAAAACGAAGGGCCAAAAGGTTAGGTGTTTGTCATAAGTGTGCAAGATGGACTTGTGAAAAACGATGCAGATCTTTGGGATATGTTTCTAATAACAGAGAAGATAAAATTGGTTTCATTAAAAATGGGCTTAGTACAGGGTTAGATAACATCTTATTGACTTTTGAGACGCATTCTAGTGGACACGTGCATATTGAACTTCTCCGTTTATGGAAACAATTCCGAGATGAGCGTCATCGTAATAGTATTGGGAATCCGACTATAAAAGATCATGTTTGCCAATTTATAAAAAAATTGGATGTGAAGCATATCCTCGACTCATAGAAGGCGTTGAAGCCGTTTCTGGACGTAAAACAAGAGGAAAATTGTGAGCCACAATCACACTACTGTCTATATGCATGTGTGTCATAATTGTTTTTACTATTTATTCTGCTTATAGCTGTGACCCATAGTTTCGTCAAGATAAATATTACCACTATAAAGTATCTCAACTTTCTCTCTATTTTCGCACACTAAAAAAAAAAGTAAAAACATGGCTGGATCCTCCGCACAAACATTAAAAAATATTTGTGTATTTTGTGGGTCGAGTCCTAGAAAAAATGAAATATTTGTAGAAGCAGTGAAAAATCTTGGAAATATATTGGCTGAGAGAAAAATTCATTTCGTATGTGGGAGGGGAAATATTGGGTTAATGAGATCTGTTTCAACATCTGTTCATCTTGGAGATAGTCATGTTTTGGGTATTATTCCTACAACATTAGCTAAAGGAAATATTACAGGTGTTACGATTGAGGAGGAATTAAAAGTTTCTTCTATGTATGAAAGAATCACCAAAATGATTGAAAGTTATAATGTTTTTATCGCAATTCCAGGTGGTTTTGGTACATTAGAAGAAATTTTTCACACTGTTTCTTGGGCACAACTTAATTTCCATAATAAACTTGTGGGTTTGTTGAATATCAATAATTATTTTGACTGTTTGTTGACATTTCTTGGTAAAGCTATGGAACAGAATTTCATTTCAAAAAATTCACGAAGGATGCTCATCTCTCCTTCGACTGTTGACCAATTAATTGATGATTTGGAGGCTTTTGTTCATAAGCCTAATCTGATGATAACAAAGATCAATTGGTCGCAATAAATCAGTAAGAAAAGAAAGTTGGATCATTGATTCAAAAGTCGTGGATTGGTTTGTGTTTGTTTCAGTTTGTTATCTTCAATAAAATTCTAGGTGATATATCTTTCATTATGTACTCTTTATTAATTTTAATTTTTATATTAGGGACAATGTCATATCCTGATTGGGAGGAGAACAAACTTTTTTCTGAAAAAAAAATAAAAATAAAACAAATAGATATATTATTTTAAAATAAAACCATGTTTGTTGTTTGTATATTAGAAATTTTTGCAAAAATATCATATATTATATTTTTGAAATGTTTAAATTAGAAAATGTATTAATCTATCTAAAGATGTTTAAATTTTTGTTTGGAAAAAAAAAGTCAATTTTAATATTTTGATCATTATAAAAATATGATTTGTGAAATATTTTTGAGTGATTAACCATTGTGATAAGATTAATTATTAAAGTATATGACCAAAGATATATCTCATAAGAGTCCCTAAAATTTTAAAATCACATATATTTTGTGAGTGAGTGGAGAGGATTGAGAAAATATCTTTTGAGCTTTTATTGATAATGAGAGATGTTATCTATTGTTTAGATCTTGAGTTCTTATTTCGAAAAAAAATGACAATTCCGGGAAAAAAAATAAAAATTGTTGAAGATCTATGTAATTTTAAAGTTATCTCTAAAAAAAAAAAAAAAAATAGAAAGAGAGAAATATATTGTACAAATTAATTAAATATGTGGTCAATGAGCATAAACTTAGTCTGATTCCATGATGTTATGAAAAAAAAGATCAAGGAAAAAAATTTATAATAAGAATAACTAGATTTTGAATAAATGGATTTCCTATCTTTTGATTAATTTGGCTCGTTTGTCAGTTTGCATTCTGTAAACCATTTTCCTGAGCATTTATCTGTATTCCAACTCCATGAGAGAAATTGTTCCCATGAATTGTAACATTTATTAACCTATGAGGATATGGAATTAAGACTCTTACTAGGAATTTCTAAACGCCATGTACATTTAATTACCTGAACATAAGCTTTCAATTGATCAGCTCAAATTATTTCATAAATTATAATTATGATGATCTTGATATAACTTTGACAATTTTCAACTTTAATTTAAAAACTTGGATAGTTCCGATTACATTTCTATTTAAATTAATCATTATGTTTTGTGTTGCTATTAACGTTTAAATTGCCAGGGACTAGCAATAGCTGGTTGGGGTTTGTGATAAACATAAAAAATTGTACATTAATTAAATATTTTATAATATAAAATTATAGTTTTTGTTTTATTAAATGTTTAAATATTATATGTTTCATAATAAATTGTATAAAATATAAGTTATGTAATTATAAGTTTTTACTATTTTTACATGTTCGATAAAACAAAAATAACCTTGGCTTTACAAATGAGATTAAGATAATTCTTGGACATGTAGAAAATTGATTTTAATATCTACAATATTGGTGGCAAGCATGAGATAAAAATCTTCTCATAATTGGGATCAAATTAAGCAACAAATAAAGTAACTAAATGAGTGACAGTTTACCATGCTCTAGCATTTTGACCATGTATCTCAAATTACTTGGTCAAATGGTAAAACAAAAATAGCACAATTCAAACATCTCAATTATCTACATGTTTTGTTTTATGTGAAAAAGTAAAATCGGATGGGAAGAATTTTAAAAGTGATGTGTATGATGACATAATGTTTTAGAACACCAATGAAGCCTTATGTGTACAAAATAATATTATTTGTTGTTGTCTCCTCAAATTTGACTATAAATAAGGGTGCATTGTAATGTATTGATATATCTTTCATTTTATGAACAAACTCTTAAGTTCATAATATTTCTCTCTTTTTTTTCCCTTTATTTCTTCATTTAAATATATTTAGCATGTTAATTTCATATTCAAAGTTGTACACTTTAGATAATGAGTAGCTAACTTTTCAAAGTTGAGATGAAAAGGTGAAACTCTTGATATGATAATAATCTATGTTTTATATTATTTAATCAATATTTATTATTTATGTTATATTTATTTATTTAAGCATTATTATACCATACTTATAAGTGAGAGTTTTGATTTATTGTTGCTATATGTTAGAGTTAATTCTTGGAACTATTTAAATGTTAGTTTGATATTACCAACCATTTAAAGTGGATACCTTGATTTATTATATATGAATATATCATAATTTTAATTTCTTGATACCATTAAAATGTTTGTTTGATTTTACCGACCATTTAAAGTGAGAACATTGATTTAGTGTTTACAAAAATATATATAGCACAATAAATACTTGACAACATTTATAAGTTTTGGTATATATTATATACTTATAAGATAATAATATATAACATGATATAAATATTATTATTTAATATATATAGGAACCATTTTATTAAGTGGATTTCAATAATGTTAACTAATTAATAATGTTCACTAATTATAACTTTATTAAAATACAAAGAGTGGATCCTCTAATCTCAAATACTTAAATTAAAATTTGAACAATTAAAAATTACAAATTAAAGATTCAAACAATTAAAAAAACAAAAGTAAAGGACAGTGTAGTGGACTTGTAATTACATTAGCTTCCCTGTGGATACGATTTTCTGGCTCATCGAATTATACTACTTGTGGACGGCCTGCTCTTGGGAGTGCAACAATAAAAGTCACATCAAGTTTTTGGCGCCATTGGCAGAGAAGTATAATTTAATTTTAAGTCTATTTAATTTTGTTTATTGTTTATTTTTTTTCTTTGAATTTTTATTGCTTTTGTGTGTTTTTTTTCTTTTTCATTGCATGAGCATTTGGTCACGTACACTTAGTGGTCGACTAATTCCAAATAACCCTTTATTTTCACAAACCATGACGAAAGAACACATCCAACAAAATGAAGATGAAATTCAATCTCAACATGATCATAATGGACGAAGAACACTTAGAGATCACATGAATCCTACACGTACTAGTGAACCTTCATGTCTAGTTTTTCCCCCTGATGCATCTCATTTCAATTTTAAGCCTGGTATTATCCAATTTTTACCCAACTTTCATGGCTTAGATTCTGAAAATCCATACAGCCATTTACGAGAGTTTGAAGAAGTGTGTAACACATATAATGATCTAAATTAAAGTATGAACATCATTCGACTTAAGCTTTTTCATTTTTCTTTAAAAGATAAAGTTAAAACTTAGCTACGAAATCTTAGATCGGGGTCTATTCGAATTTGGGATGAATTATAACAACAATTTTTGAAATTTTTTTCCATCTTATAGAACAAATTCTTTCAAAAGGTAAATCATCACTTCACTCAAAAACAAGGAGAACCATTTTATCAGTGTTGTGATAAATATAAAGAATTACTTAATCTTTGTCCACATCATGGTTTTGAAATTTAGAGAGTTGTTTCTCAATTTTATGAAGGCCTAACACCTAAAGATAGGCAAATGGTTGAATTTATGTATAATAGAACATTTGAAGATAAATATCCAAACGAGGCAATTGAGTATCTCGATTAATTAGCTGAAAATGCTCAAAATTGGGACACAACAGGTACAATCGAACAATCAAACAAGATTCAATCTCCCACATCTGGTGGAAGTATGTACACCCTCAAGGATGAACATGATCTCCGATCCAGATTTACCTATTTGGCAAGAAAAGTTGAGGCACTTGAATTGAAAAAGAATGGTCAATTAAAATCTGTCAAAGAAATTGCGTGTCACATCTGTGATACAAGTGATCATTCTACAAAAATTGTCCCACTTTGCCCTCTTTTAAAGAATGTCTCCATGAACAAACCGATGTTTTAAACAATTTCAGAAGGCCAAATTTTGAACTCTTTTCTCAAAGTTACAATCCAGCTCAGCGAAATCATCCAAATTTTAGTTGGATGGATGATAAAGCTGCACAATTTTCACAACCATATTTCCAAAATCAACAAAATTTTCAAAATTATGCACTTTATGTTCCTCCACCTAAAAGGAATTTGGAAGATATATTGAATGCTTTCATTACAAAGCAAGAGTCTATCAATACTCCAACTGCTCAAACCATGACAGATTTGAAAGTTACTCTTGCTAAATTTGCATCTGCACTTAAACGTTAATGAAAAAGGTAAATTTCCCTCACAACCACAGCCTAATCCCAAGGATCATCATTCACAAACTGGAACTTCTTGAACCCAACCGATGGATCAGGTAAAATCTGTCAGTACCCTTCGCAGTGGTAAGGTTGTGGAAAAATCCATTCTTGAACCTTGTGAAGATGATGATAAATCAACTCCAAAGTGTAAGGAAGTGGAACCCATAACTTTCGAAGAGGAGGATCAACTGACAGTGTCACCACCATTCCCTCATGCTTTGAAAAATACAAAAAATCAAATTTGAATTATAATATATACGATATTTGTAAACAAGTAAAAGTAAATATTCATTTATTAGATGCAATAAAGCAGCTACCATCATATGCCAAATTTTTGAAAGACTTGTGCACTGTGAAAAGAAAATTGAATGTGAAAAAGAAAGCATTTTTAATCGAACAAATAAGTGAAATCATTCAAAATAATAATACTTTAAAATACAAAGACCTTGATTGTTCTACCACTTCATGTATTATTGGAGAACGAAAAATTAAAAAAGCCTTGCTTGATCTTAGAGCTAGTGTGAATTTGCTTCCATATTCAGTTTATCAAGAACTCAATCTAGACGAGTTAAAACCTACTTCGGTAACACTTTTACTTGTCGATAGATCTGTTAAAGTGCCAAGAGGTATGGTAGAAGACGTGTTGGTCCAAGTTGATAACTCTGTATATCATGTCGATTTCATAGTTTTAGATATACAACTGATCGAAGCTTGTAATGAAATTCCTGTAATTTTGGCTCGTTCATTTTTAGCAATTTCTAATGCTCTAATAAATTGCAGGAATGGAATAATGAAGTTGTCATTTGGTAACATGACCTTGGAGCTTAATGTTTTTAATCTTTGTAAGCAACCACATGACAAATGAGATAAAAGTGAAGATGAAAATCCTATTGTAACGTCCGAAAAACCAACCTACGTAAACCACATGAATGCAAAATTATTTTAATTGCTTAATTGTTTTATTTAATTGTTTTTAAATGTTTGCATGATATTTATTATACGATTAAATGTATGATTGCATGATTAAATGATTATGTGACATGTTTTCATGAAATTAAGGATTTTACCCGAATATTCGATAATAGGTAGGGGAAAGGAGAACGGGGACGACCAAGACAAGAATATGTATTTTTATTTAAATAATGGCAAGGCTTCTTAATATGATTAAAAATGATTTAATTTTCCTAAAATTGTTGGAGTTATTTTACGAGACGAGCACGATTTTGTACGGAAAATTGGTTTTGGGCCAATGAATTATTTTTAAAAATACCAAATGCAATATTTTCGAAAACGAATTTTTGTAGAATATTATTTTACAATTAAATAAGGGCAATTGGGCCTAATTAAGCTAAATTAAGTAGACCCTATCACCCCAAAGCAAACAAGCCCAAACCTAAGCCCAAGTACAAGTTAATTAAAATACAGAAATAGTGTTTTAGAGTTTCCTTTCACCATACTTCCTTGTCATTAGCCGTTTTTCACACGCAATACAGACATTAGAATTTTGAAAAATTGGAGGAAGAAAAGCTTGTGTTTCTTAGTCGCCCATTAGTCCTTCCTGGCCGACGATTGAAAATTCGAGTGTTATAAAAGCAAAGGCACGTTCTTAAACTCTTTTAACATCATAAAAATCATATTATGCATGATTTAATTGTGTATTGGTGAAAAACATTAGGTGTTCGATTATTTTACGATACATTACGTATTTTCAAAGTTTTAACGATTTTAAGCTTGTTTTGAAATTTTTTTTGATTCCAACGGACACGCTGCCAATACATGATAAAATATGATTGTTTATGATTAAAACATGATGAATTGATAGAAGGAAACAAGCTGAAACCATGGGAAGAATTAGAAAGAGAACCGTGAGTTTTTTTTTTGGTTGCACAAGACTTGGTGGCTCGTTACTTTGCATGGGGGCTCACGGCTTGGATAGGGCTTGGGTTGGGGCCTGGGCTTGATGTGGGTCAGGGTCAAGTAGAGTCCTAGCATGGATAGGGCTCAAGGGGAGTGGCTAGGGAAGAGTCCACTTGAGCGAGGACTCTTCCTGAGCGTGCGAGAAGGAAAATCTTGGAAGAGAGGCTTGCGGCTGGCCTGGGCACGAGCCAGGATGGTCCAGTAGGGTCTTAGGGTGATGGGCAGGGGTCGGGCTAGGGGCTGGAGTGGCTGGGTTGCTGCGGCTCGAGGAAAAATGAGAAACCGTGAGGGAGAGCCAGGTAACGCGCAGATACTGGTTTTCTGATCCAGGGCTTGGGCTAGTTTGGGCTTGATCCAGGGAAGGTTAGGGTCAGGTGGGCTCGGTGGTGGCTCGGCTAGAAGTGTCCTAGGTTCGCTAGGAGTCCATAGGCGTGAGTTGTCTACCTTGTGCAGGTTATGCTTTTGTCTAGGTTAGTTTGAGCGAGCCAGGGCTAGGTTCAGGGGCTTGGGCTTGGTCCGGAGGGTGCCTAGGTAGGTTGGCTATGGTTTGGTTTGAGGTGGCTCGGGCGTGGCTCGAGTATTTTGGGAGATGGCTCGAGTGGTTCATATATGTGTCAATTTCGAAAATTAAAGGAGGAAAATTAGAACCATGGGTCGCGGGTGTGGTTCATGGCTCACAAGGGTAGAATAAAAAAAAAATGCTATGTTTAAAATTTTGGATCAAAATAATGAGTTTGGGATTTATTCGAGATTTAATCGCCGCACGAAACGCTAATGAAAGAATTAATTGAAAAACCTAGTTTTAAGCCTCATAAAATTATGGAAATTATATTTAAGCTTGAATAATTATTTATAATAATCCCATGTCATTAAAAGTGAGAAAAAGATAAATTCGAGAATTTTTATGTTCATGGGCAAAACGGTAATTTTACAATTAGGAAAATACGAAAACGCTTGGCAGCGTCCCGAAGGATCATAACGCTTGTTAAATGATATTATATGATTTAAAATGATGATTTTAATTATAATATGTATATTTATGATTTATGATAAAGCTTTGCAATTTAAACTGTTTAAAATGCTATTTTTGGAAAGCAATCTTATTTTATGAATTTTAAAGGAAGGAAAATATTTTGAGGGATGTGAACTGACTGTGACAAAAGATATGATATATGATATATGATTTTGTGGGGATGTCGTGAGGGGAAAAGGCCCCAGAGGGAGCCCATTTACGGGAGAAGGTCCCAGAGGGAGCCCATTTGTGGGAAAAGTGCCCAGAGAGAGTCCGTTTATGGGAGAAGGCTCCCGAGGGAGCCCCGACGATCATATTTTCCACGGTGGAGCCTAGTGCACACCCCCGTGGATCATGTGGAGCTAAGACTGCAGTCGACCAAAAGATAAAAGCTAGTCACTTTTAAGGATCAAACTTCACCTAAAATGATATATGATTGAAAGCTTATGATAAAATTGATTTTTATGATATATGATTTATGATGAGGATTAAAGCTATTTTTTAAAATGATTTATTTATGCTCAAAGATATTTAAAAATGATTTTTAAAGGATTTATTTATGCTTAAAGTTATTTTAAAATAATTTTACGATTTATGATTTAATTATGCTAAAATGATTTTAAATGGTTTATTCATGTTCAAAAGATATTTTAAATAAAAATATGATTTTAATACATGTGAATGTATATGTATTATTTGCTATCCATGTTTAGAACGTGCTGAGTCTTTAGACTTACTGGGTTTGTATGATGCAGGTTTAGATGATTTATGGGAGGTTCTGATGCTTGAGTGGATCGAATACACACCCGAGGGCCTTTATGTTTCCGCACTAACTAGACATATTAATGATTTAAAGAATTATGTTAATGATTTTTATTAGAGATATTTTTATTCTTTACTTTATTGTTAGTCGATCTTTTTAAAGGTCGATTTAGGAGTTTTGGTTAGCCGATGATTTAGGATTTATTCTGTATACTCGAGATTTCATTTGTTAAGTTTATTTATTTGGTATTTTTGAGTTATGATTTATGCTTTAGTATTAAAAAAATAAAAATTTAGAGGTCGTTTCACTTATTGAAACTCTTGTGGAAGAAAACATTCAATAATGGAGTATTCGTAACCAATTAGATATTTTTTTAATTGATACTGTTAAAGAAAATGTTGAAATTGATCTTGATGATTTGATTATGTATCACTCGTTACTAGGATCAGAGAAAGAGTTTGTGGCAAAATATGAGAACAAAGATTAACCACCCCTATTGGAGTTAAAACCCTTGCTAGAAGAATTGAATTATGCATTTTTTGGAGAAGATGAAACCTATCTGATGGTAATTTCTTCCAAAACAGCAAGTGATCAATAAGATAAATTAGTTGATATGCTTAAAAGACATAAAAATTCAATTGTTTGGACACTAAAAGATCTCAAAGACATTAATCCACTAATTCACATTCACCAAATTCACTTAAAAGAAAATGCTAAAACATCTCAACAACCACAAAGGAGATTAAATCCACACATGAAAGATGTTGTAAAAACTAAAGTTCTCAAACTACTTGATGTTGGGATTATCTACCTTATTCCTGATTGTAAGTGGGTAAGCCTAATACAAGTAGTTCCAAAAAATCTGGCATCACAGTGATAAAAATGAAAAATGTGAATTGTTAACAAGTCGAGTCCCATCTAGTTGACGAATGTGTATTGATTATAGAAAATTAAATGACGACACTAGAAAAGATCATTTTTCATTTCCAATTTTGTATCAAATTTTAGAAATATTATCAAGTCATCCCTGCTATTTTTTTCTTTATGGATATTCAGGGTATTATAAAATTCGCATTTCACTCGAAGATTGTATTCAGAAGGATGCCATTTGGTTTATGCAATGCCCCAGTAACATTTCAAAGATGTGTGATAAGCATTTTTAGTGACATGGTTTAAAATTGTTTGGAGATTTTCATGGATGATTTAACTGTTTTTGAGAATACATTTAATAATTGTCTTGAAAATTTGGAAAAAATTTTAAAAAAAATGTGAGGAAAAATGTCTTATTTTAAATTGAGAAAAATGTCATTACATGATTACTTCTAGGATTGTTTTGGTACATGTCGTGTCATCTCATGGAATTGAAGTTGATAAAGCAAAAGTTGATGTTATTGTCAATTTACCCCCTTCAAAAACCATTAAAGAATTTCGCTCATTTTTGGGACATGCTGGATTTTACAGGAGATTTATAAAGGACTTTAGTTTAATCACTAAACCTATTTGTAACCTCTTAACAAAAGACACTGCATTTGAGTGGACTCAATAATGTCAAAATGCTTTTGATAAAATCATTCGACTTATAACATCAGCTCCTATCATTCAACCTCCTGATTGGTCTTTATCATTTGAAATCATGTGCGACGATAGTGATTATGCAGTCGGTGCAGTATTGGGTCAAATAAGAAACGGTAAGCCTTATGTGATATATTATGCAAGTCGAACTTTAAACAATGTTTAAATGAATTATTCCACAACTGAAAAATAACTACTTACTGTAATATTTGCATTAGATAAATTCGTTCTTATTTGATTGGATCAACGAATATTGTGTTTACTGATCATTCTGCTATTAGATATTTATTGACCGAACATGATGCAAAGCCACGACTGATACGATGGATTTTTTAGCTCCAAGAATTTGACATTGTAATCAAAGATAAAAAAGGTACCGAGAATGTCGTAGCTGATCATTTATCGAGACTAATAACATGTTCATTTCGTGAAATGACACCAATTGATGATAATTTTCCTGATGAACATCTATTTTCAGTCACTACTACACCTTGGTTTGCTGACATAGTTTTCTTGTGACAGGAAAAATGTCACCGCAATGGAGTTCCCAAGATAAAAGAAAATTTTTGAATGAGGTAAAAACTTTTATTGGGATGATCCGTATCTGTTCAAGTATTGTCCAGATCAAATTTTTCGACGTTGAATAACCGGCAATGAGGTAAGTAATGTAATTAAATTTTGTCATTCAGAAGCATGCGGAGGACATTTTTCTTCAAAGAAAACGGTTGCAAAAATCTTGCAGTGTGGATTTTATTGGCTCACTTTATTTAAAGACACCCATGAAATCTACAAGATTAGTGAAAATTATCAAAAATTGAGTGCGATTTCAAAAAGAAACATGATGCCTTTGAATCCTATCATTGAAATTGAAATATTTATTGTTGGGGAATTGATTTTATGGGACCTTTCTACCGTCGTTTGGATACTTGCATATTTTCGTTGCAGTTGATTATGTTTCCAAATGGATAGAGGCAATTCCATTTAGAACAAATGATCATAAAATCATCATCAAATTTTTGAAAGAAAATATTTTTAGTAGATTTAGAATTCCTCGAGCCATGATAAGTGATGGGGAACTCACTTTGTTAATAAATCATTTGCTTCATTAATGAAAAAAATATGGTATTACTCATAAAGTAACTACTCCTTATCATCCTTAAACAAATGGACAATTTGAATTAGCTAATAGGGAGATAAAACAAATTTTGGAAAAAACTGTTAACCCAAATAGAAAAGATTGGTTTAAGGGACTTAATGATGCAATTTGGGCGTATTGAACAGCTTTTGAAACATCATTGAATACGTCTCCCTATAGGTTGGTTTACGGAAAGCATTGTCATTTGCCTGTGGAATTGGAACATAAAGCTTATTGGGCGATCAAAACTTTTAATTCAAGCATAGATGATGCCAACAAATTACTCAAATTGCAACTTAATGAATTTAATGAACTCAGATATGACGCGTATGAGAATTCAAGTATTTATAAAAAAATCAAATCATTTCATGATAGAACAATTCTTAGAAAATCATTTGAGATTGGTAAAAAAGTTTTTCTTTATAATTCTCGACTTCACATATTCCCAGGAAAATTACAATCAAGATGGACATGTCCATATGTTGTAAAACATGTGTATTTTTATGGAGCTGTGGACATTATAAATCAAAAAAATGGCGATGTTTTTAAAGTAAATGGACAAATAATTAAACTATTTTTAGAAAATGAAATATTTCAAGAAGAGTTTATTTCCCTTTCCGATCCTTGATTTTTTGTGTTTCATTTAATTTTGTTTGTTTTTGTTTGAGGTTTCCTTAATATTTTTATTTTCCCGGTTAAATGCCGGATAACAGTACTACGTGACTCTCATAGTCGGTTAAATCAGTTTTCCACAATTGCTGACACAAAAACTAAAAAAAAAATCATTTATTTTCTTTTCAAAATGAATAAAATTCTCTCAAAATTTTGTAAATATTTTCCCTATGTTTCTAAAAATGTTCTAAGAAAAATTTAGAGATAGGTGTGAAAGATTGAGATTGCTAATCCAAAAAAAAAATTACAGAAGATATTCGTCTTGTAATAGAAGCTAAGGTCCGAATAAGAGGAGAAGTTCCACAGTCATTGCTCATTCGATATATGCCTGGATTAGGAAAAACACTTATGTGAAAAAACGAAGGGCCAAAAGATTAGGTGTTTGTCATAAGTGTGCAAGATGGACCTGTGACGAACAATGCAGATCTTTGGGATATGTTTCTAATAACAGAGAAGATAAAA
Source organism: Primulina huaijiensis (assembly GCF_012295235.1). NCBI lineage: Eukaryota > Viridiplantae > Streptophyta > Magnoliopsida > Lamiales > Gesneriaceae > Primulina > Primulina huaijiensis. The sequence continues at coordinate 8,227,634 of NC_133320.1, forward strand.
TTTGTTTCATTAATACTGAGCTGAGTACAGAGTCTTCAGATAACATCTTGTTGACTTTTGAGACGTATTCTAGTGGACACGTGCATATTGAACTTCTCCGTTTATGAAAATAATTCCAAGATGAACGTCATCGTAATAGTATTGAGAATCCGACTAAAAAAGACCATGTTTGACAATTTATAAGAAAATTGGATGGGAAGCATATCCTCGACTCATAGAAGGCGTTAAAGTCGTTTATGGACGTAAAACAAGAGGAAAATTGTGAGCCACAATCACACTACTGTCTATATGCATGTGTGTCATTATTGTTTTTACTATTTATTCTGCTTATAGCTGTGACCCATAGTTTTGTAAAGATAAATATTACCACTATAAAGTATCTCAACTTTCTCTCTATTTTTGCACACTAAAAAAAAAGTAAAAACATGGCTGGATCCTCTGCACAAACATTGGAAAATATTTGTTTATTTTGTGAGTCGAGTTCTGTAAAAAATGAAATATTTGTAGAAGCAGCGAATAATCTTGGAAAGATATTGGTTGAGAGAAAAATTCACTTCGTATGTGGGGGAGGTAATATTGGGTTAATGGGATCTGTTTCAATATCTGCTCATCTTGGAGGTAGTCATGTTTTGGGAATAATTCCTACAGCTTTAGCTAAAGGAAATATTACAGGTGTTACGATTGAGGAGGAATTAAAAGTTTCTTCTATGTATGAAAGAATCACCAAAATAATTGAAAATTATAATGTTTTTATCGTACTACCAGGTGGTTTTGGTACATTAGAAGAAATTTTTCACACTGTTTCTTGGGCACAACTTAATATCCATAATAAACATATGGGCTTGTTGAATATCAATAATTATTATGACTGTTTGTTGACATTTCTTGATAAAGCTATGGAACATAATTTCATTTCAGAAAAGTCACGAAGGATGCTCATCTCTACTTCGACTGCCGACCAATTAATTGATGATTTGGAGGCTTTTATTCATATGCCTGATCCGAAGATAACAAATATCAATTGGTCACAATCCATCAGTAAGAAAAGAAAGTTGGATCATTGATTCAAAAGTCGTGGATTGGTTTGTGTTTTTTTCAGTTTGTTATCTTCAATAAAATTCTAGGTGATATCTCTTTCATTATGTACATTTTATTAATATTTATTTTGACATTAGTGACAATGTCAAATCCTGATTGGGGGGAAAACAAACTTTTTTCTTAAAAAAAATAGATATATTATTTTTATAATAAAACCATGTTTGTTGTTTGTATCTTACCAAATTTTGCAAAAATATCATACATTATATGTTTGTGTTATGATCGGGAAAGAGTTTAGAGGGGGGTGAATGAACTCTTTCAAATTTTCTAGTGTACGAGTGTGATTTCAATCGTTTTTAGGCGGTTGAAAACGTCTTCTCAAACGGTTGAGAATGTGAACCTCTATTAAGTGCGGAAAACGATTCACAATCTTCAATGCAACTTAAAACACAATATCAGGCTAAAACAATGAATAGAGACTAGACAGATAAATGATTGCGAAAAATAAAGTGACACAGGTTTGTTATGGATGTTCGGAGACTGAATACTCCTACGTCACCCCTTCTTCCTCCTTAAGAAGGATTCCACTAAAAGACTTTGTCTTTACAAACTTCTTGCAACAGCTCGCTCCAATCAGGACTTATCACACTGCCTGTTTTGGAACTCTTAGTGATCGCTTTACACTTCTGGATATTTAAGAACACTTAGTTCACCAGATATCAAAGTTTAATCAAATCACCAAAGGGTTAATGATATGAATAAATGGTTTTGATTTAGTAGCATGTAAATGATCCTTAGATGATCAGATAAATTTCCCTTTCTGTGCGTGCTGATTGAGCGATGGAGTATATGAACTTTTAAGAGCGCTCTCAGATCTTTTTGAATATGAAAGCGAGTTGTAATATTGCAGCTGAGAATCGAGAGAGAGTTTCTGCCAGATACTCTTCCGTTAATATACATGATTTCCTTAACGGTCGGAAAGGACATAACAACGTTAACTTGATTCTCTGTACATACGTGTTGCTGTCGATATGTTGAGCATTAAATAATCTTTGATAAACGCATTTAATGTTCCTTTTGCACAGCATTGTTCTGAGTCGTTTTTCTTGAGGAGTTCCTTTTAAGGAAACTGTTTTGGGAAACAGAGCTTTAAGCCTATGCTTGGTCTTCCTCTTTCTGGAAAAAATAATTGAATGTAGATCAATCTTCGAACTGATGTAAGTATGCGTTGACTTCAAGGCGGTGTAATACTTTGAATGTATTAGGCCTGTCAGAGAATTTCTTTGAGCAATAAATAGTTCTCTCTGATGATCCGGTTCTGAGATACATTAAGTTTCAAGTTGAATCTGCTATCAGTTTTGAAGTAAGCGGTTGAAACTCCTTTGAGCTTTGAAGCGGTCGAACTGATGCATATCTTATAAACGAACCGCAGCTGATTTTGAGCTGGTTAGTTTTCGTCATACACCAAAATTCTTGGGAATAATAATTTTTCAACAATTTCCCCTTTTTGGTGATGACGAAACCTAGCTGTATGGCTATACGAAGATATATATGATCGAAAATATTGTATTTCATTATGTGAATGAAATTACAATGAACATAGTAACCAGATGAATTTTGAAAATTAGCAAGAAAAGTTTCTATGAACCTTTTAGTTTGATCCACTGCTTTTCGCATCATCTCTCATTTCTTTTAATTTATGTAATTTCTTCATTACAGATATTTCTGCTTCTTGTATCGCCTTTTGACGCTCTCTTTCCCCCTTTTTGACATCACCATGAACAAGAAATTCCATGATTTCGGCAAGCTGAGCACCTTGAGCATCGAGGCGTTGTTCAAAATTTGTTTGAAGTCAGGCTATTTGCCCTGATAGACCAAGGCATAGTTCAAGATGTGCAGAATTATGTTTTTCTTGCTTGAGAGAAAAACTAGATTCCATGGTGGAAATATCATTACGGAGAGCAGTCTTGAGTGATCGAAAATCTTCCTTGAGATCAAATTGTTTTTGAGTGAGAGCCAAAATGGATTTATCCATGGTGATCAACTGAGTCAAAATCTGTTGTTGATGACTCTCTTCTAGAGCTACTTCTTCTGCATGTTGTTTTTCTTCGGATAAAGACTTGTCTGTGAACGTAACCAATTGAGAGGAGGAGATCTTACCAGCAGATTTTGAGTAATCGAGCTCATGGAGTTCAGCGGTAAAGCTCGCAATGATTTTATCAATATCACCCGGAGAGTCGGAGGTTTTGGTGCCAGTTACAATTTGTTCCTCGGGTTTTGTTGCTGAAGGACTAGATGGATGAGAGTGGGCAAGCAGTGAAGACATGATCGGCTTGGTTTCCTGTACTTCCTTGGTAGATGACAACAGCTGTTTTGAATGAGCTGTTGGATCATTGTTAGTGGGAGAGACCGGTGGAGAGACTGTTTGATCTTGAAAAGTCACATCTTTATCAAAATCAGATAAAAACTTTTCTGCCTCATCAACCGAGATAGTTTGATCTGCCGAAAGATCAAGTGGAGGCAGTTGAGTAGACTTTTCCATGGCAGAGATCGTAGGAGACTCGGATAGAATATCGGTGGCAATCTGATGACTCTGTGTTTCAGCACTTGGAAATGCTTCAGGCGTGATTTCTTCAGAATGAGGCGTAGTAGTTTCTTCATCACCTGATTGAGCTGGCACAGAAAATACTGGTGAAGAAGGTTTAGTGCTTGTACCAGGAGAAATAGATGAAGAATCCTTTTTAGTAGGGATGGCTTGAAGCTGTGCTGAATCCAGATCTTCATTAATATCCATCAGAGGATCAAACTTGCCCTGTTCTGCCGTGGTTGGAAGGTTGAGATCCTGACGCATTTGAGCGACGCTCATAGCAAGTCCCAAAGCGTCAATCTCAAGTTGAGATATTACTGTAGAATCATCCATGGCAATAGGACTTACAGGATCAAAATTTTTCCTCTTTAGCTGAATAATGATTCGGAGAGTGCTTTCCTTCATTTGAAGTTCCAGAAAGTCTCGTCGACGAAGGGCGGTTTGAATATCGGCCGTTTCTGCCCATTCCAAAATGGACCGTTCAAGCTTAGCGGCTGCTTATATTTTTCCGGATTCAAGTAGCGAATCAAAAGTTACAGCCGTTCGATATTGAACACATTTATCAAACATCATGATCTTTTTCTGGACAGCCTCATTTACACGCTCGCTTGCGAGTACTATAGCTGTATGAACTGCATTGTTTTGCGGTGGATTTTCAATCATGACCTGTTTGCCCTTATCTGAGGATAGAATGATTGGAATTCTAGAATAAGATGACTGAATTTCTGGTTCTGCAATTTGAATTCCCTTCAGCTTAGTGATTGCGATTGCAGGAATTGGGGCAGGAACTAATGGTGCCGAAAGATGCTTGACCAGCTTGATCTTAGCTGGTTGTGCAGTTCTCTTTTTCTTAAAGACCTGAGCAACTGGAACGTTATCTGTGGATTCTTCATCAGAGCTTGTATTTAGAACCAGCTTCTTTTAGTTGCCTTGGCGGTCGAACCGATTTTTGCTGATTTCTTTTGTTTCACAAACTCTTCGCCGGCTTCCGTCTTGATTGAGACCAACACTTCATCTGTCGGCCGATTCTTTTTGATGAACTTTTCAACCGACACCCAGGTGAAGAGTTTAGTTTTGCCAACATCTATCATATCAATCGGTTGAACCCCGGCATGAATCAGCATATGACATATCTGAACTGCAAAACCTTGCGATTGATTTTCTTTGTTAATCATGACCACCAATATCATAAAAAGAACGTCAGACCAGTTTACTCGTAATTTGGAGGAGATAGTAGCCATAACAAAAAATTTTTCCAGGGTGATTTTATCATAAGCTCCAGCTTTGGCGAGCAATCCTTTTGCAACGATATATGCCAGAAGTCTGAATTCAATCTTTAAGTCCCGTTTTTGACAAGTTGGATGAAAGATTGGAGTGTCTGTGTCTGAGAAGGTACTGCGACAGATATCAATATTTCCTTTTGGCAGTGTGGAGAAATCAGTCACTCTTTCAGTGGGTAGGCTGAACAATTTAGCAAACATCTTCTGTGTGAACAGAAGTTTTTTGTTTTGGATGGCACATATAATTTCGCCGTTCTTCATGCGTGCTGACTCGAAGAAATCATTCAGTAGTGTGTCGGAATATTTATAGCTGCAGCCCAGAAATGAGCGAAGCCCAGAGTGTTCTATATCTCGAAACATTGCTTGCATTGATTTGTTGGGCATGGAAAAGATGGTTGCGAAGTTAACCGCGACAGTGTTCCGAGTGATAGAGGCAGCCATTGTCTTGATTTACTGAGAGAGTTTGAATTCAGCACCTGCAAGTTAGATGAGAGTGCGATCGAGTTGCAAAAACAAAATAAGCTCAGCACGGTTGCAAATGTATAGTATGTATGTGCGGTTCAATTACGCACTAGTCAGTCCACGTGGAGGACTGTTAGTGGAGAGAATTTTTGAAAATTTTGAAAATCTTGGGCGGCGGTAAAATAAGTAATTTTGTAATTTCAAAAATAACAGCTGTTACGTCAGTCAAAAGCAGTTAAAAGGTTTGAGTAATTTTTACGCAATGACGTGGAGGTATTCTGCCCAAGTAAAATGAACCGTATCAGTAATGTAGTTAGGAAAAAACGGTTGAGAAGTCTATTTGATTAATGACTGAGCCGTTTTTCCCCCTAAACATGTGGATTAAATACTACTCCAGGATGATAAAACGTCGATGGCTTTAGATAGAAAACCTCTTTGAATTCTAGTGTCTGTCAATTTGCGAGAGACCCTTCCATCTATAAGTATCAGTAGAGGGGTTAGTTTTGCAAACAGCATAAATCAAGATGGCAAATGCAGGCAGTTCAAGTGAGACATATCTAGTGAAAGAATTTATGGAATCGGTGTTAGCTTCCCGCAAGGCTGCTCTTGAAGATAGCGTTTTTGAGAAGACGTTGGCAGTCTGGACAACGGTCGAAGAGCTTCGGTCCTCCATTGATGGAGGAGTAGGTGTTACTGCTGAGGAGATGGCACTTCTGAATAAATATCAGCGACTTCTTTATGTCGCTGATGGATCGTACGTCTTCTCTGATGATGGCGTCTACCTCCTCATGCTCTTAAAATAGCGGAGGACTCTGCGGAAGATTGCTTCCTCAGATGACTTTCTACGCACCACCACCGGTAAGCTGACAGCTTGGTTGCGAAGCTGGTCGATGGCGGTTGATGATGAAGTTGGGGATGTACAACGCCGACTGTTTGTAAAAATAAAATATTTCTATTTTGAATTACTTTATCTATCTTTACATTTCTGTTTATTTCCTGCAATACAAACTAAACAAACCTCAAGAATTAATCATATCAAGATATATCAATTAAGCAAAGCATATTACGGAAATGAGAGAACTTAGCCTCTGGCAATGGTTTTGTGAAGATATCGGCTGTTTGTTGATCTGTATGAACATATTCAAGCCGTATTTCTTTCTTCATGACGTGTTCTCGGATGAAATTAATGGTGTCTAATGTCAATATGTTTGGTCCGAGAGAGCATGACTGGATTATATGTGATGGCTATTGCATTGGTATTGTCGCAAAAAATAGGTGATTATGTGGCTTGGATGCCGTAATCTTTTAATTGTTGTTGTATCCACAGCATCTGAGCACAACAACTTCCACCCGCAAGATATTCTACTTCAGTGGTTGATGTAGCAATTGACGTTTGCTTCTTACTAAGCCATGATATCAACCGCTCGCCTAAAAATTGACACGAACCGCTTGTACTCTTTCTATCGACTTTGCACCCCGCATAATCTGCATCTGAGTAACCTACAAGATTAAGACTTGAATCTTTGGAATACCAAAGACCCACATTAGGTGTTCCTTTAAGATATTTAAGAATACGTTTAGCTGCAATAAAGTGGAGATTGCATTGGTTTAGCTTGAAACCGTGCACATAAACAAACCGCAAACATAATGTCCGGTCGGCTGGCAGTCAGATATAGCAGAGAACCAATTAACCCTCTATATATTTTTGTGTTAACAGAGATTCCCCCTTCGTCTTTATCCAACTTGATTGATGAGCTCATTGGGGTGGAAGCTGGAGAGCAATTGTCCATGCCAAATTTCTTTAGCATGTCTCGAGTATATTTGACTTGATTGATAAATATCTCATTTTCGGACTGCTTGACTTGCAGTCCTAAAAAGTAATTTAATTCGCCCATCATGCTCATCTCAAATTGCTCCTGAATCATCTTAGAGAATCTCTTACATAGCTTGGGGTTAGTTGATCCAAAAATAATATCATCCACATATATTTGTACAAACAATGAATGATCATTTTTTGATAACGTAAACAATGTTTCATCTACCGTTCCATTTGAAAAACCATGCTCAAGCAAGAATTTGGTTAATGTGTCATACCATGGTCTCGGGGCCTGCTTTAGTTCATATAGAGCTTTGTCAAGTTTGTAAACATACTCAGGGAAAGTGTGATTAACAAAGCCAGGTGGTTGTTCTACATGAACTTCCTCATTTAACAATCCATTCAAGAAAGCAGATTTAACATCCATTTGATATACTTTGAAATCTTTAAATACTGCAAATGCTAAAAATATTTTAATGGCCTCTAGCCTGGCTATAGGGGAAAACGATTTGTCAAAATCTATGCCTTCTTCTTGTCTATAGCCCTGAGCTACTAGTCTAGCCTTGTTTCTTATAATCAAGCCATTTTCATCCATCTTGTTTCTGAAAACCCATCTAGTTCCAATTACATGAGTGTTATTGGGCCAAGGGACTAGATGCCAAACTTTACTTCTTTCAAACTGATTCAGTTCTTGCATGGCTTCTATCAAATTTTTGTCAAGTAGTGCATCATCTATTTTCTTAGGTTCTATCTGAGAGACGAATGCAGCATGCATAAATTCATTTATCATTTGATTTCTAGTTCTAAGAGGAGCAGTAGGGTTACCGATGACCAGCACAAGTGGATGATCCTTTTTCCACTGAAGACATGGTCCATATGGATTTAGCTCTGTTGGTTGAATGATTTCTTCTTCTTGATCCAAAGTTCCTTCTTTATTTTGTACATTTTGCGGTTGCTGGTTGTCTTCCGATTTGTTCACTTGTTGAGTTTGTTCTTGAGTGGTTGGATTTTCCTTTGGTATGCTTCTACCTGTTTTTCTCAGATCTATTTCATTCTCACTGCTTGCTTCAAAGTTAGTAGCATCAAAATTTTTTATCAAATCATCTATGCTGCTAATGTTATTGTCATGACATATAGATGATTCATCAAAGACAATATGTATGGATTCTTCAACATTGAGAGTTCTTTGGTTGTAAGCTTTATATGCTTTGCTCACTGCTGCATAGCCTAAAAATATACCGTTATCAGCTTTTACATCAAAGGCAGTAAGATGTGTTTTACCATTAATATGAATGTAACACTTACAACCGAATATACGAAAGTACCCAACATCAGGATGTTTACCGGTCCATATTTCATATGGAGTATTCTCATGATTTTATTAATCATGGACCGGTTTTGAGTGTAACAGGCTGTGCTTATAGCTTCAGCCCAGAACTTTTGTGAAATACCAGATTCAACTAGCATGGTTCTAGTTGCATCCTTCAAAGTGCGGTTTCTCCTTTCAGCTACTCCATTCTATTGTGGAGATCTTGCTGCTGACAGTTCATGTTTTATGCCATGATCTTCAAGATAGGATGATAGGAATTGGTTTAGAAATTCAGTTCCTCTGTCACTCCTGATTCTGTCAATTGCTTTGCTTTTCTCATTTTGAAGCCTATTGAGCAGCTTGATTAGTTGATCAGCGGTTTGATCTTTGGAACTCAAGAATATCACCCATGTAAATCTGGAGAAGTCATCAATTACGACAAGAGTATATTTCCTTCCCCCTAAGCTTATTACGGGTATTGGTCCGAACAAGTTCATATGAAGGAGTTCCAGGCATCTAGTTGATGAGTTTTTTCCTCTATTTTTGAATTTTGAACGGACCTGTTTTCCTAATTGACATGCATTGCAAACTCTATCTTTGGCAAAATCAATGTCAGGCAATCCAGATACAAGATTTAGTTTACTGATAGTAGCAATGGATTTAAAATTGAGATGATTAAGACGCTTATGCCAAAGCCAATTTTTATTTCCATTTAAAGCAACAAAACAAGTAGGTACGCTAAGACAATCATCATTTCATTTGACTTTGTATGTATTTTTCTTTCTATGTCCAGTTATCATGATATTACCAGCTGTGGTTCTCACATTGCATAAGAGTTTTTGAAATTCTACGATGTAACCACTGTCACATAGTTGGCTTATACTTATCAGGTTATAACAAAGATTTTCTACTAGAAGTACATCTCTAATGATAATTTTGTTGTGGATAATGTTACCCTTACCCACAGCTTTACCTTTAGAATTGTCGCCGAAGGTGATTATTGGACCTTTGCAGTTAACTACTTCTGATAAGAGATATTTGTTTCCAGTCATGTGTCTAGAGCATCCACTATCCAAGAATCAGATGGATTCTTCCAGGTTCCTTTTCTTTGACACCAGACATTATTGAAAATAGAAATTGGTACCCTTTTCTATTTGGGTCCTGAGTTTATCAGTCCTTTAGGGATCCATACTTGAATTATCCTGAAGGATTTTTCATGTTGTGTCCTAAAGTAGTTGCTGTTGTGTGCGTAATCAAGTGATGTATGCAATGCTTGTGTAGTATGCTGTTTCAACCGTTTGTCATTGTCACTCAATTGATACCTCTTTTGAACAGGTCGGCTGTTGTGGTAATGGTTAGGTCTAGTTTTTGAATGATTTCCAGTTGACCCTGGCTTTCTGCTGGCCCAATTTGAACCGTTGTGAGCGGTTGTAATAGGCCTGCATCTAAGCCATGATCTGTTGGTTTTAGCATTCTCAATTTCGACGTATCCTAAACCACATCGCCTTCTGTTATTTTCAAGATTTACATTCTGAGTGCCTTGATCTTCAGGTTTATCATGTTCATATACCGTACTAGATCTGACAAATTTAATTGGTTTTAAATTACCTTTTTCTAGTAGCGGTTGAGTTTGTTCTCCTGAGGTGCTGCATTCATTAATGTTATAACCTAGCCCGGTTTTGTTTCCGGCTGGCTTTTGCATTTCCTGCATCCTATTCAGAGAAATAGAGGACTTGTTCCAAGTGTTGACTGTATTTATCAACATTTTGTTTTCTTTCAAATTAGCATGGAACAATCTTCGCAGATCATCATTCTCAGCCGTTAGCAGACTTAACTTTACTCTCAAACCGTTAACCTTTTTTTGCTGCGAACAACTAGAGAGAGTTAACTTGTTTTCCAAGTTTTGTTTTTCTGTTTTGGCTTCATTGAACTGCTGTGACAGCCTCTTATACTCATCTACCATGTCGTGAAGTGCTGTGACAAGATCTAATCGAGTGAATTCATCATAGTTAAAATGAAATACCATTTCATCAGTAAATTCTTGATCTTCTTTGGCCATGAGACACTCTACTTTCTCATCTTCGCTTTCACTTGAAGATTCTTCGGAATTAGATTTTTCAGATTCTGATTCAGCCCATTTTCCTTTGTCTTCTTCTGCAACTAGGACTCGTTGACTTTTTTTTTTGGTGAATCTTTTGTTGTCTTTAACTCGTCTTTTGTCACCTGATTTCTTTTCATCTTTTCTTGGCCTGATGCATTCTGCAATAAAGTGTCCTCTCTTTCCACAATTAAAGCAAGCTTGACCATCATCAGTATGGTCCTTGTTGAAGTGAGGTTTATTCATTTGAGATTGATTCTTACGCATGAATTTACAGAATTTTTTAACGAATAAAGACATGGCTTCATTGCTTAATTTCTCGGCCGATTTCTTACTTGAGGACTCTTCTACCGGAAGAGTCACTATGGTAGCTGGCAGTGCTTTTATTTGTTGCGATGTGGATGGATCCTCTTCAGTTCGTATTCCTAGCTCGAACTCATATGCTTTAAGGTCGGCGAAGAGATCATGAAGTTCTAGTTTGTTCAGATCTTTTGATTCTCGCATTGCTATAGTCTTTACATCCCATTCTCTGGGAAGAGCTCCCATAATCTTCAACGCAATTTCTCTGTTGGAATATTCTTTTCCGAGTGAGGTGAGTTCGATGATGATGATGCTGAACCGTTCGTCAAATTCTGCAAGAGTTTCTCCTGGCTTCATCTTTGCGTTGTCAAACTTCTAGATAGCCACTGTCAACTTGTTTTCCTTAGTCTGATCATTGCCTTCGCATAGTTGAGTAAGTTTTTCCCATATTTCCTTCGCAGTAGTACATGTCTTGATTTTAGCGAACATATTCTTGTCCAGAGTCTTATAAAGGATATCTTTCAGAATTCTCATTGGCTCGTCAGTGATGCATACCACATGTCGTCATCTTGGGCTGCTAAGTGTGCCTGCATACGAATTTTCCAATCATCATAATCTTCTTTAGAGAACATAAGAATTTTATTGAAAGATGCCATATGTATTCAAAATATATCAGTGTCTGAGAAAACCCCGCTATGATACCACTTGTTAGGATCGTGAAAGAGTTTAGAGGGGGGGAGGGGGTGAATGAACTCTTTCAAATTTTCTCGTGTACGAGTGTGATTTCAACAGTTTCTAGGTGGTTGAAAACGTCTTCTCAAACGGTTGAGAATGTGAACCACTATTAAGTGCGGAAAACGTTTCACAATCTTCAATGCAACTTAAAACACAATATCAGGCTAAAACAATGAATAAAGACTAGACAGATAAATGATTGCGAAAGTACAGTGACACAGGTTTGTATGGATGTTCGGAGAATGAATACTCCTATGTCACCCCTTCTTCCTCCTTAGGAAGGATTCCACTAAAATACTTTGGCTTTACAAACTTCTTGCAACAGCCCGCTCCAATCAGGACTTATCACACTGCCTGTTTTGGAACTCTTGGTGATCGCTTTACACTTCTGGATATTTAAGAACACTTAGTTCACCAGATATCAAAGTTGAATCAAATAACCAAATAGTTAATGATATGAATAAATTGTTTTGATTTAGTAGCATGTAAATGATCTTTTGATGATCAGATAAATTTCTCTTTATGTGCGTGCTGATTGATCGATGGAGTATATGAACTTTTAAAAGCGCTCTCAAATCTTTTTGAATATGCAAGCGAGTTGTAATATTACAGCTGAGAATCGAGAGAGAGTTTCTGCCAGCATACTCTTCCGTTAATATACACGATTTCCTTAACGGTCGGAAAGGACATAACAACGTTAACCTGATTCTCTGTAAATACGTGTTGCTGTCGATATGTTAAGCATTAAATGATCTTTGATAAACGCATTTAATGTTCTTTTTGCACAGCATTGTTCTGAGTTGCTTTTCTTGAGGAGTTCCTTTTAAGGAAACTGTTTTGGGCAACAGAGCTTTAAGTCTATGCTTGTTCTTCCTCTTTCTAGAAAAAATAATTGAATGTAGATCAATCTTGGAATTGATGTAAGTATGCGTTGACTTCAAGGCGGTGTAATACTTTGAATGTATTAGGCCGGTCAGAGAATGTCTTTGAGCAATAAATAGTTCTCTTTAATGATCCGGTTCTGAGATACATTAAGTTTCAAGTTGAATCTGCTATCGGTCTTGAAGTAAGCGGTTGAAACTCCTTTGAGCTTTGAAGCGGTCGAACTGATGCATATCTTATAAACGAACCGCAGCTGATTTCGAGCTGGTTAGTTTTTGTCATACACCAAAATTATTGGGAATAATAACTTTTCAACAGTTTGAAAGTTTTTAATTAGAAAATTTATTAATCTATCTAAGGATGTTTAAATTTTGTTTGGAAAAAAAAAGTCAATTTTAATATTCTGATCACTATAAAAATATGATTTAAGAAATCTTTTCGAGTGATTAACTATTGTGATAAGATTAATTATTAAAGTATATTGTTCAAGATATGTCTAATAAAAGTGTGTAAAATTTTAAACTCACGAATATTTTGTGAGTGAGTGGAGAGGATTGAGAAAACAGCTTTCGAGCATTTATTGATAATGAGAGAGGCTATCTATTGTTTAGATCTTGAGTTCTTATTTTGAAAAAAAAATTATATTTGTTAAAGAAAATATTATTCGCAAGAATTTTGGTGTATGACAAAAACAAGATAGCTTTGCGGTTCATATGTATGACATATATCAGTTCAACCGTCCAGCTCAAATGATGGAGTATCTTTCTAACCGGCCAAAGCTCAAAGGAGTTTCAACCGCTTATCAAAACCGGATCATTTAAGAAGTACTTCTTATTGCTCAAAGACATTCTCTGACCGGCCTAATTCATTCAAAGTGTTGCACCATCTTGAAGTCAACGTATATACATCTGTTCATGATCCGCATTTATGATCCTATCCCAAAGAAGAGAGACCAAGTATAGACTTCTTGTTCTGATGCTAAAAACAGTTACCATAAAAGGAAAAAACACTTCAGAACGAAGCTGAGCAAAAGGAAGACCACATGCGTTCACTAAAGAACATTTAATGCTCATAAAGACGACAGCGACTCATCTGTTAAGATAATCAGGTTAACGTTGCTATGTCCTTCCCGATTGTTAAGAAAATCGTGTATATTAACGGAAGAGTGTGCTAGCAGACACAGAGCTCGATTGACAATCGAATTACTTCAGCTTGCTTGCATTCTTGAAAAGATCTCAGAGCGCTCTAAAAGTTTACATACTTCATCGCTCAATCAGCACGCTTTAAACAGAAAATTATTTGATCATCTTAGGATCATTTTCGTGCTACTCACTCCAAATCGTTTATTCTCATCAGTAACCTTTTGTGTATTAGATCAAGTTTTGGTATCTGGTGAACAAAGTGTTCTTAATATCCAGAAGTGTAAAGTGATCACTAAGAGTTCCAATACAGACAGTGTGATAAGTCTTGGTTGGAGTGGGCTGTTGCAAATACGTTGTAAAGCCAAAGTCTTTTAGTGGAATCCTTCTTGAAAAATGAAGAAGGGGTGACGTAGGAGTATTCAATCTCCGAACATCCATAAAAATCTTGTGTTATTTACTTCTTGCATGCTCTTACTTTTCCAACCGCAATTTGTCAAGTTTTCTAAACGTGTTTGAACTGTCAATTGGGAATTGTGAACCATTTTCCGAACTCATCAGTGGTTCACGTTTCCAACCGTTTGAGAAAGAATTTCAACGCCTTAAAAAACGATTGAAAACTATTTTTAGAAAAGAAAATTTGAAAGAGTTCATTCACTCTCTCTCTAAACTCTTTCCCGATCCCAACAAGTGGTATCCGAGCGGGGTTTTCTCAAACACTGACATCGTGTTAAACTCTTATGGCTTCTTTCAATAAAATTCCGATGTTCTCTAAAGAAGATTATGATGTTTGGAAAATTCGCATGCAGGAACATCTAGCAGCCCAAGATGACGACATGTGGTATGTCATTACTGACGGGCCAATGAAAATTCTGAAAGTAAACACAGCCGCAACAAAAACTGAAGGTGCTCGTCAGATGGTTGAAAAGCACAGATCTGAATGGACAGCTGAGGATAAAAAGAAGGCAAATCTGGATAACGTTGCAAAAGACATCCTCTATAAGACTCTGGACAAGAATATATTGGCCGAAATGAAGACCTGCACTACTGCAAATGAAATATGGGAAAAGCTTACTCAACTATGCGAAGAAAATGATCAGACTGAGGAAAACAAGTTGACTGTGGCTATCCAAAAGTTTGACAATGCAAAAATGAAGACTGGAGAAACTCTTGCAGAATTTGACGAATGGTTCAGCAGTATCATCATCGAACTCACTTCACTCGATAAAGAATATTCCAACAGAGAAATTGCTTTAAAGGTTATGAGAGCTCTTCCCAGAGAATGCGACGTAAAGACCATAGAAATGCGAGAATCTAAAGATCTGAACAAACTGGAACTTCATGATCTCTTCGCCGACCTTAAAGCATTTGAATTCGAGCTAGGAATACGAACTGAAGAAGATCCATATACCTCCCAACAAACAAAGACCTTGGCAGCTACTAGTGTGACTCTTCTGATCGAAGAGTCAACAAGTAAGAAATCGGCCGAGCAATTAAGCAATGAAGCCGTGTCTTTATTTGTTAAAAAATTTAGCAAATTTATGCGAAAGAATCAATCAAAGATGAATAAAACAAACTTCAACAAGGACCATACTGATGATGGTCAAGCTTGTTTTAACTGTGGAAAGAAAGGACATTTCATTGCAGAATGCAACATGCCAAAGAAAGATGAAAAGAAACATGGTGACAGAAGACGATCTAAAGACGACAAGAAATATATCAAAAAAAAGAATCAGCGAGTTTTAGTTGTAGAAGAAGACAAAGGCAAATGGGCTGAATCATAATCAGAGAAATCCATCTCTGAAGAATCTTCAAGTGAAAGCGAAGATGAGAAAGTAGAGTGTCTCAAGGCCAAAGAAGATCAAGAATCTACTGATGAAATGGTATTTGACTTTAACTCTGATGAATTCACACGAGAAGATCTTGTCACCGCACTTCACGACATGGTAGATGAGTTTAAGAAGCTATCATAGCAGTTCATAGAAGCCAAAACAGAAAAACAAAACTTGGAAAACAAGTTAACTCTCTCTAACTGTTCGCAGCAAAAAGAGGTTAACGGTTGAGAGTAAAGTTAAGTCTGCTAACGGCTGAGAATGATGATCTGCGAAGATTGTTCCATGCTACTTTGAAAGAAAACAAACGGTTGATAAATACTGTCAACACTTGGAACAAATCCTCTATTTCTCTGAATAAGATGCAGGAAATGCAAAAACCAGCCGGAGACAGAACCGGGCTAGGTTATAGCATTAATGAATACAGCACCTCTGGAGCACAAACTCAACCGCTACTAGAAAAAGGCAATTTAAAACCAATTAAATTTGTCAGATCTAGTACGGTATATGAACATGATAAACCTGAAGATCAAGGCACTCAGAATGTAAATCTTGAAAACAACAGAAGGCGATGTGGTCTAGGATATGTTGAAATTGAGAATGCTAAATCCAATCGATCATGGCTCAGACACAGTACAACCGCTCATAACGGTTGGGCTTGCAGAGAGTCAGGTTCAACTGGATATCATTCAAAAATTAGACCTAACCATTACCACAATAGCCGACCTGTTCAAAAGAGATACAGATAGAGTGACAATGACAGATGGTCCAAACAACATACTGGAAAGAAAAAGACACTGTATACACCACCTGAATATGCACATAACAGCTCTCTCCTTAGGACACATCATGAAAAATCCTTCAGGATAATTCAAGTGTGGATTCCTAAGGGTCTAATAAGCTCAGGACCCAAATACGAAAGGGTACCAATTTCTCTTTTCAATAATGTTAGGTGTCAAAGAAGAAGAACTTGGAGGAATCAATCTGGTTCCTGGATAGTGCTGTTCTAGACACATGACTGGAAGAAAAGATCTCCTGTCAGAAGTAATCAACTACAAAGGTCCAACAATCACCTTCAGCGACAATTCTAAAGGTAAAGCTGTTGGTAAGAGTAAGATTATCCATAACAAAATTATTATTAGAGATGTACTTCTTGTAGAAAATCTATGTTATAACCTGATAAGCATAAGCCAACTATGTGACAGTGGTTACACCGTAGAATTTCAAAAACTCATATGTACTGTCAAAACAGCTGCAGGTAATATCATGTTAACTGGCCATAGAGAGCAAAAAACATACAAAGTTAAATGGAATGATGACTGTCTTAACGCACCTACTTGTTTTGTAGCCCTAAATGGAAATAAAAATTGGCTTTGGCATAAGCGACTCAATCATATTAATTTCAAATCCATTGCTACTATCAGCAAACTTAAATTAGTATCTGGATTGCCTAACATTGATTTTTCCAAAGATAGAATTTGCAATGCTTGTCAGCAACATTCAAGAGCAAAGGAAGAAACTCATCAGCAAGATGCCTGAAACTTCTCCATATGGACTTGTTCGGACCAATACCTGTAACAAGCTTAGGGGGAAAGAAATACACTCTCGTAGTAATTGATGATTTCTCCAGATTTACATGGGTAATATTTCTAAACTCTAAAGACCAAACCGCTGATCAATTAATCAAGCTGCTCAAAAGACTTCGAAACGAGAAAAATGTAGTAATTGACAGAATCAGGAATGACAGAGGAACTGAATTTATAAACCTATTCTTGTCATCCTATCTTGAAGATCATGGCATAAAACATGAATTGTTAGCAGCAAGATCACCTCAACAAAACGGAGTAGCTGAAAGGAGAAACCGCACATTGAAAGAAGCACCTAGAACCATGCTAGCCGAATCTGGTATCTCACAAAGGTTCTGGGATGAAGCCATTAACACAGCCTGTTATACTCAAAATCGGTCCATGATCAATAAAAATCATGAGAAAACTCCATATGAAATTTGGACCGACAAGCAGCCAAAAGTTGGATACTTTTGCATATTTGGTTGTAAGTGTTTCATTCACATTAATGGCAAAACACGTCTCACTGCTTTTGATGTTAAAGCTGATAATGGCACCTTCTTAGGATATTCAGCAGTGAGCAAAGCATACAGAGTTTATAACCAAAGAACTCTCACTGTTGAAGAATCCATACACATTGTATTTGATGAATCATCTATATGTCTTGACAACAGTAGTAACAGTATACATGATTTAATAAATAATCGTGATGCAACTAACCTTGAAGCAAGAAGTGATGATGAGGTAGATCTGAGAAAAACAGGGGGAAACACATCGAAAAAAAATCCAACCACTCAAGAACAAACTAAACAGGTGAACGAACCAGAGGACATCCAACAAGCACAAATGGAAGAAGCACTGGAGCAAGAAGAGGAAATTATTCAACCAACCTAACTGAATCCATATGGACCATGTCTCAAGTGGAAAAAAGGATCATCCACTTGAGCTGGTCATTGGTAACCCTATTGTTCCTCTTAGAACTAGAAATCAAATGATAAACGAAGTTATGCATGCTGCATTTGTTTCTCAGATAGAACCTAAGAAAATTGATGACGCATCACATGACTCAAATTGGATAGAGGCCATGAAAAAAGAAATTAATTAGTTTGAAAGAAGTAAAGTTTGGCATCTAGTCCCTCGGCCTAGTAACACTCATGTGATTGGAACTAGATGGGTTTATAGAAACAAAATGAATGAAAACGGTTCAATCATAAGAAACAAAGCTCGACAAGTAGCTCAGGGTTATAGACAGGAGGAAGGAATAGATTTTGATGAATCATTTGCTCCTGTTGCCAGGTTAGAAGCTATCAAAATATTTCTGGCTTTTGCAGCATTTAAGGATTTCAAAGTATATCAAATGGATGTTAAATCTGCATTTTTGAATGGATTATTAAATGATGAAGTTCATGTAGAACAACCACCTGGCTTTATTAATCACACTTTTCCTGATTATGTTTACAAACTGGACAAAGCTCTGTATGGACTGAAGCAGGCCCCGAGAGCATGGTATGACACATTAACCAAATTCTTGCTTGAGCATAGTTTCTCTATTGGAACGGTTGATAAAACATTGTTTACATTCTCAAAAAATGATAATTCATTGTTTGAACAAATGTATGTGGACGATATTATTTTTGGATCAACTAACCCTAAGCTATGTAAGAGATTCTCTAAGATGATGCAGGATCATTTTGAGATGAGCATGATGGGCGAATTAAATTACTTTTTAGGAATGCAAGTCAAGCAGTCCGAAAATGGTATATTTATCAATCAAGCCAAATACACTCGAGTTATGCTAAAGAAATTCGGCATGGAAAATTGCTCTCGAGCTTCCACCCTAATGAGCTCATCAATTAAACTGGATGAAGATGGAGGGGGAATCTCTTTGGACACAAAAATGTACAGAGGGTTAATAGGTTCTTTGCTATACTTGACTGATAGCCGACCGGACATTATGTTTTTGGTTTGTCTATGCGCACAGTTTCAAGCTAAACCTATGCAGTTTCATTTTATTGCCTCTAAACATATCCTTAAATATCTTAAAGGAACTGCTAATGTGGGTCTTTGGTATTCCAAAGATTCAAGTCTTAATCTTGTAGGGTACTCAGACGCAGATTATGCGGGGTGCAAGGTCGACAGAAAAAGTACGAGCAGTTCATGTTAATTTTTAGGCAAACAGTTGATATCATGGCTCAGTAAGAAACAAACGTCAATTGTTACATCAACCGCTGAAGTGGAATACCTTGCGGCTGGAAGTTGTTGTGCTCAGATGCTTTGGATACAATAACAATTAAAAGATTATGGCATCCAAGCTACTGAATCACCCATTTTTTACGATAACACCAGCACAATAGCAATCACATACAACCCAGTTATGCACACTCGGACAAAACATATTGATATCAGAATTCACTTCATCCGAGAACACATTATGAAAAAAGAAATACGGCTTGAATATGTTCATACGGATTAACAAACGGCCGATATTTTCACAAAACCATTACCAAAGGCTAAGTTTTCTCATTTCTGCAATATGCTTGGACTAATTAATTTATCTTGATGTATTTAGTTCTTGCGTTTGTTCAGTTTGTATTGCAGGAAATAAATGGAAATATAAAGAGACAGTCGGTAATACAAAATAGAAATATTTTATTAAAACAGTCGGAATAATACATCCCTAATTTCATCTTCAACCGGACTCGACCAGCTGTCCAACCAAGCGGTGTGCCTACCGGTAGAGGTACGTAAAAAGTCATCTGAGGAAGCAATCTTCCTCAGAGTCATCTGCATTTTTAAGAGCATGAGGAGGTAGACTCCATCATCAGAGAAGATGTATGATGCATCAGCGACATAAAGAAGTCACTGATATTTCATCAGAAGTGCCATCACCTTAGCAGTGAGGACCCGTAGCTCCTGGACCTCTGTCCAGACTGACAGCGTCTTCTTAAAAACGCTATCTTCAAGAGCAGCCTTGTGGGAAGCTATCACCGATTCCATAAACTCTTTCACTAAATCTGGCTCATTTGAACTGCCTGCTTTCGCCATCTTGATATATTTTGTCTGTAAAACTAACCCCTATACTTGTATTTATTGATGAACTGCTTGAAGGGTATCTCTCTGATATTGACATACACTAGAATTTAAAGAGGCTTTCTGTCTAAGCCATCGACGGTTCATTATCCAGGATTAGTTTTTTAATCCACATGTTTAGGGGAAAAATTGTTAAGTCATTAATTAAATAGACTTCTCAACCGTTTCCTCCTAACTACATTACGCATACAGTTCATTTTTCTTGGGCACGATACTTCCACGTCATTTCATAAAAATTACTCAAACTTTTCGATTGCCTCTGACTGACGTGACATTTTTTTTGACTTTTGAAATTTCAAATTAACTATTTTACCGCCGCCCAAATTTTTCAAAATTTACAAAATTCTCTCCACTAACAGTCCTCCACGTGGACTGACTGGTGATTATCTGAACCGCACATACCTACTCTACATTTGCCACCTCGTTGAGCTTACCTTGCTATTGCAACTCGATCGCATTTTCATCTAACTTTCAGGTGCTGAATTCAAACCCTCTTGGTAAATCAAGAAAATGGCTGCTTCCATTGCTCAGAACACAGTCGCTGTTAACTTCGCGTCAATATTTGCCACACCCAACAAATCGATGCAAGCCAGGTTTCGCACAATAGAACATTCTGGGCTTCGCTCCTTTCTGGGTTGTAGCTATAAGTACTACGACACACTACTAAAGGAATTCTTTGAGTCTGCACAGATGAAGAACGGCAAAATTATTTGTATCGTCCAAAACAAAAAACTTCAGTTCACCCAGAAGATGTTTGCTGAATTGTTCAGCTTACCCACAGATGGAGTTACTGGTTTCTCCACACTGCCAAATGGAAAATTTGACATTTGGCGTAGTGCCTTCTAAGACATAGACTCTCCAATTTCTCATCCAACTTGTCGAAAACAAGACTTAAATATTGAATTCAGACTGCTGGCAGATATAGTTGCCAAAGGACTGCATGCCAGAGCCGGTGTTTATGATAAAATAACTTTGGAGAAATTTTTTGTTATGGCCACTATCTCATCCAAATTGCGAGTAAACTGGTCTGACGTTCTCTTCAGGATATTGGTGGCTATGATCAACAAAGAAAATCAATCATAAGGTTTTGCGGTTCAAATCTGCCATGTGCTAATTGATGCCGGGGTTCAACCGGTTGATATGATTGAAGTTGGCAAAACTAAGCTCTTCAACTGGGTATCGGTTGAAAAATTTATAAAAAAGAATCGACCGGCTGAGGAAATAGTCTCCGTCAAAACCGAGACTGGGGAAGAGTTTGTGAAGAAGAAGAAGACATCAAAGGTGGTTTCACCACCCAAAGAAACCAAAAGAAAGCTGGTTCTAAAATCCAGTTCTGATGAAGAATCCACATATGATATGCCTGTCTCTCAAGTTTTTAAGAAGAAAAGAACTGAAACATCCAAGACAGCAAATATCAGACTGGTGAAACACCTTTTGGCTCCACTTGTTCCTGCCCCTATCCCAGCAATCTCAGTCACTAAGTTGAAAGGGATTCAAATTACATAACAAGAGATTAAGTCTTCTTACTCTGGAGTTCCCATTATTCTCTCCTCAGATAAGGGAAAACAGGTGATGATTGAGAATCCACCACAAAACAATGCAGTCCATACGGCAATAGTACTCGCAAGCGAGCGTGTAAATGAGGCTGTCCAGAAAAAGATAAAATGTTTGATAGATGGGTTAAATATCGAACTGCTGTAACTTTTGATTCGCTACTTCAAACCGGAAAAATAAAACAGCCGCTAAGCTTGAACAGTCCATTTTGGAATGGACAGAAACGGCTGGTATTCAAACCGCTCTTCGTTGACGAGAGTTTCTGGAACTTCAAATGAAAGAAAGCACTCTCCGAATCATCATACAGTTGAAAAGAACAAATTTTTATCCTTTGTGTCCTACGGCTACGGACGATTCAGCTGTTATCTCTCAACTTGAGATGGATGCATTATCACTTGCCATGAAGGTTGCTTTCATGAGACAAGATCTCAATCTTCCACCAACCACAGAACAGGGTAAGTTCGACTCTATAATGGAAATAGATGAAGACCCGTGCTCTAAACAGCTTCAAGCCATCCTTACTAAAAAGGATTCCTCATCTATTTCTCCCGGTACAAGCACAAAACCCTCTTCACCAGTATTTACCTTGACAACTCTACCGGGTGATGAAGAAACCACTATGCCTCTCTCTGAAAAAATCACGCCTGAATACTTTCCAAGTACTGAAACACAGAGTCATCAGATCACCACCAATATTCCATCTGAGTCTCCAACAATCTCTGCCATGGCTAAGTCTACCCAACTGCCTCCACTTGATCTTTCAGCTTCTCAAACTGTTTTTGTTGATGAGGCAGAGAAGTTTCTATATGACTTTGATAACGCTTTCACTTTTCGAGATCAAACAGTCTCTTCACCAGGTTTCCCCACCAAAGATGATCCAACAGCTCTTTCAGAACCAAGTTCTCCGTCAGCAAAGCCTGAGGAACCAACTGAAATCGGCTCTAAAATCTCTGCCTCCACTGAGGATATTGATCAGATAATTGAGAATATTACAGCTGAACTCCATGAGACTGAACCATCAACATCTGCGGGTAAGATATCTTCCTCTCAACTGGTTTCTTTCAAAGACAGGTCATTATCCGAAGAAGGTCAACCTGAAAAAGAAGAAGCTCTGGAAGAAAGTTGTCAACATCGGATTCTGAGAAAATTGATCACTATGGATCAAACAATTCTGGCGCTCAATCGCAAACAATTTGATCTACAAGAGGCCTTTCAATTAGTAAAGTCGGCTCTCCGCACTGATCTTTCCTCAATAGAAACAAGTTTCTCAATCAAGCAAGAAAAACACAACTCTACACATCTTAACATGTGCCTTGGTTTTTCGGAGCAAATGACTCGTCTTCAGACAAATCTAGAACAACGCCTCGATGCCCAAGGTGCTCAGCTTGCAGAAATTATGACTTTCCTCGCTCATGGTGATGTCAAAAAGGGGGAAGAGAGCGGCAAAGGGCAATTCAAGAAGCAGAATTATCTGTAATGAAGGAATTACATAAGTCAAGAGAAAAGGAGAACAAAGCAAAGGCTGGGGATCAAAGTTCAGGTTCAAAGAAGGGAAATTAGTCAGCTTGAATTATGACTTTCCTTGTTCATGGTGATGTCAAAAAGGGGGAAAGAGAGCGGAAAATAGTAATTCAAGAAGCAGAATTATCTGTAATGAAGGAATTACATAAGTCAAGAGAAAAGGAGAACAAAGCAAAAGCTGGGGATCAAAGTTCAGGTTCAAAGAAGGGAAATTAGTCATCTTGAATATTCTAGGTTTTGTCATCACCAAAAAGGGGAAAATTGTTAAAGAAAATATTATTCCCAAGAATTTTGGTGTATGACAAAAATAAGATAGCTCTGCGGTTCATATGTGTGACATATATCAGTTCAACCGTCCAGCTCAAATGATGGAGTATCTTTCTAATCGGCCAAAGCTCAAAGGAGTTTCAATCGCTTATCAAAACCGGATCATTTAAGAAGTACTACTTATTTTTAAAAGACATTCTCTGACCGGCCTAATTCATTCAAAGTGTTACACCATCTTGAAGTCAACGTATATACATCTGTTCCAAGAATGATCTGCATTTATGATCCTATCCCAAAGAAGAGAGACCAAGTATAGACTTCTTGTTCTGATGCTAAAAACAGTTACCATAAAAGGAAAAAACACTTCAGAATGAAGCAGAGCAAAAGGAAGATTAAATGCGTTCATTAAAGAACATTTAATGCTCATAAAGACGACAGCGACTCATCTGTTCAGAGAATCAGGTTAACGTTGCTATGTCCTTCCCGACCGTTAAGAAAATCGTGTATATTAACGGAAAAGTGTGCTAGCAAACACAGAGCTCGATTGACAATCGAATTACTTCAGCTTGCTTGCATACTTGAAAAGATCTCATAGCGCTCTAAAAGTTCACATACTTCATCGCTCAATCAGCACGCTTTAAACAGAAAATTATTTGATCATCTTAAGATCATTTTCGTGCTACTCACTCCAAATCGTTTATTCTCATCAGTAACCTTTTGGGTATTAGATCAAGTTTTGGTATCTGGTGAACAAAGTGTTCTTAATATCCAGAAGTGTAAAGTTATCACTAAGAGTTCCAATACAGGCAGTGTGATAAGTCCTGATTGGAGTGGGCTATTGCAAATACATTGTAAAGCCAAAGTCTTTTAGTGGAATCCTTCCTGAAAAATGAAGAAGGGGTGACGTAGGAGTATTCAATCTCCGAACATCCATAAAAATATTGTGTTATTTACTTCTTGCAAGCTCTTACTTTTCCAACCGCAATTTGTCAAGTTTGCTAAACGTGTTTGAATTGTCAATTGGGAATTGTGAACCGTTTTCTGCACTCATCAGTGGTTCACGTTTCCAACCGTTTGAGAAAGAATTTTCAACCGCCTTAAAAAATGATTGAAAACTATTTTTAGAAAAGAAAATTTGAAAGAGTTCATTATTCCCCCCTCCCCCCTTCTAAACTCTTTCCCGATCCCAACAATATTTCCTGAAAAAAATAAAAAAATATTGAAGATCTATGTAATTTTAAAGTTATATGCTATGAACCATTTATCTCTCATAAAAAAGAAAAAAAATAGAAAGAGGGAAATATATTGTACAAATTAAATAAATATGTGGTCAAAGAGCATAAACTTAGTCTGATTTCATGATATTATGAAAAAATGATCAGGAAAAAAAATTTATAATAAGAATAACTATGTTTTGAATAAATAGATTTCCTATCTTTTGATTAATTTGGCTCGTTTGTCTGTCTGCATTCTGTAAACCATTTTCCTGAGCATTTATCTGTATTCCAACTCCATGAGAGAAATTGTTCCCATGAATTGACACATTTATTAACCTGTGAGGATATGGAGTTGAGACTCTTACTAGGAATTTCTGAAGGTCATGTACATTTAATTACATGAACATAAGCTTTGAATTGATCAACTCAAATTATTTCATAATTATAATTATGATGATCTTGACATAACTTTGACTGTTTTCAACTTTAATTTAAACATTTAGATAGTTCCGATTACATTTCTATTTAAATTAATCAATATGTTTTGTGTTGATATTAATGCTTAAATTGCTAGGGACTAGCAATAAGCGGGTTAGGGGGTGTGATAAACATAAAAAATTGTACATGAATTAAATATTATATAATATAAAATTATAGTTTTTGTTTTATTAAATTTTTAAATATTATATGTTTTATAATAAATTGTATAAAATATAAGTTGTTGTGTAATTATAAGTTTTTACTATTTTTACATGTTCGATAAAACAAGAATAATCTTGGCTTTACAAATGGGATTAAGATGATTCTTGGACCTGTAGAAAGTTGATTTTAATATCTACAATATTGGTGGCAAGCATGAGATAAAAATCTTCTCACAATTGAGATCAAATTAAGCAACAAATAAAGTTACTAAAGGAGTGACAATTTTACCATGCTCTAGTATTTTGACCATATCTCTCAAGTTACTTGGTCAAATGGTATTAAAAAAAACCACAATTCAAACAACTCAATTATCTACATGTTTTGTTTTATGTAAATAAGCAAAATCAGATCGGAAGATTTTCAAAAGTGGTGTGTATGATGACATAATTTCTTGGAACACCAATGAAGACTTATGTGTAGAAAATAATATTTTATTTGGAGTTGTCTCCCCAAATTTGGCTATAAATAGGGTTGCATTGTAATGTATTGAGATATCCTTCATTTTATGAACAAACTCTTGAGTTCATAATATTTCTCTCTTCGTTTTTCTTTTATTTCTTCATTTCAATATATTTAGCATGTTAATTTCATATTCAAAGTTTTACACTTTGGATAATGAGTAGCTAACTTACCAAAGTTGAGATGAAAAGGTGAAAACTCTTGATATGAGAATAATCTATATTTTATATTATTTAATCATTATTTATTATTTATGATATATTTATTTTTTTAAGCATTATTATACTCTACTTATAAGTGGGAGTTGTGATTTATTGTTGCTATATGTTACACTAAATTCTTGGAACCATTTAAATGTTAGTTGATATTACCAACCATTCAAAGTGGATACCTTGATTTATTATATATGAATATATCATAATTTTAATTTTTTGTACCATTAAAATGTTTGTTTGGTTTTACCAACCATTTAAAGTGGGAACCTTGATTTAGTGTTTACAAAAATATATATAGCACAATAAATACTTGACATTATTTATAAGTTTTGGTATATATTATATACTTATAAGATAATAATATATAACATGATATAAATATGATTATTTAATATATATTGAAACCATTTTATTAAGTGGATTTCAATAATGTTCATTAATGATAACTTTATTCAAATACCAAGAGTGGATCCTCTAATCTCAACTACTTAAATTAAAATTTGAACAATTAAAAATGATCAATTAAAGATTCAAATAATAAAAAAACAAAACAAAATGACATTGTAGTGGACTTGTAATTACCTTAGCTTCCCAATGTATACGATATTTGGACTCATCAAATTATACTACTTGTGGACAACCTGCTCTTGGGTGTGCAACAATCAAAGTCGCATCAAAATCCTCCAATTTTATGAGCTGAAGTCATGGAAGTTTCACGTAATTCACATCAAATATGTCATTAGAAGTCACAGTTTTCTGGCATTCAAGCCTCTCCAATTTTATGAGCCAGACACCGACCGCAGGTAGCGTTCATTATACAATCATCGTTGATGGAAGACAAAGAATAAACTTTATTTTAGTTATTTTTTTTAATGGGCTTGATTTAAATTTTGGATCTCATCCAAAATGAGATATTTTAATTTTGAAATTGTCTCATCATTAATTTTAAAAACTTGTGCTGTGTCGTTTGTATGGTTGCCGGATTCATGCAACTCTTGTTATTATTTTAATAATAACGCACATACTAATTATTTATAATATATCACATACATCATAAATAATAAAGGATGATTGATAACCGAGAGCTAATTAATCCGAACGAGCCATATACGGATCCATGTCCATAACCTAAGCAAATGTAGGGATGCAAATGCAATATTACATAAGCTTCCAATATTTGACGTATCTTCGATCTTCAAAACTATTTCCGAGGATTGGGCCCACCGATTTCAAATCTTAATCTCCCATTAATTATAATATTTACGTTAAATATCCATGGTACATTAGGATACAAATTAATGGAGTAGGGACGGACCATAAACCATGTCTACTTTTAATTATCAAATAATTAAAATGCAATAATACGTAAGAAATCCTAATATACACCAAGCAAATTGGTCATAGCTCTCGATCATCCTTTTACATATATTATTCAATATTATATTAATTCAATAATATCACATATTATCTACAAATTGTGTATCTCGTAAATTATCACAAACAATAATAATTATCAAATTAAATAAAAAATTTTATTTAACTTCGAATAAAATAAACACTTTGAAATTATAGTGGCATAGCATTTGTATTCCAAATTACATTCACATTGGACGAAGATCAATTCCTTTTTATGAAACTATGTATTAGTTTACTTGGATGTATCAAAGTTACAAAAATAATCCTTTCCGACCAAAATTTCGGAGGATCAACTGTTCCTGACACTATTTTCCGCTTTAATGGACCTGCAAATCTAATAATTTGACTCCGAATATGCTACATTCCATTGAATATTTTTTCCAAAAATTTTTTCCCTTACTTTGAATATCAGGCAGAGGCGTGCAAAATCTAAATTGTAGGGCCAATCTAAGTCACAACTGGCATTATTTTAGAGGTGTTGTGAAAAAATAAAAATTTACGGTAAAAAGTAAAAATCTCAAACTCTCAAAATTATCACACTACACACTTTATAATATTTTTCTCTCAACTCAATTGTGTTTTTCTTCACAAATGAGATATCTATTTATAGAAAATTTTTACAAATAATCAAAAAAATAAAATACTTCATTACCTACATCATCACACACTAATTTTTAATATTCAACACCTAATTTTACCTAATTTTCAACATTCAACATTCACATTTTCAACACAAATATTTTTTACATTTTTAAATAATTTTTCAACACTCCCCCTTGTGATGATGATCATAATGTTTGTCTTCATTACGTGTTTTTATACTGCCTCGTTAAAAACCTTACTAGGAAAAACCTATTGGGGTAAAAACCATTGTAAGGGAAAAAGAGTGCAGTCACGTAAACTCCCCCTCATGTTGACACGAACAATTCTTCACAAATTTCGTAGATTGCGCATCCCAATATTATATATGTGCTTTCTGAATATTGTCGTAGGAAGTGCCTTTGTGAAGAGATCTGATGAGTTTTCACTTGATTGAATGTGACGAACATCAATACATTTATTCTTCTCAAGCTCCTTGGTGAATGCGAAGAACTTAGGAGGAATATGTTTAGTTCTGTCGCTTTTTATGTATCCTTCTTTCATTTGAGCAACACATGCAGCATTATCTTCATATAGTATCACAGGCTTCTCGTCGAATGATAATCCGCATGAGATTTGGATATGTTGAGTCATTGATTTTAACCACACACATTCACGGCTTGCTTCATGTAGTGCAATAATCTCGGCATGATTTGATGAAGTTGTTACAAGTGTTTGTTTCTGTGAACGCCAAGAAATTGCAGTGCCTCCACGAGTAAATACATATCCAGTTTGAGAACGTGCTTTGTGTGGATCAGATAAGTATCCAGCATCGGCATAACCAATTATACTTGGATTAGCATCTTTTGAATACAAAAGTCCCAAGTCTGTCGTTCCTCGTAGATAACGGAATATATGTTTAATTCCGTTCCAATGTCTCTTTGTTGGATATGTGCTAAATCTTGCCAATAAATTTACGGCAAAAGATATATCAGGCCTTGTACAATTTGTAAGATACATAAGGGCACCGATAGCACTTAGATATGGTACTTCTGGACCAAGAATATCTTCATCATCTTCACATGGACGGAATGGATCCTTTTCTATGTTTAATGATCTAACAACCATTGGAGTACTTAAAGGATTTGATTTGTCCATATTAAAACGTTTAAGGATCTTTTCTGTATAATTTGTCTGGTGAACAAATATTCCACATTCTTTTTGTTCAATTTGTAAACCCAGACAATACTTGGTTTTTCCAAGATCTTTCATTTCAAATTCTTCTTTCAAGTATGACACAACTTCTTGAATTTCCTTATTCGTTTCAATGATGTTTAAATCATCAACACATACAGCAATAATTACGCATCCGGATGTTGTTTTCTTAATGAAAACACAAGGGCATATTGAATTATTTACATATCCCTTTTTCATCAAGTGATCACTTAGCCTATTATACCACATTCTGCCGGATTGCTTCAACCCATATAATGATCTTAGTAATTTCACAGAATAACATTCTCTGGGTTTTGAACTTTGTGCTTCAGGCATCTTAAATCCTTCAGGGATTTTCATATATATATTACTATCAAGTGATCCATATAAGTAGGCTGTAACAACATCCATAAGACGCATTTCTAAATTTTCAGATACTGCCAAGCTAATCAAATACCGAAACGTAATTGCATCCATCACAGGAGAATACGTTTCTTCATAATCAATTCCAGGCCTTTGAGAAAAACCTTGTGCAACAAGTCGAGCTTTATATCTTACTATTTCATTTTTCTCATTTCGCTTTCGAATAAAAACCCATTTGTATCCAACAGGTTTTACACCTTCAGGTGTAAGGACTATAGGTCCAAAAACATTACGTTTATTTAGCGAATCCAATTCAACCTGGATGGCATCTTTCCATTTTATCCAATCCTGCCGATTTTTACATTCACCAAAAGATTTTGGTTCATGATCTTCATTATCATTTATGATGTCGATTGCCACATTATAAGAAAATATATCATCAATTTCTTCTATATCTTTTCGGTTCCATATTTTTCCAGTATTAATATAATTGATAGAGATTTCATGATTCTCGTCAGTTTGTGGTTCTGACAAAACATTTTCATCATCATGTGTTTCTTCAGGAACATCATTCTCTATTTTGTGATCATTATGTGTTTCTTCAGG
Organism: Primulina huaijiensis; assembly: GCF_012295235.1. NCBI lineage: Eukaryota > Viridiplantae > Streptophyta > Magnoliopsida > Lamiales > Gesneriaceae > Primulina > Primulina huaijiensis. The sequence continues at coordinate 8,257,881 of NC_133320.1, forward strand.
AACATCATTCTCTATTTTGTGATCATTGTGTTTCTCTATGAATTTTCTTTTTCGAGGATTTTTATCCTTGGAACCAACTGGCCTTCCACGCTTCAGGCGTTTAATGACATCATGACTATCTTCAATTTGTTTCTTCGGAATTTCAATTCGAGCAGGGGCATTTGCAGCATGTATATATGATTTAGTTACCCCTTTTGTGTCTGCAAATGCATCTGGTATTTGATTTGCTATTCTTTGCAAGTGCACAATTTGCTGTACATCTTTTTCACATTGTTTTGTTCTTGGATCCAGATGTAACAATGATGATACATACCATGTAATTTCTTTTTCGGTATGTTTCTGTTCTCCCCCTAACATTGGGAAGATTTCCTCATTAAAATGACAATCAGCAAAACGTGCTGTGAACACGTCGCCTGTCTGTGGTTCAAGATATCGAATGATCGATGGACTATCATAACCAATATAAATTCCAATCTTTCTTTGAGGTCCCATTTTCTTTCGTTGAGGTGGTGCAATAGGCACATACACCATACATCCAAAAATTCTCAGATGAGAAATGTCTGGTTCTTTACCAAATGCAAGCTGCAATGGGGAGTATTTATGATATGCACTTGGTCTGATGCGAATTAATGAAGCAGCATGTAAAATTGCATGTCCCCATATAGAAATAGGGAGCTTTGTTTTCATAATCATTGGTCTAGCAATCATTTGCAGACGTTTAATCAATGATTCAGCCAATCCATTTTGAGTATGTACATGAGCAACAGGATGCTCAACAATGATTCCCATAGACATACAATAATCATTGAAAGTCTGGGAAGTAAATTCACCAGCATTATCAAGTCTAATTTTCTTGATTGTATAATCGGGAAATTGATTCCTCAATTTTATTATTTGAGCAAGTAATCTTGCAAATGCAACATTTCGAGTTGACAATAAACATACATGTGACCATCTGCTGGAGGCATCAATCAATACCATAAAGTATCTGAATGGTCCACATGGTGGATGGATTGGTCCACAAATATCACCCTGAATACGTTCAAGAAACATTGGTGATTCAGTTTGGATTTTGGCTGGTGATGGTCTTATAATAAGTTTTCCAAGAGAACATGCTTTACATTGAAACTTATTATTCTGAAAGATCTTCTGGTCTTTCAATGGATGACCATGTGTATTTTCTATAATTCTTCGCATCATTGTTGAACCAGGATGTCCTAATCGATCATGCCAATTGGTTAATATTGAAGAATTATCAATTACCATGTTTGATTCAATGGGACGTATATGTGTATAATGCAATCCAGTAGGGAGCATTGGTAGTTTTTCAATCACATATTTCTTTCCTGATTTATATGTGGTAAGACACATATATTTCTCATTCCCTTCATTCATTGTTTGAGTATCATACCCATGGGAATATATATCATTAAAACTCAACAAATTTCTTTTCGATTGTGGTGAATATAAAGCATCATTGATCAAAAATTTTGTACCATTAGGTAACAAAAATTGTGCTTTACCACATCCTTTAATCAAGTCTACAGGACCTGATATTGTATTCACCGTTGTTTTTGTTGGTTTTAGTTCCAAGAAATATCTTTNACCTCGATTTTGTCCTCGACCAAAATCTTGTCTATAACTTTGATTTTGGTTTCCAGGTTTAAATTCATTTTTGCTTACGACATTTACTTCAGGAAATGCCGTTGAACCAGTGGGTCGTGCCTGATGATTTCTCATTAACAGCTCGTTGTTCTTTTCCGCCACAAGGAGACAGGCGATGAGTTCAGAATATCTCGCAAATCCACGCACTCTATATTGTTGTTGTAGAGTTATATTTGATGCGTGAAATGTGGAAAATGTTTTTTCAAGCATTTCCGATTCTGTAACCTCATGTCCACAAAATTTTAGTTGCGAGATTATTCTATACATCGCCGAATTGTAATCACTGACTTTTTTAAAATCTTTGAATCTCAACGTATTCCATTCATCCCGGGCGGTCGGAAGTATAACTTCCCTTATATGTTCGAATCTTTCTTTCAATCCTTTCCACAGAGCCATGGGATCTTTTTCGATAAGATATTCACATTTTAAACCTTCATCGAGATGTCTACGCAAAAATATTATAGCTTTTGCTTTTTCTTGTAACGAAGATATACCATTTTCTTTAATGGTCTCGCTTAGACCCAATGACTCAAGATGCATTTCTACATCGAGAGTCCATGGCATATAATTTTTTCCAGTGATGTCGAGCGCAACAAATTCGAGCTTTGTTAAATTTGACATGGTGGTACTAAAAAAAATTACGATGCATTTTATTAGTTAATGAAGATTGCAATACAAAGTAATGGATAAACAACAAGTACAAGCATTTGAAAAAATAAAGAAAACATACGAGGAGGATATTCTCCGATAAATAAAAGACTCGTGAGTATGATAACCAAAATAATTAAAAATAACCTTGAGAAAGCCATCTTCTTTTTTTTCCGAAAATCTGATGAAGAATAATTGTTTAGAGAAGAAGAGAAAGTTGGAGTGATTGAATGTTTTTGTGAGATCATATTTATAGGACAAAAACTAGCCGTTTTGTTACAGTTTATGACTGTTGGTGTACAAACAAATAAATGTATGTATTTGTATAATTTTATGGTAATAATATGGTGTATATAATATTAGTCATGTTTTAAATAATTATCTATATCATATCACATTATTATAATGAGTTGTCATAAGATATTTTGTTTAAAAAAACCTTATAGGCTTTTATACTTGTCGTATCCCTTACTGGGAGTGTGGGATGTCGTTTTAACATCCTCCCAGGATTTATAACAAGTTTTTGAAAAATGTATTTTATTATAACATTATATTATATATTAAGTATATACACAATAAATAAATAAACAGTAAAATAAATATTATTACTTTTGTTACCTTTTTCTTCTGTGTGGAGCTTGGAAAAGTATGGAGGACTTTTAGAGCTTCGTGCTGATAACGTGTTGTGAAAAACTAAAAATTTACGATAAAAAGTAAAAATCTCAAACTCTCAAAATTATCACACTACACACTTTATAATATTTTTCTCTCAACTCAATTGTGTTTTTCTTCACAAATGAGAGATCTATTTATAGAAAATTTTTACAAATAATCCAAAAAATAAAATACACCATTACCTACATCATCACACACTAATTTTCAATATTCAACACCTAATTTTACCTAATTTTCAACATTCAACATTCACATTTTCAACACAAATATTTTTCACATTTTTAAATAATTTTTCAACAAGAGGAAAATTATTGTTTTAGTCCATTGATCAACGAGTAAATTAGAAGAAAATTCTCAATCTATGTTTTAACTTAGTATTTACTATTCAAAGACTAAAATCTTAGTTTAAATTCCCAAATTTTAAACAAAGAATCAAATACATCCTTGTTTTTATAACTGCAAAAGAAATAATATCAGGAACGATGTAAAATTATTTCAAACATGTAAATTATTATAATGATGTAATTAAATGATTGAAAACGAGAATTTTATCAAATAATATGGATCCGAACACATGTTAGAGATTAATTATTTGCAGGAATAATTTCAATACTTTGAAATATTTGAAACTAGAAGATCTAACCAATGTTGTGTATCAAGAGTAAGGTGGAATTTATCATAATCCAAAGATAAATTTATGATTCAATCTTATAAGTTCCTGGAAATAGTACCAAATTTTTCTAAGATCTCCAGAGATCTTAAGGAAATCCAAAAGACGGTACATATTTATGATAGTATGTTGTATCATGTACCACAAAATATGGAAAATATTTGAAAAAAATACAAAATTCTTGTAACATTAAAAATTTTTCAATCAAGAATCCAAACTCTAGAACAACAAATAAATTCAAGTAAAAAGACTTTGGTAGGAAGGTTACCATCATCCTTTGGTATTGAACCCTTATTACACCAAAGATGGACAACCAATGAATAAAAAATAAACAATCTAATTTAAATGTCTCGGAGAAGAAATTAATCTGATGACAACTTTAGAAAATATTGGTCTCGATGATCTCCAAAACTTTGCAGAATCTTTTGCAAATCTCAAAGTCGTATATTTGAATATGAACAAAATTGGGGGTAAACATCCCACAATAACATGCTCATCTTCTAACGAACCACTAATGAAAATTATGGGATATCATAACACAAATATGAGAGAACTTCAAACATATTTTCATGTTGGTATAGAAGCACACCCAACGGAAACTAGGTCAAGGAGAAGTAAAATTCCCTTGCACCAAAAACTCTATGGGAAATCTCGATTTCAATAGAGAATGATTCATTAAACTTTTAGAAATTAATCTTATGAGGTCATTTAAAATTGCACGGGACATGACTTCGATAGAAACCAATGAATTAGTTATAGCTAGAGAATCTCTCTGTGGAATACCGGGAAAATGGATACCCTATTTAAAACACAATTTATAAGGGTAGAATACTTTACAGTCAAGACACAGAGAAGGAAAATAAATATACCCAAGCTCTACATAGTATTGAATTACAAGAAATATGTTTAGTGGATGAATATATTATGTTATTTACTAAATACATATGGAATTGAAGGGTGGAGAAAAATATATCAATGCTACTTATCTTCACCAAAATGCCAAGTTCCTGGAGATAAATGCTATTAAGGAATATGTCCCTGACAATCCATATGTTTTGGCACGAATAGCATATTTTCACAAACGAAAATTTGCAGAATGATCTCTTATGACAGCATTACAAAAGAATTTCAAACGATTAAGGGGTGTTAATAAGTTTACTCAATTATGTTGTAAAGAAAATGATCTTCCAATATTAATTGGAAATAAGTCACAAAAGCAGAAAAAGAAGAATTTCGGATCTCACCTTTATGCTAGGAGTGGAAGAAGTAGAATTAGTTCTTGGAAATCAAGAACAATATGGTTTAAACAAAAAGTCAGATTTTACAAATCATGGTAGAGAACATGACCATCAAGGAGTAAGATGTTATCCCAAGCATAGAGCTCATCTCGAAGCATGGTAAGAACACCTACAAAGAAAACTTTCAGAAGAGTCATACCCAAGCTAATGAAAGTTTTAAAGATTGTAATTGCTGGACATGTAGAGCAAAAGGTCGTATTTCGATAATTTTCTAGAAAATGATAGAAGGGAAATAAAATGATTCGATACGACCCTGAATATTGAAGAATCAATTTATTACCAAAATCTTGTTCAAATATACTAGTTTGAAGATATTGCCTCATAAAAAAATATATATAAAGAAGATGAAATCTCAAGTCAAGAAGAATCTGACAGAACATAAACGAAATCTAACTAAAGATGAAGTGTTTTGACACGAAACACATGATGATTTATCTTCTTTCTTTATCCAGACAACAACATCTTATAACATGATCCAAAATATCATGAGAGAAAATCTTAGTCTACAGATATATCAATGATTCTCTGCAGGACACGTAAAAAAGTTCTTAGAAAATCTTGTTATAAGAAACATAAAGCATCATCTAATATATAAAGTTTTCAGAAGAAAAATGACAATCACAATGGAACTTACGAGAAACCAGATAGAGATGAAATTAATTATTTCTGAAGAAATTAAGGAAAAATTACAAAAACTCAAGATAAAATTAGCACGAACCATGTCGTGGATTCATATCGGAACAATCCAAATTATGATAAAAGATACTTTTAAAAAGATATAGATTAACCCTTGATATTGTTATATGCGATAAAAGAATTGGTAACATTCAAGATTCAATGCTGAGAACTATCTTAGGGAATCTCTTTGAAGGTAAAATTATATGAGTAATTTATCCAAGAATTGTCTGACCTGGCAGATCGAGATTTCAGCTGAGCTTTGACGTTGCATCAAAACTTCAAAGAAAGAAGGCTGATAAAAGAGAGTAATAAACCATATTCTATTACCTATCAACTTTTATATTCTCTATATAATACACATCATTTAGAATTACTTTTTAGAAATGAGTTTATTAAAATACCAGAAATATTTGGAAAAACTGTCTGGGCAATTTATCCAGAAAAAATCGAGTTTCCTTTAATACAAGAAATAGATATTCAGATTCAAGACAAACCGATTTTACAAAGAAATCAAAGTCTTAAACTTGAATCAAGAAGATTATCTTTTCAAGGAAATATAATAACAAGTCAAAGATGGGAGAAAACATCTCTAAAATAAGTCCAACCGGGAACAAAAAGTTTATCAACAATAGGAAAAATTAAAAGTTTAGAAGGATGGAATGAATTTGAAATAGTATTTGATATTATAAAACAAAGAAGTCAATTTTCTTGAAATACTATGTACTATTTGGAACAACCTATAGTAGGAATTTGCCAAGGGATGATCAATATCGGAGAATTGGAAGTTCACATTCAAGGAATCCCAAGAAAAGAACTTGATCAATTGGTTTTTGGGCTAGAGTTTCTTGATAAACACAAACCTTGGAAAATACGGGAGAATGGAATATAATTCAAGGCATAAGATAGAATATGGAAAATCCAATTACCACGAACGCGTTACCGATGTACATACCAGTAGGGATGTTATATGAACAACATAAAGCATAATATTTTATTGCTTATATTGTTTCAAGGGCTAGAATCTGTATAGCAAAAAGACAAGTTTTTCCAAAAGAATTGGAAGAAGAATTACCTCAGATTGCTAGACAAGATTTAAATCTTAATCTTATGTAAAAAGATTAAGATGACATAAATATTAATCGACGGTGCTAGACAAAAACCTTGGTACAAAGTAAAAACACCATTGTTTAATTTTCATGATACAAAAGCTAACATTCTGATAAGAAACAATTTCATACAAATGTTTGTCATATACACATCATAGTCCAGAGACTTAGAGAGACATTTTACAAAAAAATTCAATCGAGTTCCATAGCAAACGTGGTGATGAACGAAAACTTTTGAACCCAAAAATGAAGAATTTTAAACAGTTTGAAGAAGCAATGCTTCAATTGAGAGCAGATATAACCTCCAATCAGAAGAAATATAATTTCTCAAGATAGCACTACACCAGAATGCGGTAGAGTTTGAATCGAAAGTATCCTTAGAATATGTCACGAAAAGGATAAAAAAAATTTACAATGAAAATCCTTTGGCATAGTGGGATAAAAATCAACTTATAATCCAGCCTTAAAATCGAGGAAGTCAAATAGTATGAATTTATCAAATGCACGCCTATCCCGATGAACATAATCGATAAAAAAGATATGCAAGTTATTATGAAAGAACATTTAGACCTTGGACTAATCAAAACAGGAATATCTCCTGAAACTTCTACTAGTTTAAAATGCGGTACTATTTTTTTTTAAAAAAAAAACTATTGTTTGGAAATAAACTGTAAAACCCGTAAAATAGACTACGTATAAGCCATGCATAATTCCTAATATTTAAATTAAAATGATTTTTATCGCATGAGTATTTAAATTCTCTTCTTTAAATTTAATTATTTTATTGCAGTAGTTTAATTACTACCATTTCAGTTAAATAACTAAGATCGGACTGGAGTTGGGGTATTGAGATAAAATTTAATAATTACAAAACATTCCTAGAATTTATTTAAGATAAATAATAAGTCAATTTAATATAAAAGAATGTTTAAGGAATTATTTGAGTAATTTAAATATTTAGCCATGCATGCAAGATAATGTTATTCCATAATTAATTTCTTAATTCACTAAAATATTTAATGAGTAGATAAAACTCTAAAGATTTAAAATTCAATAATTAAGAAATATTTCCCCTCCACTTTTGTTAGCAATTTTTCGGCCATCTCCCTTAGGAGATTTGAAAATATTTATCTACTCTCCAATTTTAATATCTTTCCTTAACATTTTCATGGCATGGATAATTTTTTCAACTTTAAATCATCAATAATTATTAATTAAGCAATTCCCCACCTTCAATTTTTTATTGAAAATTTCGAAAATCACCATTTAAGATTTAAATCAAATTTGACAACTCACAACTTTGACTTTCTTTCCTTATCCAAATTTTTGGTAGATAATCCCTCAACTTTTAATCCTCAATAATCTGTAATTAGGCAAATTTTTACCTCCTTTTGAGAGATAAAAATCGGCCCCCTCCTTAATTAATTTAAAGATATTTGACAACCCATTTCTTTAATATCTTTCCTTATCTTTTCTTGTTAGATAATCCCCTAAATTTTTATTCTCCACTAATTAATATTTAAGCAATATTCTCCCTTATTTTACAAGCTTCAAAATCGGCCACTCTTGTTGAGATTTAATATTGATTGCCAACTCACTACTTAATTCATCTCCTTAATCCATTCTTGGTAGATAATTCCCTCACCATTTAATATTCAATAATTAAACAATTAAACAATTTTCTACCCTTATTTGCAATGATATTTTCGGCCATCACCCTAGTAAATCAACCCCAAAATCTTTGATATCATTTTCCTTTCCTTATCTCTCAAATTCAAGGATAGCATGAATTATTCCCTTCCATTTATCTGGCAACCTCCCAATTATCTTCCTAGACTCCCTCCCCACCATTATCACCGAATTTCAGAACATTTGAGAGAGGGAAAAACGTGAGAAGTAAGGAAAAAAAAAACAAGAGAGAAATAGTAAGAAAGCGAAGCACTCCGTCTCCTCCGCGCCGCGTCGTCGCTCGTTTGTTTGTCTTTCAAAACAAAAAATTCCAGGCATGTTTCTATCATTCAAGGCTCTTCAATAAAGTCGTATAATTAATTTTAAATATCATATGTACACGAATTTGAAGGGAAAAACCGAAATACATGACAAATATCTTCGAAATCAAGGTGCAGATTTTCGGTTTTCCCTTGTGCTCTCACGGTTTGGCTTGTTTCTGTTGTTTCAGGGTTCGGCTCGATCCTAGGCTCCCAAGGCTGCACATAGGCACGTACTAGGGTGTGTCAAGACCGTGTTGGTCCATTAGTTCAAGCCCCATGCATGCTGGAATTGAGAAAATACAGCAACTTTTCCATAGAGTCATTTTTGTGTCTCGCGTTGCACGATTTTGGTCTAAGGCAAGTGTTCTGATCTTGGCTGCACTAGGGGTTGTAGCCATGGTTAGAACCCTTCCTTAGCATGTCTAGGACATGACAAAGATGACCTTTCATGGCTTGGTTCATAGCCCCATCGGTTTTAAAACAAACAATACACAACAGCCCCTTCGCCCCCTCATTTCTGCATGTGTAGTGTGTGTTCGGTTTTGGGTGTTGGTGTGGATCTTGGTTGGCACTTTAGCCATTAGTCACGGTTCATACCATACCCCTTGTTGTCTAGATCATGTCATGGTCTATCAAATGGCCACTGGAATGACATGGGACAGCAAACGAAGCAACCCTCCCCACGCCTGTACATGCGTTCTCGGGTGGGAGCTACGAACCATTTCGGTTGTGGGTTGGATTGTGGCTGGCCTAGGGCCCTTAGCCATGGTTCAAAACAACCCTTAGGATGTTGGGAAGAGGCTCTGGTCGGTGGTTCAAGCCCCAATGGCCATTAGCCTCGCAAACAACGCAAGGAAACGCTTACACAGCTGCTGTAATTTCTGGACAGCAAGTTGTGCTGCGGTTCAGAGGTGCATTTCGGGTTCTTGGTTTGCTTTTAGCATATGGTCTTCGACTGGACAATACCTCATCAAGTTAGGAAGGTCATGTTTTTGGCCGTTTCTGATTCGGATCTGTTTAGAGGTCGTACGACAATTTACGGTGCGATGTGCCAAATTGACTCTCGAAAGAGCGTTTCATGTTTTGGTCTCCATTCACCAAAGTTTCGACTTGTACTATTTTAGGAGCATAATTTCTTCATTTTAGACGTATTTTAATCATGACTAAATGATGGTTTGGTGTTGGTTTGGGTTGGCACGGAGTCATGATTAGATACTAAGTTAGTTGGGCGTAAATGTCTCATTCTTTGGAGTCAATTACAAAGCTTGGTCACGATAAATCATTTGCATATCTTTCATGTTAGATTTTAGTCTCAGCGAGCCTGGGAGCGATCCAACCCAATCAGTAAAATTTTTACAGGATATTTAATGATGTTCTTTAATTATATTATGTGCAAAATATTCATTTTGATATTTATGCGATATTGCTTGTGGTCACTTTACTATCATGGGATTATTACTTCACCCGGTCGACAGTTATCGGTAATTTCAGTTTTGTATCACCCCGTATACTGTGGCATTAGTGTGATCAGACGATTAGTATTTCACCCGGTCGTCAGTTACCGGTCTCGGTCGTTAGTTACCGGTCAGTTCAATTTAGTGCAGTTCATGGGGCCACTTGCGTAGAACATAATCTCAACAAAATTATGACAGGCTATTTTATTACAGAGCTCTATTGAGCAAACAGTTCACTTATGATTTCCAGTTCAGTTATGCACGTATTTATAATTATCCATGATAAGATATTTACAGTTCAGTTATGCAAGTACTATAATTCCTCATGACATGATATTTTCACTTCGCATGCAATTTTATTATTATCTATTCACTTGTTATTTACGATATATGCATGCTGAGTCTTTAGACTCACTAGACTTGATTGTTGTAGGTAGTGATGATGTCGGGATCGAGGGGGGGACCAGTGAGCCAGCTCGAGTCTGGAGTAATGGGACCCAAGGACCCTATTTATCAGTTTATTTATTATTTTTGTGAAAACTCATTTTATTACGATGAATTATTTTAAACTGTCGTTTTGAAACATTATTTACTTCCGCTGCTATTTTTGAACATTAAACTTTATTTATCAGTTTATTTATGAATGAGGTATTTTAATTATTTAAAGAAAAAAATTTTAAATTTTTCCACAAATTTTCAAGCACGAATTTAGAGGCCACTACAGGTGGTATCAGAGCCTATGTTCTTGTAAAAGGTTGCACTACTACTGACCTCGAGAAGCTCACGAAGTCACGTCTTCGGTCTGTAAGTTTTACATTCATGCATTTATTTAAAGCCGGAATTATTTTAACTGCATGTTCTCATAAAGTATTTTTACGTTCAGATTTTAATTGTTCAGTATTTATTTACATTTAAATAAATTATGGAATTATGCATGTTGGTTACGTATGGGTTATATATGGAACAGTATGCCTCCTAGACGCCAGGTTGGACGCCCGAGAGGTGATGATGAGCGCCGTCATGAAGACGGTGAGGGTCAAGGACAGGGGGGATTCGGACCTCCACCCCCTCCACCTGACATGAATGCCCAGATGCTAGCTGGGATGAACCGGTTCTTCACACAGTTTGCGGGGAACAATGCCGCAATAGCAGCTAGACCGACAGGGGCCGAAGCTATTTATGAGAGATTCATGAAGATGCGTCCTAAGGAGTTTTCAGGGACGACGGACCCCATGATTGCCGAGGGCTGGATCAAGTCCCTCGAGGTTATCTTCGAGTTTATGGAGCTTGGAGATGCAGACAGAGTTCGTTGTGGCACCTACTTATTCGGAGGAGATGCTACTTATGGTGGGAAGGAGCATCAGTAGCCCTTAACTTTGCTACGCTGAGTTGGGCGCGTTTCACGGAGGTATTCTACGCCAAATATTTTACTGAAGAAGTGCGCACCAGGTTGAACACGGAATTCATGAGCCTGAGGCAGGGAGATCTGACTGTTACGGAGTTCATCCGTAAGTTTGAGAGGGGTTGTCATTTTGTGCCCCTGATCGCGAATGATGCTAAAGCAAAGTTGATGCATTTCTTGGTGGGTCTACGGCCGATCTTGCGCCGTGATGTTAGGGTGTCTGACCCTACTACTTATGAGATCGCTGTCTCCAGAGCTCTAGCTACAGAGCAGGATCAGCGTGATATCGAGAGAGACCGCCAGGGCAAGCTCCCAGTCAAGGTACCACACCGCCCTCCTCCTCAGCAGCATCAGCAGCAGAATAAGAGGCCTTTCCATGGCCCGCCCAGAAACAGAGGCCACCAGCAGCAGCAGCGGGGACGCGCAATCCCTAAGCCTATTGAGCATCCGATCTGTCCCAAGTGCACACGCCGCCATGCTGGAGTATGTAAGTATGGCTCAGGGAAGTGTTACAAGTGTGGTAGCACAGACCACATACTACCGCAGTTCCCTCAGAGGAATCTGCCTACCCAAGGCAGGGTGTTTGCTCTCCATGCTACGGAGACGAACCCCGATACCATGCTTATGACAGGTACCTTTAAGCTTTAAATTTATATTTGGGATTTAATGTTTTGGGTGAGATTTTGAACCTAGTATTGCGATAGGATTGAATGCTCTACTCAGTATTAGTTTTGGGGAATTTAAGTTAGAAGAACTTTGGCCTTTGCATATCTATAAGTTAGTTTTGTGATTATTGGGTTCAGCCTAGTGTTCTAGCCTTTCAGGGAGAATTTTCATAGCTGGCTCAGCTACAAAAGCCTTGATAGATTCAGGGGCTACTCACTCATTTATTTCTGAGGTCTTTGCGAATTTTCTCAAAGTTAAGACCGTTGGGCTAGATGTAGCCTACTCAGTGGTACTGCCTTTGGGAGAGGAGATGGCAGCCACCAAGGTGATCCGAGACATAGATCTGGAGCTTCATGGCAACCTTGTTTATGCGGATCTGATTGTCTTGACGATGCCAGAGTTCGACATCATATTAGGCATGGATTGGCTATTGCGGAACTGAGTGTTGATAGACTTCCAGCGGAGATCTGTTCTAGTCCGACCGCCTGGGATGACACATTTCTTATTTGAGACGGACAGGTACTTTCCCTTACCGCGCATTATTCCTTATGTCCAGGCTAGGAAGCTCATGCATAGAGGGTGTCGAGCGTTTTTAGCAACTTTTATATCTGTCCCCGAGGCACGCAGTCAGTCAGCCTCAGATGTCCTAGTTGTCCGAGATTTTCTAGACGTTTTTCCTGAAGACGTCTCTGGTATGCCACCTGAGCGAGAGGTGGAGTTTTCCATTGAGCTTGTGCCAGGTAGACCCAGCGAAAGTTGCAGCCGTCAGAGACTGGGTTGTGCCGCAAAATGCATCTGAGATCCGTAGTTTTCTTGGCCTAGCAGGATATTATCGGAAGTTCATTCAAGGATTCTCCTCTATCGCAGTTCCACTCACATCATTGACAAAGAAGAATGTGAAATTTGTGCGGAGCGATGAGTGTCAGAAGAGCTTCGATACTTTAAAGCAAGCTCTTATCTCAGCACCAGTTTTGGCCATGGCGTCAGGGCCCGGTGAGTTTATCTTGTATACCGATGCTTCGAAGCTCGGTCTTGGCGCAGTATTGATGCAGCATGGGAAGGTGATAGCATATGCTTCTCGTCAGTTGAAAACTCATGAGAAGAATTACCCTACACATGATCTAGAGTTGGCAGCCGCTGTTTTTGCTTTGAAGATCTGGAGGCATTATTTGTACGGGGAGAAGTGCCAGATTTTTACCGAACATAAGAGCCTCAAGTACTTCTTTACGCAGAAAGAGCTGAATATGCGTCAGAGGCGATGGTTGGAGCTTGTGAAGGATTATGATTGCGACATGAGCTACCACCCGGGTAAAGCTAATGTAGTTGCGGATGCATTGAGCAGGAAAGTCGCAGTGATGGCCCATTTGACGATTTAGAGACCTCTTCAGTCTGAGATACAGAGGTTTGATCTAGAGGCATATCCTCAAGGTAGAGTTCCCCGTCTATCCACCTTGACGATCCAGTCTTCTCTCATTGACAGTATTTGTAGTGGTCAGCCAGCAGATGAAAAGTTGGCAAAGTGGAAGCAGAGAGATGAGGCCAAGGGCAGTGTCTTGTTTTCAGTTAGTGATGGTATTTTGAGATACCGGGATACGATATGGGTTCCTAGCAGTGATTCTATCCGAGCAGATATTCTATCAGAGGCCCATATGTCGCTGTACTCTATTCATCCAGGGAGTACGAAGATGTACAAAGACCTGCAGTTATTGTACTGGTGGCCGGGAATGAAGAAGGATATCAGACGCTTTGTATCCGAGTGTCGGACTTGTCAGTTAGTGAAGGCAGAGCATCAGAGACCAGCAGGATTGCTCAAGTCTCTTCCTATTCCCGAGTGGAAGTGGGAGAATGTTACCATGGATTTTGTGACCAGGTTGCCCAAGTCAGTCAGAGGATCAAACGCTATCTGGGTGATTGTCGATCGTCTTACCAAATCAGCGCACTTCTTGCCTATTAAGACGACTTTCACCATGATTCAGTATGCAGAGTTGTATAACCGGGAGATAGTCCGACTTCATGGTATTCCAGTTTCTATCATATCTGACATAGACCCCAGATTCACTTTCTCATTTTGGAAGAGTTTGCATTCGACGATGGGTACGAAGTTGTTGTTTAGCACAGCTTTCCACTCTCAGACAGATGGGCAGTCAGAACGAGTTATTCAGATTTTGGAGGACCTCCTCCGTGCTTGTGTTATTGATTTCTCAGTGAGTTGGGAGTCGAACTTGCCATTAGTGGAGTTCACTTATAACAACAAATTTCAGTCGTCTATAGGAATGGCACCGTATGAAGCACAATATGGTCGCAAGTGCAGATCTCCTGTTCATTGGGATGAAGTAGGGGAGAGATCAGAGTTAGGTCCGTAGATTATTCAGCAGATTGCCGATGTAGTAGTCAAGATCCATGATAGGATGAGGACTGCTCAGAGTCGACAGAAGAGTTATGCGGACCAACGGCGACGAGATTTAGAGTTTGCAGTTGGCGATCATGTTTTTGTGAAGGTGGCACCTATGAAGGGTGTCATGCGGTTTGGGAAGAAAGGGAAGCTCAGTCCGAGATTCATTGGACCATTTGAGATCCTCGACAGAGTAGGGACGTTAGCTTATCGTGTAGCTCTTCCGCCGAATCTGGCCGGAGGACACAATGTTTTCCACGTCTCTATGCTGAGGAAGTATATGGCGAATCCTTCGCATGTGCTGAATTTTGAACCGTTGCAGCTCACTCCGAACCTGTCTTACGAAGAGAGACCAGTGCAGATCTTAGACAGACAGGAGAAGAAGCTTCGGAACAAGCTGGTTAAGCGAGTTAAAGTCAAATGGCTTAACCATTCAGAGGAGGAAGCTACGTGGGAGTCTGAGCCAGAGATGAGGAGTCGGTATCCCGAGTTATTTGGTGAGTTTTAATTTCGAGGACGAAATTTCTTTTAAGGGGGGGTTGGATTGTAGAAACCGTAAATTAGACTACGTATAAGCCATGCATAATTCCTAATATTTAAATTAAAATGATTTTTATCGCATGAGTATTTAAATTCTCTTCTTTAAATTTAATTATTTTATTGCAGTAGTTTAATTAATACCTTTTCAGTTAAATAACTGAGGCCGGACTGGAGTTAGAGTATTGAGATAAAATTTAATAATTACAAAACATTCCTAGAATTTATTTAAGATAAATAATAAGTCAATTTAATACAAAAGAATGTTTAAGGAATTATTTGAGTAATTTAAATATTTAGCCATGCATGCAAAATAATGTTATTCCATAATTAATTTCTTAATTCAATAAAATATTTAATGAGTAGATAAAACTCTAAAGATTTAAAATTCAATAATTAAGAAATATTTCCCCTCCACTTTTATTAGCAATTTTCGGCCATCTTCCTTAGGAGATTTGAAAATATTTATCTACTATCCAATTTTAATATCTTTCCTTAACCCTTTCATGGCATGGATAATTCCTTCAACTTTAAATCATCAATAATTATTAATTAAGCAATTCCCCACCCTCAATTTTTAATTGAAAGTTTCGAAAATCACCATTTAAGATTTAAATAAAATTTGACAACTCACAACTTTGACTTCCTTTCCTTATCCAAATTTTTGGTAGATAATCCCTCAACTTTTAATCCTCAATAATCTTTAATTAAGAAAATTTTTACCTCTTTTTGAGAGATAAAAATCGGCCCCCTCCTTAATCAATTTAAAGATATTTGACAACCCATTTCTTTAATATCTTTCCTTACCTTTTCTTGTTAGATAATCCCCTAAATTTTTATTCTCCACTAATTAATATTTAAGCAATATTCTCCCTTATTTTACAAGCTTCAAAATCGGCCACTCTTGTTGAGATTAAATATTGATTGCCAACTCACTACTTGATTCATCTCCTTAATCCATTCTTGGTAGATAATTCCCTCACCATTTAATATTCAATAATTAAACAATTAAACAATTTTCTACCCTTATTTGCAATGATATTTTCGGCCATCACCCTAGTAAATCAACCCCAAAATCTTTGATATCATTCTGCTTTCTTTATCTCTCAAATTCAAGGATAGCAAGAATTATTCCCTTCCATTTATCTTGCAACCTCCCAATTATCTTCCTAGACTCCCTCCCCACCATTATCACTGAATTTCAGAACATTTGAGAGAGGGAAAAACGTGAGGAAGTAAGGAAAAAAAACAAGAGAGAAATAGTAAGAAAGCGAAGCACTCCGTCTCCTACGCGCCGCGTCGTCGCTCGTTTGTTTGTCTTTCAAAACAAAAATTTCCAGGCATGTTTCTATCTTTCCTTGCTCTTCAATCAAGTCGTATAATTAATTTTAAATATCATATGTACACGAATTTGAAGGGAAAAACCGAAATACATGACAAATATCTTCGAAAACAAGGTGCAGATTTTCGGTTTTCCCTTGTGCTCTCACGGTTTGGCTTGTTTCTGTTGTTGCAGGGTTCGGCTCGATCCTAGTCTCCCAAGGCTGCACCTATGCACGTACTAGGGTGTGACTAGATTGTGTTGGTCCATTAGTTCAAGCCCCATGCATGCTGGAATTGAGAAAATACAGCAACTCTTCCATATAGTCATTTTTGTGTCTCGCGTTGCACGATTTTGGTCTAAGGCAAGTGTTCTGATCTTGGCTTCCCTAGGGGCTGTAGCCATGGTTAGAACCCTTCCTTAGCATGTCTAGGACATGACAAAGATGACCTTTCATGGCTTGGTTCATAGCCCCATCGGTTTTAAAACAAACAATACACAACCGCCCCTTCACCCCTTCATTTCTGCATGTGTAGTGTGTGTTCAGTTTTGGGTGTTGGTGTGGATCTTGGTTGGCTCTTTAGCCATTAGCCACGGTTCATACCATACCCCTTGTTGTCTAGGTCATGCCATGGCCAATCAAATGGCCACTGGAGTGACATGGGACAGCAAACGAGGCAACCCACCCCACGCGTGTACATGCGTTCTCGGGTGGGAGCTACGCACCATTTCGGTTGTGGGTTGGATTGTGGCTGGCCTAGGGCCCTTAGCCACGGTTCAAAACAACCCTTAGGATGTTTGGAAGAGGCTCTGGTTGGTGGTTCAAGCCCCAATGGCCATTAGCCTTGCAAACGACGCAAGGAAACGCTTACACAGTTGCTGTAATTTCTGGACAGCAAGTTGTGCTGCGGTTCAGAGGTGCATTTCGGGTTCTTGGTTGGCTTTTAGCCTATGGCCTTGGACTGGACAATACCTCATCATGTTAGAAAGGTCATGTTTTTGGCCGTTTGTGATTCGGATCCGTTTAGAGGTCGTACGAGAATTTACGGTACGATGTGCCAAATTGACTCTCGAAAGAGCGTTTCATGTTTTGGCCTCCATTCACCAAAGTTTCGACTTGTACTATTTTAGGAGCATCATTTCATCATTTCAGAGATATTTTAATCATGACTAAATGATGTTTTGGTGTTGGTTCGGGTTGGCTCGGAGTCATGATTAAATACTAAGTTAGTTGGACGTAAATGTCTCATTTCTGGGAGTCAATTACAAAGCTTGGTCATGATAAATCATTTGCATATCTTTCATGTTAGATTTTAGTCACAGCGAGCCTGGGAGCGATCCAACCCAATCAGTAAAATTTTTACAGGATATTTAATGATGTTCTTTAATTATATTACGTGAAAAATATTCATTTTGAAATTTATGCGATATTGCTTGTGGTCACTTTACTATCATGGGATTATTACTTCACCCGGTCGTCAGTTCAGTTTTGTACCACCCAGTATACTGTGGCATTAGTCTGATCAGACGATTAGTAATTCACCCGGTCATCAGTTACCGGTCCCGGTCGTCAGTTACCGGTCAGTTCAGTTCAGTGTAGTTCATGGGGCCACTTGCGTAGAACATAATCTCAACAAAATTATGACATGCTATTTTATTACAGAGCTCTATTGAGCAAACAGTTCACTTATGATTTCCAGTTCAGTTATGCACGTATTTATAATTATCCATGATAAGATATTTACAGTTCAGTTATGCAAGTACTATAATTCCTCATGACATGATATTTTCATTTCGCATGCAATTTTATTATTATCTATTAACTTGTTATTTACGATATATGCATGATAAGTCTTTAGACTCACTAGACTTGATTGTTGTAGGTACTAATGATGTCGGGATCGAGGCCGGGGAACAGTGAGCCAGCTCGAGTCGGCAGTAGTGGGACCCGAGGACCTTATTTATCAGTTTATTTATTACTTTTGCGAAAACTCATTTTATTACAATGAATTATTTTAAACTGTCGTTTTGAAACATTATTTACTTCCGCTGCTATTTTTGAACATTAAACTTTATTTATCAGTTTATTTATGAATGAGGCATTTTAATTAATTAAAGAGAAAAATTTTAAATTTTTCCACAAATTTTCAAGCACGAATTTAGAGGCCACTAAATAAACATTTAAATAAATCGTATACATGCAATCATACGTAAAAACATCATTTAAAAATTATCATGAACAATCACCAATAAAAAGTAGCGAGTAAAAATATGAGAAAAATCCTACATCCAACAGTAAAATAACCCAGTGTATAAAATACTTGTATCCTCTCAAAACATGAAATCATAATAGTGCAAAACAATCATAGGCCATCGGGTCGTGTCACGCACCAGGTCCGCTGACTCAGAGTCCAGCACCTCCAGTCTCCTCGACGTCAAACTCACCTGCATCACACACGCCTAGTGAGTCTAAAGACTCAACACACCTGTATCATAAATAACAAATACCTATATGTAGCACACAACAGTGAAAAATATCATAATCAACATATCTTTCATGAAATTTAAAAGCGTAACGTAAACGTATCGTGGAAAAATCATATCGTGTCGAATCATATCATCATGTACGTGTCAAAACAGCTCATCAAATCAGCATAAACTTAAACATTTTCTTTTAATTGAATTCAGTTCATTAGTTGTGACTTTCGTATCAGCTCTATCGATGGATCCATCTATAAAACCGTGGTACCCGGCACTACAAGAAAAAAGGCCTATGACAACTGTTTTTTCCCGTTGTTGTAGGCCTTTTAAAACCGTTGTTAGAAGCCCTGTGGTTAAAGGGTGTGCTCAAAGACAACGGTGAAAAACCGTTGTCGTAGACGTCTAAAGATGACGGTGAAAAACCGTTGTCGTAGGTATACAAAACCGTTGTTAAAGGTCATGTGGTTAAAGAATTCGCTAAAAGACAACGGTTCTAGAGTGTTGTTGTAGTTACAATTTGCGACGGTTTTTAAACAACCGTCGCAAATTAATTTGCGACGGAAATCATCGTTACCCGTCGCTAAAATTAGCGACGGTTGTAATTAAAATAGTCGCTAAAGAGCGACGGTTTTATACACCGTCGCTAAAGCGATGTTATTTATTCAATTTCGTCGCTAATATTAGCGACGGTGTTTTATGCTTTCCGTCGTTATTTTTGTCAGTAAAATAAAAAAAAATTTCAGTCGAAAATATTATATTCTTGATTTTAAAAATTTATTAAACTTTAAAAAAAAAAACGAAATTAAAATTGTGTAAGTGATNATTAAAATAGTCGCTAAAGAGCGACGGTTTTATACACCGTCGCTAAAGCGATGTTATTTATTCAATTTCGTCGCTAATATTAGCGACGGTGTTTTATGCTTTCCGTCGTTATTTTTGTCAGTAAAATAAAAAAAAATTTCAGTCGAAAATATTATATTCTTGATTTTAAAAATTTATTAAACTTTAAAAAAAAAAAAGAAATTAAAATTGTGTAAGTGATAAAAATTTTAATTGCTGTGAAGTGGTAAAAATTTATTAATCTTTAAAGAGAAAAACGAAATTAAAATTGTGTAAGGGAGAAAAACTTTAAGTGTTGTGAAGTGGTAGGGTAGAAAATGGACTGAGGGTTGGGATATTTATAGACAGTTGGCGACGGTTTTGATTAAACCGTCGCAATTAGCGGCAGTTATTATTTCAACTGTCGCCGATTTAAAATTAGCAACGCTTTTATAAGAATTGTCGCTTTATTTAGCAATTGTTATATTTAACTGTCGCTAAATATAGCGACGGTTAAATATAAACCGTCGCTAATTATAGATCGGCGACGGTTTACCAAAACGGTCGCTAAATGTAGCGACGGTTATACAAAAACCGTCGCTAAATTTAGCGACCGTCTTCGGAAAACCGTCGCTATATCTACATCGGCGACAGTTTTACTTAAAACCGTCGCAAATTTTAGCGACAAGTATACTTAAACCATCGCAATATTTAAATTAGCGACGGTATAGTATAACCGTCGCTAATTTTAGCGACAGATTTTACTTAGGCCGTCGCAAAATCTAATATTGACAACAAAATTTGTAGAAAAACCAGTTGAAAGACAACAATTTTTTAGAAACCGTTGTCGTAGCTTGAAGAAAAACGCTAATACCCAACAGTTTAAAAACCGTTGTCGTAGTCCCAAAAAAAAAACGCTCATAGACAACGGTTTTTAAAAAACGTTGTCGTAGGCAAAAAAACGCTCATAGACAACGGTTTTTAAAAACCGTTGTCGTAGATATATCAAAGACAACGGTTTTAAAGAAACTGTTGTCTTTTAGCGGATTTTTTTAGGCTACGACAATGGTTTTTGTTAAAACCGTTGTTAAAAGTAAAAAGACAACGGTTTTTGTTAAAACCGTTGTCTTTGATGTGTTGTTAAATAGGATTTTTGTTGTAGTGCGGCGTCAGGGGACATCAACGACAGCATTACCCGTCCACTGAGCCCGGGCCTCAGTTCATCATATTTCATGTCATCGTATACATATACATCGTCAGTCACAACCAATTCTCATCCTTCAAAAATATCATCATTTTCATTACTTAATAAAATCATGCATATGCGTAACTTTTCCTTTAAACCAAGCATGCAATTTATTTATCATAATTACGTAAAAATCGTAAAAATTATGCATAAATATTTAAAATATCATATATTTGATCTCATGGCGTTGCCAGCACCAAAACCTCACCCCAGGTACAAAATGACCATTTTGCCCATGTAAACCCAAAAATTATCGTTTCACCCCTGGACCTCTAAAATTTACCCGAAGCTTATTAAACTCCTTAAAATATCCCAAAAAATTTTTTAAAGTATTCCTAGACATAAACCCGAGGGAAAATCAGACTTAAATGATTCGTTTTTAAAACTCGGACCGGGATCCCGTTTTTAACCTGAATCGACTCGAAACTTAATCAAATTTTTCCCAACTTTTTACCATACCTTAAAAACTCTAAAATGCTCCTAAAACAATACAATCCGCCCCCTAAACTTCTGGCTGCTAATACCAGCAACCAACAAAACTCTCACCCCTTTCAAAGTCACCACCTTGTGCGCTCTCTTTCCTTAAACTCATGCCATCCACTTAACCCCGACACACCAGCCCTTAACCAGCATACCAAAGACTTAGACTAGGCCCTAAAGAACCTACCTTAACCACTCAACCAGTCCCATGCAGCCTACACAACTCGCACAGCCGCTAGACACCAATGAGTACCGCCGCGACTCTTTTCACTACATCGAACGGTTCGCGCTTGGGCTGTTCCAGCAGGTGCCGAGCCCTTCCAAGCCCTGTCTCATACCCATCAGGGTGTTATTCATGGCACGGTTGAGCCCTTGCACTGCTGGTTGGTCCCTTGCACGCACCCTACCCCAAAACCGAACCCAAGTGGGACATCACACCCGATCTATCCAAGTTCCAACCAAAACCGACTCCAGCCCTATTCCCTTACTGACTCACGTGCTTCAGGCCCCTCATGACAGCAATCCTACAGCAACGTGAGTTGGTAAAAAAAAATACAACGCAAGGATGAACAAAACCGAAGCCTTTCTTTGCTACATGCTGGATCGAGACTTACACAACCAAACAAGCATAACAGCATATATATCGTGTATGGTGCATGAAGAAAGATACAAATGCGTGCCTTGATGATTGTTTTAGGAAGACGATCGAGGAACCACAGCCGAGGAGAAAGCTTTTTGCTGGAAGTGGAAAAAAATGGTAACCGACAATTTGTAGCAGCAATTCACGAGAGAAATTGTGAGTGGAGGAGGTGGGCAGCTATTGAAACGTAAATAGGTTTAGTGGGGAGTTAATGGAGGAAATTAGGTACTAATTATAAGGTTTATGATTAATTAAATGATTGAATAATAGATAATGGGCTTAAATTTGATAATTAAAAGTTTAAAAAGTTAATTAAGCCCAATAAGCTCTAAAATAGGTCCATTAAATCTAATCATACAACCGAAAAATATTTCGTGTTGATAGGGTTTTGAAAATAATAGCCGAACTCTTAAAAAGTCTCCCGGTTCGATAAAATTTGCGTACCGTTAAAAATTAAAATCATTCGGGTAAAAAAACCCGAAAATTTCTATTTTTGAAAATTACACTTAAAAAAGCTTTAAATTAATTTATAAAAATAAATAGTGTAATTAAAATAATTTTCCTGAAAATTCTCCGGTCTCCGGTCCTCGTTCGAGTGTGAAATGCACCTAGAAACCCTTATGCATGAATTTCATTAATTAAATCATATCATCCACGAATTATGCATAAAAATAATTAAACACATATTTAAAAATAACAAATCCTAGATTGCATGTACTTAGGTTAGTGAATTAAATTCCTAGATAAAAATCGTTGTCGTTGAACGGACTTTCAACAACACCCTCAGTTACAACTGTTTTAAAAAAGCTAACGACAACGGACCGTATTTGGTGTAGTGTCTGGTAAGAATAATGGTGAGATCAAAAGAAACAAACTCAGATTGGTTATTGATTATCAATAAATTAATAAAATCTTGGAGTTTGATGGGTATTTTATATTTGCAGAGAACATTTAATTAGTTGTATATTCAACACCAAATTATTCTCTAAATTTGATTGTAAGTCTGGATTTTACCAAACCCGGATGGAAAAAAAAAGTAAAAAATTCCCCGCTTTCACCACACCAAAATTTTCCAAATGTACTAAAAGAAAAGAAACAATTTCAAAGCTTTTTAAGAGATGTTATTTTTGCTGGGATGTTTATTAAGGAGCTTAGCAAAACACAAAAATATTTAGTCTATTTGAAAAAAGCTGCAAAATTTATATGGAAAGAAGAATTCACAATAGGGCTTAGCCAACTAAAGGAAATTTGAAAAAAAACTTCCAAAAATGGATACTCTTCAAGATGAAGATGATATTGTATTATACATAGATGTCAGTGATCATTGATGAGCAATAGTTTTAACAAAACTACATCATAAAGAGAACAATCATGCATGTATTATAGTGGTGTATTCTCAAAAGCAGAAGTCATACGATAGCATATCAACAATAATGAATTTTATGCAGTAAAAAGATATTTTGAAAAATTACCATTATTTACTGGCAACGAAATTTAATTTAAAGGTTGATAATTCACACATGTAAAAGTTTCTTGAAAATAGAATAGAATTTAAATCCGAGTAGGCTAGATTATTAAGGTGACAAGCTTTATGTCAAAATTATATTTTTGATATTGTTATTATTAAATCTCATGAAAATATTCTTACAGATTTCTTAGCAAGAGATGGACAACGGTGATATTGATGCCATCATAAAAATGAATAGTATTTGAGGGAACGCCTTGAAATGCTTCAAAACGAATTTAACTGGCTTGCCCAAAATGCACTTATGGGTAGGCTACAACAAGCCGATAAGAGAATTGTCTCTGATCGACTTACATGATGTTTACAGGCTTATTGAAACGTTTACTACTTGTTTTTCTTTAGAATATACTAGAAATTTTTTTCTTCATTTTTAAAAATTTCGGCCGAACACTATACCTATATAAATATACTTTGCACTATTTAAAATAAACTCATCAACTAACTATTTGGAAATCCAAAACGCTGTGTCAAATATAAAATCGTCAAACCAAACCAAATAGCATTTTTCAAAAATAACATAAACTCTTAAATTCTCTAAAAAAACCACTCGAAAGCATAAAAGTCATAAAATCTTTAAAGTCATACTAATGCGTAAAAACTAGCAAAGGTCATCGGATTATGTGCACTATCAGTCTAGCTATTTCAACCATTAAGTCCTCCCATATCATCATAAACATCCTTACCTGCACCATTCACAACTAGTGAGTCTATTGACTTAGCAAACGTTAACCATGATAACAAGTAGTATATATACATTCACATGCAACAGTGAAAATACTTTTTATTAAAATATCTTTATCATGAACATGCATGACTTAGCAAATGTTTCCCTTTTGTTTGAATTCGGATAATTAATTGTGACTTTTGTTTCAGCTGTTGGTCGATTGAATAATCTTACATATAACCATGATACCATGCGGCGGGGACATTAGTGATACTCTCATCCGTAAACTGAGCCTTGGCCTTACATATCATCATATCCTTCGTATTTGTATTCGTATTTATATTCGTATTTGTATTAGTCACATCCTTCAATCTTTTCATCATATCCATCACTTATTAAAAAACATGCATATAATATTTTTCTTTTAAACCAAGCATGCTTGCCTTTTAGCATTTAAATTTTTTCATCATTAAATCCAATAATCTTTCAAAATAACCATTTTAACATTCATTAGAGCATTCAGGGCACTGTCAAGACATTTAACATTTTTTAGGTGTAAAATGAATATTTTTCCCTTGAAACCCTAACTTTCTCAATTTACCATTGGACCTTAAAACGACGTCCAAATGCATCCAAACTTAACATAACACCTTAAATACGCCCATAAATATTTCTTAGATGTAAACTTAAGCTCCTCGGCTAATTTTCCAATTCGTTTTAAAACTTGAACCTACGTCCCGATTTTAATGCGAATCGACTCAAAACTTAAACAACATCACCAAAATTTTACCATAACTTATTATCACCTAACTAACCCTTTTTCATCTCAAATCAAGCCGTTTAGAACCCTCATAAAAGCATAGAAGGCTACTGAATTTTATGCCCTAGTTTCGAATACCCTAGTTTTAGCCAACCATGAGTCCCCTTCGATCCTAGCCCTTAACCGACGAGTCCAGACCCTATGCAACCTTTCTAGGGCCATGACCGAACCCTTAACAAGCTGCTGGACCAGACCTAGAAAACCAAGCATGCACAGCCCTCAACCTGAACCTACACGAACTGACGCGACCCCAACCGCATGGCTCCAACTCTAGCCCTTGCATATCCACCCATTGACCTAACTAGGACCATGACTCAACCCTCTTAGGACCCATGAACACGTCCCTACAACAGCTAGCGGCCGCACCCTTCCATAATCCCAAAACCATGCCCTAGTTTCCCCCAACACCAAATCGTGCGGCCCCTACCTTCATGAAGACCCTTAAACCTACTGAAATCCATCCCTTCTAATGCTCCTACCATGACAGTCCCTTTGTGCATCATTAACATGAAGAATTATGCAAGAAAAACAATGATTTTTCATGTATGATTCATAAAAATGAAAATAAACGGAAGAGTGTCATATTTTTCATGCAAGCATATATAAATACACATAAAATGGTATGAATGATGAGTGAAGAAAGATTAAGGCGTGCCTTTGCTTGTTTCACGCACGAAAAACAATCCTTGATGCGAGGGACGTTGGTAGAGAGACAGGGGATGAAACATTGTTGTGTTTAATCTTCAAACTCACGTGAATGTGCTTCAAAACGTGAGGTGTGCCCTAGGATTCTTGTTGTGAGGCGTGTGTTTTTTGATTGAGAATTAGGGTTTAGAAGCCTTGATTTTTTATAAATAATTAGGTAGGAATCTAGGCCCAATAACCTTGGTATAATATGCTCATTATAAAGTAGGTAAAATATTTCGTTTAGGAAAATTTTCAAAAATATTAGCTGAGTTCTCAAAAAGTCGTTATTTTCGTCAAAAATCGATTAACGGTTTAAAATACATCTCGACATGTAAAAACACCTCAAAAGACCTTATTTTCGAAAATATCATATAAAATATACTATATATTAAATAATTAAAATAATCATTTAATAAAAAAATATTTTCCCTTTAAAACCCTTAAAACACTGTTTTATGCACTATTTTATGCATTCTAATAGAAAATCATATTTTTATCATTTAACATGCATAACACATTTAATTAATGCAATTAAAATTATTTAATTAACCATTTTTCATTTTTCCTAGATTTGCATGTAGTTGGATTATGTTATCGCATTTTGGACCTTACACTTATATCTAGCTATGATCTGTAAGGTATAGGCATATCTTCCAATGCATTTGGAACTATTGGTTTCTCAAATGGAGAGTTTTAGAGTACATGAGATTACTAAACAAGTTCATCTTCCTCTACAGGAGGTTGTTATGTATTAATAAATTGTATGTTTGAATGAAAAGACCAAGGCTCACTATCACTCTCATGTATTATTTTCAAATTGAACTACTTTATTATATACATTGAGGTAGAAAACGAAACAGGGTTGTGTTAGGTGCTGTTGAAGAAATCTATGTCAGGAACCATCTGTTAAGACTGCGTGGTTAGACTGTGAGGAGAAGTTTGTAAAACTCAGTGGATACAACCCGACCGTACTCCGGTCAAAGAGGTAAACTGTTTAATTTATTTTACGGAAACATGATGAGCCATAAAAAAAATTTAATCAAGATATATAGGTTGGAAAGCTTGTATAGATGTGTGTATTTAGGCTATATGAATTTAAGAAAATGCTCGATAGATACAACAACGCCACGTACCAAGATGAAAAGGTTTAAGGATGATTTTGCAACATTGAAAATAAAATAGGGAGCTTAAACTAACTTTTAAAGAAGGAGATAGTACAACCTAAATGAAACTATGGTTTATGTATTTATTTACAATTTGCCCTTGATATATCATATTTTGGATTTATTTCATTAACTCGTCAAACTATGGTCGTGGGTTGATACACTAATATTTAATTTCTGACTGTTTGGTTCGATTTCTGAAGTGATACCCAACAAAGAAGCAATTTTCGATGTCACATAAGTAATTCTTGGTGCAACATTAAAATTTGTCGCTGTCACACCAAGATTTTTAAATTTCATTTCATCACTCCGACGAAATGAGACTAAAAAAAATTAAATTCATCGCACCAAAATCTATCTTTCAACATTTAGTGAACCAAAACTCATAAAAATACACAATTCAATGGACTACAAAAGTTATTCTCTGTTCCATATATATA